>NC_142082.1:63280281-63595939 GCF_054644295.1 Miniopterus natalensis | reverse complement strand
TAACTTCCACCAGCCAGCCCTCAAGGTGAATAAGAAACACCTTGTTGGCTCTTTGGAACAAACACTAACTCTTTCAGGACATTACATTTCATCTCCAGCACACTAATTGGCAATTCGGGAGCCTGAAGCAGTAATGCGTCTCCTCGAAGAATTGTTACCTCACACCTAGGGAGTAGTTTACTTACCTGGTGGAATCACAGAATAGCAGAGTTGGAAGGAATTTGAGTAGTCATCGATACAGGCCTTGGCCAGAGAAGCACAGGAAACACAGGCATATTACATGCAGCTCCAGTCCCAGTGGCAGCCCTGTCATCTTGGGATCATCTTAAATTCACTCCCTTCCTCTGTCTGGCCAGAAAAGAAATTCCAGGCCAGTTCTGGCTGGGAGCAGCCAGATCATTAGCCGTTTTCTTGTTAGGTGAGTGGGCTTTGTAATGTCTTCTTTAATGTCAGCTGATAGGTCATGTGATCCTGACCTTGTTCATTTTTGGGGAGAGCTTTCAGAAGGATTTTGTTCAACATATTTCTGAAATGCACACACCTATTTAATTTAAAAACTCTTGTCAGCATGATTACGTATTTTTATATATAAAAAGCTCCAGCCTCAAGTATCTTTCCTAAATTGCTAATATATGTATTATTTTACTCAGTTATCACTGAAGTATGTTCATTAAAAACTGGTTTCTGAAGCCAGGTGGTCAGAGGTTTGAATTCAGCTCTGCCTACTAGTTCATGTCTTGGGGAGGGCTTTATAGCTGCTTTAAGACTCATTGTCTTCCTCTGTAATATGGGATAATAATAATGACATGTTAGATGTTGGTTGTGAGGATTAAGATACACTTGTAAAGCTTTTAGTACAATATGATATATTGTAAATTCTCGATAAATGTTGACTATTATCATCATCATTATTACCATTGCACAGAATAGTTAGGGTTGAAGTTTACATCATGATATAAAACTTTCTTTAAAAAATTAGTAATGTATCTCTGGCAGGTGTGGCTCAGTTGGTTGGAGTGTTGTCCTGTTACCAAAAGGTCCTGAATTTGATTCTTGGTCAGGGCACATACCCAGGTTGTGGGTTCTATCCGCTGCTGTTGGGTTGCATATGGGAAGCAGCTGGAGGCAGCTGATTGATGTTTTTCTCTCACATAGATGTTTCTCTCTCTCTCCCTTTCTCTCTCTCTCAAATCAATAAAAACATATCAGGTGAGGATTGAAAAAAAATTAGTAATGTAAATAAATTCTAAGGGAAGTGTTCTTTGTTTTCATAAACCTGGAAGACTGCATAAAATAGTCGATATTTTTATTATAATTTGTTCTAATATGGCCATAAAAGTATAAATTAAAATTATTCTTGTTAATAGTACTGTATATACTTAAAATAGTAGGAAATGGAACTGTATTTCTGTGAAAGTATCTGGTAATTTTGACTTCCTGTTGATTTAACTTAACTTTTACCTCAGTTCAAATGAGAGATCTTTCCCAGTGTTTGCCATTCTTTTACGTTAACAATCTTAAATTACAGGAGTTTAATAAAGGGGTAAGAATATTGGCCTGGTTATTATATGTCAAAATTTAAACCTTAATTTTGTTAGTTTATAGCTGTGTTCCCTGAGCATATGTTTGATTTCCCTGGACCCTGTTTTCTTCTTTGTAATCTACAGATAACTTCATAGAATTAAAAAGAAAATAATTATACATGAATGCATAACCCATGGAAACAGACAATAGTGTGGAGAAGGCTTAGAGGTTGGGCGGATGCAGGGTGGAGGGGATCAATGGGATAAAAAAAGGGGGACACCTGTAATACTTTCAGCAATAAAGAAATTAAAAAAAAAAAGAAAAGAATTGGGTTCAATTTGTTTTGACAAAAAAGCTATTAGGAGCTACTTTAATGTAAAGCAAGTTACTCTTCTAAAGTCCAGATTGCTCCTTATGGTGAAGATGAAATGAGGCCCCTGGAGGTTAAGTTCTGTCCAAGGTTGATGGGTTGACTTTGCTCAGCAAAGTCTGGACATATCCTGGGTCTGCTATACCAGAGCTAATCAAAATATGCTCTTATGAAAATTTTCTCAGTGACATGTTCTACGAGCAAGGGTTGTATGGGCAAATAAGTTTGAGAATGCTACACGATTCTCCCACCCACTTGTAGATTCACAGTGCTCATTATTTTATTAAAATTCAAGAATTCCTTCGGCAGAGAAACTTATTTAACTTGCATTACATATTTGACCTTGAAACCCACTGACATCCCTCAGAAGAAAGTATATGCTAGAGAGAGCTGAAGGCCTGCATTTGGAGGTAATTAAATTCTTGTGATACCAGTTCATGCCACTGTCTCCATCAGAGCTCAAATACTGATAAAAATAGACCCAAAGAAAATGTTCATCTAAAGACCTGGCTTATTCAGGGATTGGTTTTTCTAGAGGAAATCAGTCACAAAGTAGAGAGCATGAGAAGAGAAGCATGACTGGGGAGCAGATGACATATCTTTTGGAGCTTTTGACCAGAAGTTGGGTGTACAAATGTGACTGTCAAGAAAGAGAACTGTGATGCAAACATAGTTGATTTTTAGTAACTGATAATTTAATCAACAAATTTGGATATCAAAGCTGAGAGGGGAACAATGGAGACTTTGGCAGAAGATAATTGTACAGAGAGTGTGCTTTAGATTAAAAAGAGAATGGGATCACAACAGACAGAATCTCTAACATTTAAACAATAGGCAAAGGAAGAGAAAGCATCAGTTGCCTACTCTTCAGTGAATAGTTCTACTCTATTTTTTCCCACATTATTGCTATTGATTACTAATACTTTTTCTCTTATTGAGCAGCATATGCTCAGAAAGACTGTGGTATGTTTGAAATCAAGTAGCTAAAGAGTGACAGATTTGGATCTCCAACACAGAGGCCTCTTGACTCATAATGACTTAGCTCTCTTTTCCCACGACACTGTTAACATTCTCTTCTGCACATGTCCCTCTATTAGATTCTTGCTTTCATGGAATTTGCAGCCAAGATACAGAGTACTGTAAATATCAGTGCTGTGGTATGGGCTATAAATCCTATGAGTTGGGAGAAGATTTTGAATGGGTGTTTCTATCCCTGTAATAGAGCCAGAAAATCAGTGAGGGTCTTTTCTAAGCGAAGAATAATGGACATTGTTACTCTGAGGCATCGTAAGAAGTTAGGAGTAGACAGTATTTTAGTAAAGCAAGAACTAATTTATTTCATAGTATGACAATCTTTTTATCCTTTCCTTTTGATTAATTTTGAAATTCATTTTTTTATAGCATAAGGTATTGAATTTTAATGTTTTAAATAGAAAATTAAACCAAGAAAAATCAAGTCTGTGATATAATGGTGTATAAATGTACATATGTAATATATACACCATATATATTTATACATGCATACATACTCATACATGTTTATATCACAATCAGAAATAAAATTCAGTGGTCAATGTAAGAACTAAACTATTGCTGGATTTTATCTTTATCATTTGCATCCACATTGTCAGTGCTTGGCTTTGTTTTTAACTGCTTACAAAATACTAATTTTCCATCCGCAATAAAATGCAAATGCTTGAGTTCGCTGCAAAAATGTTGAAGATGCTTATGCTGATGGAAATGTGTGTCTCTACAAGAAAAAGATCAGATTAAAAGCAGTTACTTTGGTCTTTCGAACTGTCTCAGCCAAAGTGCATGCTGATGTAATTAATAGTACAAAAGATATTTTTAAAAAGAAAAATAGCTGGGCTGGTTGTTGCAGATTGTCATACATTAGAAATAAGTAGACAATTAATTTGGAAGAAAAGGAAAATGTAACACTAATTGTCACTGATAAACATAGTGCGAAAAGCAACTCCAACTATTCAGAGACTGAAGTCTTTAATATTACTTTATATTTCCCTTACCTCTTGCATAGTTTTCCTTCCACCATTGTAAGCTTTTTCAGAACACTGTAATCCCCTTTCTCAACTCTATTGGTTTCCTAGGGCTGCTATAATGAAGTACGAAACACTGGGTGGGTTAAAACAGAAATTGATGGTCTCACAGTTTTGAAACCTTGAAGTCTGAAAACAAGGTATTGGCAGGACCATGTTCTCTCTGACTGCTTTAGGGGGGTATCTTTCCTTTCCTCTTCTAGCTTCCAGAGTTTGCTGGGAATCCTTGGTGTTCCTTGGCTTGTAAATGCATCACTCAGGCACATGGTCGTCTTCTCCCTGTGTGTCTTTCACATCATTTTCCAGCTGTGCATGTGCATTTTGTGTCCAAATTTCTTCTTTTCATAAGGACACCATATTGGATTAGGGCCCACCCATGTAGCCTCGTTTTAACTTGATTCCCTCAGTAGACATTCTTTTTCCAAATACGGTCACATTCTGTGTTACTGGTAGTTAGTACTTGAACTTCTCTTTTGGGGGTATATAAGTCAACCCATTAGCACCACTTTTTGGAATTTTGCTTATAGAGGTAATGGGATTCTCTTCCTCTGCTTCCCACATCTTCCTCCTATATGGAGAAGGGTTGGCACATCACCTGCTTTCCCACTTAGCTCCTTTCTTATTCTATTCAGGAATTGGAGATTTCCTTCAGCTTTTCCATACGTGTTTTTACCTCCTTGTTGGATTAGTGATTGTCAGCCTTGCGTATTGGAATCTCCTTGGAAGCTTATGTAATCATTCATGGCTGCAGTTGGGGCATGGGTTTTTAAAAGTGTTTCCAAATGATTATAATATATAAATAAGGCTGAAAGTCTCTTCTTTAGAATAATCTTGAATTTATGACTTACTGACTTCGTATTCTTTCAATACTTTGCACTAAGATTCAATTTCCTTGTACAGGTTTTTTCCTCTTACATTCTAGAGCTTTATGAAATGCTATGTAGCATATATATTTTAGTAAATGAATACCAGTGAAGAACCCTAGATAGATAACACAGTGAAGAAAAGGTAATAAGGCATGCAAGAAGAATCATGTTGGTTATGTGAGAAATGTTCAAGTTTTAGTTATAAGGGGGCCCAAACCAATTAATCATTTGCCTGTTGGTTTCAGAAGTGGGCTTTTGTGAGACAAAGAGGGAGGACACCCATAAAGTCAGGTCCTGACGAGTGCTAGAGATTTCAGAGATCAACAGGCTCAGAGACAGTTTTCATGGATCTGGCAATTAAAGGGGAAAATAAAAAAGGGAAGGTGCATGGTTCTTTATAATGAATAGTGAGGTTGAGAGGGTTATTTTTTTAAAAAAATAAGTATGTTTTAAATTTATCATGGCTTAGAGGTTAGGAGCACTAAAACAATTATTTGGGAAATAAGTGAGTGGTTTCCAGGAGTAACACTCTATATATTGCTTTTTATGTTTGTTTCTAACATTTATTTCCACCTTTGAGTGTGTGTGTGTGCGTGTGTGTGTTTAAACACCCCAAAGCTATCATTGGCCATATTCCAAAGTGTCTTAACTTTCCCTCTCTTTCTATACAGTTGACAAAGAGTTAATTTATTGCACCTAATAATATCATTATTTTGAAGTATTTGCCCAAGGCCATGAGCATTATATTCTTTATTTAAACATTGATTTAGGAGAAAGCAGATCTGAAAATGTAGAGTCAAAGCAAGACAAAACCAACCTCAGACTAATGGTTAAAGCCTAGTTTTATTTGATTGAGGAGCTAGAATATTGGTTCAGATTATCTAACTTTTTTCCATACCTCTAACCCATGGTATTTAACATGTTTATGTCAATTCTAGTCATAGTTCCCCAAACTATGACGTTATTTAAAAATAATACTGCAGACATTTAAGTTGTGATTTACTTAAAGATGCCCTTGTCCTTTTGCACAGTAAGGTTTATTTGTTTAGTTTGGTTAGCTCTGGATTATTTTAAAAATAATTCTGTTGCAAAGGAGGATGCATTGGAATTATTTTGGTTAGACTCCAGAAAAATAAATAAAAGGATAGCTGGCAAGTTCCCAGAAGGGGCATATTAATAAAATGTTGGAAAACCTCTGAAAGATTATATTCTGTAAAGAGATATGACTATCTGTTGGACATAGTAGGCTTTAAAGTCACTTTATTTTAAGTTTAAATAGAGATCTATGAGAAATGCTGTTTTGAATCCCGGAATTCAAATGCAACCTTTTATACTGTTAATCTTTCTTGAAGTATAAAGAGATGGGATAAAGAGAAAATTATTTCATCTTAAATTTAGCTCCATGTACTTTTTCTTCTTTTTTAACTCACCCATCTTTTATGGATACTGCCTATGAACTAGTATTATAGAGAATACAAAATAACTATTTGATGTAATCCTATGTACAGTAGTCTATAATATATATAAAGTGACTATATATGTAAAACATTGTGTTCAGGAAAATTCTGCAAAATCACAGCAATCATGTTTATTTATATATTTATCTGCTTATTTATATATTTGCTTATTTATATATCTGCAGCACTTAAAATAGTGCCTTATAGGTATTTAGTAAGTATTTCTGGAGTGAATGAGTGAGAGGCAAAATTGGAATGAGGAAATTAGAGATGTCAGAGAAAGGAAGACTGCAGTATCAATTGGAATGAACTGGAAAACCTGTTAAGAGCAACCTGGAAAAAACTGATAATTGAGGTGGATCTTGAAAAATGCGTAAGATTTGGGCAAAAGGGAAGTGGAATGTGTATGGGTGTATATGTGTGTGTGTGTATGTGTGCTGATATGTGTGTATGTAGAAACAATCTGAAAAATCACTGGATGGTATGGACATGTTGTGGATAGAGAGAAAATAACCATGTATCAATGGAAGATCCTTTTGGGAGTTAAATAAGAAATAAAGCTGAACGGGTTGGGTGAAAACTACCTATTGGCAAACCTTGATCTTCTCTTTTAGAAGCTTGAGCTTTGCACCAAAATCATTGAAGAACCCCACTCCCCCAATCAAATATGTATATAACAGTTTTATGAATACATTTATATTCTTAACATATTTGAAATTTGGGTTGCCCATGAACAGAAACTACTGTAAAAGAAAGTTTGGCAAATATCCTTAGAGTTTTTACTGCCTTAATTATGTAGGATTCATAGTCTATTTTTGTTATGTATATCATTCAATAAGTACACATTTTAACTATATATAATATAGTGCATATATATGTGGATATATATGTTTCTTTTTATCACCAAGTAGTTTATAAAATGACCTTGAGGGGATCCAGATTGAGACAAAATGACCCTGGGTGTGTGGGCTTTTGTGGTTATACTGAGTGCATCTATTAAACACTGGACCAGCTAATGCAGAGGAAGTGGAAAAATAAGAAGAATGACTCAGCATAGTTTAAAAACTAGAGGAATATGAAGTGGGAAAGATAGGAAGAAGCAAAACCTTACCAAGTTTTGATGTTGGGTGATGAGGAAATTAAGGATTTATTCTTCCTTTTGTCATCATTTCTCAATCCTCTTTTCTCCCTGCATTGATGACTTGGTCAGTGCTTCCTCTCTATTTCTCTTCCTCTCCCTAATGTCCTAGTGTGCAAGTTTCCTGCCGTTTCCTATCTGGATTTGGCGTCACTCTTACATAATTTATTAGTATCTTTTGGAGGCCAATGTCATAATACTCATTACACTGATCATAATTATTTGTGAACACCTGCCTCTCTTACAACAATGAATTTCTTCAGTAAAAAAACTACATATTTCTAGTTTCTATTTCAGTGTTTGGCATGTGGTAGATAGAGTTGGCACTTACAAGTAGAGTTAATGAACTTTTTTTTTGGTGATGATTCATATGCTGGGACTTGAATATATAATACCCTGGAAAGTCAGTTCTAGAAAATTCTATGGTAAAGAAATTTCTAACCTCTTTTTTTGTATAGCTTGTGTAACACTGTTCCAGTTTCATGAAAATACTAGGTTTAGAGTGGAGTTAGTGGAAGTTTTAAAGTTCTTTGTTTCATTTGTTTCCTTTGGAGTTTTATGAACTGTCAGAGCAGAGAAATGCTGGTGATGATGGCTGCCACCACACTTCTAGATTTCAGAGGTTACTTTGGCCACTTATTTCTGAGCTATCTGGCAAATTCAGATGTATTCCCCAGTGTATTGTATGTTTACACTCTAGGGCTCTTTGGTGAGAGTTAGACATGGAATAATGAACTAAGAAACTTATATCACCTTTTATATTTAACTATCTGCATTTAGATGTTAAATATATTTTTTAAAGTCATGTCCCTTCCCTTGATTTCTTAAATAATAAATAATGTATTTTATTGAAGCTCAGTTAAAAATGAGGATAACAGCTGTTGCATTAAAGCATTTAAGATGTTAAATCTTTATGTGTATGACATCTATGTCGCTAAACTAATTTGAGAGTTTCTCTATTTGAAATAAATTGCTAAAAGGGAATATATTATGAGTAACTAAACTAAAACATTATGGAAAAAAGATTTAGAGATAGCATTGTTACCTTTAGGAGTATGTGAGATACCAAATTTGCCATCAACTTGTTTTTTGACCTTGAAGATCTTTTTTTCCCCCTCCCTCTCTAGATCTTGTTTCCATCTCTGAATGGATATGTAATAATTTTGCTGTTTGTTTCTAAACAGGGATATTTAAAAGATTTATAATATACCCCATGAAAAATGTGAATTTCCTCAATAGGAAATATTTACCATTTTAAGTTTTATGAAGTATTTATATCTTTAACATATTTGAAATTTGGGTTGTCCATAAACAAAAAATGCTGTAAAAGAATGTTTGACGAATATCCTGAACTTTCACTGTTTTAATTAGGTAAGATTCATCATCATAATTTCTTTGAAATGACACAGTTATAGTTATTATTTTGTTGTGTTTATCATCCAACAAGTAGAAACATGGCATTTTTCTTAAGACTTTTTACATTTTAAGTCAATTTTCCAAAGACTCTGCCACAAATTAAAACTCCTGGGATGAGTATTTTGTTTTTGTCGGCCCCGCATTATTTGTAATTTTAAATAACCCATTATTTCAGGGATATTATTCATTTTCTGATAAAGTAACATTCATCTACCAATCATCATTTATTGAGTGTCTACTAAGCATTTTTCTAGGTTCTGGAGATACAATCATTGAAAACACACACAAAATTTCTGTCCTCTGCAGCTTAAATTCCAGTGAGAATAGAGTAAAAAAAAAAAAAAAAATTTAAATTTAAATAGTGATAAGTACATAGAAGAAATTAAACAGTTAAGAATGTTATTGTAATTTAAAATATGGTAGTCATGTAAAACATCATTAAAGAGGTGAAAGGAGTTAAAGGAGTGAGGTCTGTGGGTATTTGGAAGATGAACATTTGAGGCATAAGCTTCAGAAAAGGCAAAGGCCCTCAGACAGAAGCATACCTGGAATGGTCCAGGAAGTGCAAGAAGATCAATTTGGGAGGTTAGTAAGAAATAATTTTGAGAAGAATTGTGAGAGGGTTAACTATATGAGAACTTTGAGCTATTATAAAGAATTTGGCTTTAATTTGAAATGAAATGGAAACCCATTAGATAGTTTTGAGCAGAGCAATGACATGATCTGTCTTGAATTTTGCTAGGATTATTGTGGCTTCTTTGTTGAAAAAGGACTGTGCAGGGGGTAGGAGAAGGAACACAATCTATGAGGTTAATGCTGTAATCTAGGCAAGAAGGATGGTTTTGGACTAGATTGCAATGCTGGAGGTCATGAGAAGGGGTAGCATTCCGGGTAGATTTTGAAATAGGAACTGGTTGGAGTTGATGGACTCAGTTCAGTGCTAAAGGAAAAGGGAAGAACCAAAATGACTAGAAGATTTTGACCCCTAACAAATAGAGCTGTCATTACTTGAAGTGGGGAGGATAGAGGGAGAGACAATTTTGGAGGGAAGATCAAGAGCTTGTTTTTGGATATATTAATTTCGACATGTCTGACTAATCTAGAAGGAATTAAATGGGAATTTGTATAGGACAGGCTGGAGATACAAATTTGGTAGTTGACAGTATATCAATGGTATTTAAGCCATGAGATTGTATAGTATAGGATCACCAAAATGAGTGTGTTATAAAAGAAACGAGGTTTAAGAGTTGACTTTGAGGCCTCTAACTTTGAGTGAACATTAGAGAAAATGAGAAGGAATCTACAAAGGAGAATAAGGAGGAATGGCCAGGAAAATGAAGGGTCCCAGAAGCTAATGAATTACATATCTTAAGGATATTAAATGCTGCTACTAGGTCAAGTAAGCTAGGACCTGAGAATTGGTCAATGGAATCAGAATAGGGGTATCATTGTGTAAGAGTAATGGGGGTGGGGAGGGTACAGAAATACAGTTGTTGCAGGTTTAAGAGAGAATAGGAGATCCAAAATGGTCGTGGACTGAGTGGAAGCTACATTGATACTCTCCCGGGACCAATCTGAATTTACAACTGAAACACAGAAAAACCATCCTGAAAACCAACTGAAGACTAGCTGGAGAGCACCCTCATAACTAAGGAAGAAAAGTGGAGACCACATAGACTGGTAGGAAGTGCGGAGGTGCAAGAGGGCTGGCTGGGCTCCCACAGGTAACAGCTGAAGGTCCAGAGGGATATCTCAACTGTGGGGGGTCCCACTGAGGACTCTGGGCCTAAACCTCAGGGTAGACTTCCCAGCCAAAAGCACCAGAACTGAGAAAGGTGCCCACATAACATCTGGCTGTGAAAAGCACCTGGGTTTTTTTCTGACAGGGAGAGGAATCTGGAACTGCAGGCACCTTCTTAAAGAGCCAATGCACAAAGTTTCCTGTGCAGCCACTCACCTTGGGCTCTGGCAGAGGAGGAGTGGAGTGGACTGGAGCTGTGTGGGGAGAGTCTGGGGTTGTGGGCTCTGGAGAGTGAGATCAGGGGACACTGCTCTGGATTCCTGTGACAAAGTCATTTCCCCAGACTGTGCAGGACATCTTTCTCAGGTGGCCAGTTTTTGGCTTTTGCCTGAGGGGGAAAACAATTGCCGCACTCTGCTGGAAAGCCTCTCACCCTGCCCAGAGGAGTTTCTACAGCCTGAGGCTGGTTAAGATACTGATAACAACCAGCCGCCCCACCCTGTGGAGCTTCTACAGCCTGTGGCTCCTTAAGACAATCAGATTAATCCGTCTGCAGGCAGAGGCAGACCTCAGGGTGCTTTTAGTCTTTGCCTGATCTGCTTCAGGGCCTGGGCCTTATAAAGCAGACTTTGGTGTGCATCTCGGTCCTGTCCAAACGCACCCAGCCTCAAAAGGGGGGACCTCAAGCCAAGGGTGGTTGATAGCTCCAAACAGGGTACTCAGGGCCAGTCACAAACTGCATCCGACACTGGCCTGTATCAGAGACCCTCCAAAAAGACTGTGAATCCTAGCAGATCTACCTAATACTTAGAAACACACCCAAAAAAGTAGCCAAAATGGGGAGACCAAAAGACAAGCCCCAAATGAAAGAACAAGAGAAGTCTCCAGAAAAAGAGCTAAAAGCAATGGAGATAAGCAATCTCTCAGATACAGAGTTCAGAATACTGATTGTAAGGATGCTCAACAGCATGAAAAAAGATATGGAAACTATGAAAAATGACCAGTCAGAAATGAAGAATGACAAAGCAGAAATAAAGAATACATTGGAAGGAATAAACAGCAGATTAGAGGAAGCTGATGATCGGATCAATGAATTAGAAGACAGGGCAGAAAAATCAATCAAAGATCCAAAAACAAAAAACAGAAGGACAGTCTAAGGGAGCTGTGGGACAGCGTGAAATGTAACAATATTCATATTATAGGAGTGCCAGAGGAGGTTGAAAGTAAGCAGGGGTTAGAGAACCTGTTTGATGAAATAATGGCAGAAAACCTCCCTAACCTGGTCAAGGAAAAAATCACACAAGTTCAGAAGACAATGAGAGTCCCAAGAAAGAAGACTCTAAAGAGGCCCACGCCCAGACACATCATAATTAAAATGCCAAGAATTCAAGACAGAGAATCTTAAAGGAAGGTACAGAAAAACAATCTGTTACCTACAAAGTAGCCCCCATAAAGCTGTCGGCTGACTTCTCATCAGAAACTTTACAGGCGAGAAGCAAATGGCATGAAGTATTTAAGGTAATGCAAAAGGATCTGAAACCAAGACGACTATATCCAACAAGATTATCAATCAGGATAGGTGGTGAAATAAAGAGTTTCCCAGATAAAAAAAGGCTAAAGGACTTTATCATTACAAAACCAGCATTACAGGAAATGTTAAAGGGACTGCTATGATTAGAAGTAGAAATGAAGAATATGAGAAACATAGGCATAAAGAAATAAAATTGCAGTAGATAAGTATCTTTTAGTAATAACCTTAAATATAAATGGATTAAATGTTCCAGTAAAAAGGTATAAGGTGGCTGAATGGATAAGAAAACATGACCCAAATATATGCTGTCTGTAAGAGACTCACCTCAGAACAAAATAATCACACAGGATGAGAGTGAAGGGATGGAAAAAAAATTTCCACGCAAATAGAAATGAAAAATAAAAGCTGTGGTGGCAATACTCATATCAGGCAAAATAGACTTCAAAATTACCATAAAAAGAGACAAGAAAGGTCATTACATAATACTAAAGGGATCAACCCAACAAGAGGATATAACCCTGATAAACATATATGCACCCAATATAAGAGCACCTAAATTTATTAAAAAAACTTCTGGAGGACTTTTAGGGAGAGATTGACAGCAATACAGTCATACTAGGAGACTTTAATATCCCACTGACTTCACTAGACAGGTCTTCCAGACAAAAAATCAACAAGGAAACAGTGACCCTAAATGACACTAGATCAGATGGATTTAATTGATATTTACAGAACATTCTATCCCAAAGCTGCAGAATATACATTCTTCTCAAGTGCACACAGGACATTCTCAAAGATAGACCATGTTAAGACATAAAACAAGTCTACAAATTCAAGAAGATTGAAATCACATCAAGCATCTTCTAGGACCACAGTGGGATGAAATTAAAAATCAACTACAATAAAAACACTAAACAACATTCAAACACATGGAGGCTAAAAAGCATGTTTTTAAACTATGAGTGGGTTACCAAAGAGATCAAGAAAGAAATCAAAAACTTCCTGGAAACAAATGAAAATGAACACACAACAACTCGAAATCTATGGGACACAGTGAAAGCAGTCCTGAGAGGGAAGTTCATAGCACTACAAGCCTAACTCAAAAAACAAGAAAAACTTCTAATAGACTCTCTAACCCTACAACTTAAAAACTTAGAAAGAGAACAATAAGAAAAGCCCACAGTAAGTAGAAATAAATAATAAGGATCGGAGCAGAAAAAAATGACATAGAGACTAAAACAACAATAAAAAAGATCAGTGAAACCAAGAGCTGGTCCTTTGCAAAGATAAACAAGATTGATGAACCTTTAGCCAGACTCAACAAGATGCAAAGAGAGAGGACCCAAATAAATAAAATCAGAAACGAAAGAGGTGAAATAACAACTGACACTACAGAAATACAAAGGATTGTAAGAAAATACTATGAACAACTATATGCCACGAAGCTGGACAAACTAGATGAAATGGATGAATTCCTACGAAAATACAACCTTCCAGAACTCAATCCGGAAGAGTCAGAAAGTCTAAATAGGCCAATAACTGATCATGAAGTTGAAACAGTATTCAAAGGTCTCCCAGCACACAAAAGCCCTGGCTCAGATGGCTTCACAGGGGAGTTTTACCAAACATTTAAAGAAGAATTAACACCTATCCTCCTCAAACTATTTCAAAAAATTCAAGAGGAAGGAACACTTCCAAACTCTTTTTATGAGGCCAGCATTAGCCTAATTCCAAAACCAGATAAAAACACTACTAAGAAAGAGAATTACAGGCCAATATCCCTAATGAACATAAGTGCTAAAATCCTCAACAAAATATTAGAAATCAGATCCAGCAATATATTAAAAAGATCATACACCATGACCAAGTGGGGTTTATTCCAGGGATGCAAGGCTGGTACAATATTTGCAAATCAATAAATGTGATACATCACATAAACAAATTGAAAGACAAAAATCACACGATCATATCAATAGATGCAGAAAAAACATTTGATAAAACCCAACACCCATTTTTGATAAAAACTCAGCAAAGTGGCAATAAAGGGATCATACCTGAGCTTATAAAGGCCACATGTGACAAACGTACAGCCAACATCATACTCAGTGGGCAAAAACTAAAACCATTTCCCCTAAGAACAGGAATAAGACCAGGGGTGTTCACCTTCACAACTCTTATTCATCATAGTACTGGAAGTCCTAGCCACAGTGACCAGACAAGAAGAAAACATAAAAGGCATCCAAATTGGAAAGGAGGAAACAAAGCTGTCATTATTTGCAGATGACATGATTTTGTACATAGAGAATCCTAAAGACTCCACCAGAAAACTACTAGATTTAGTAAATGAATTCATCAAAGTAGCAGGATACAAAATTAACACCCAGAAATCAATGGCATTTTTATACACCAATAATGTACTCTCAGAAAGGAAAATTAAAGAAACAATCCCACGTACCATTGCAACTAAAAAACTAAGATACCTAGCAATAAACTTAACCAAAGATGTAAAAGACCTTTACTCAGAAAATTACAGGACACTGGTAAAATAGAGAAAGATATAAACAAATGGAAAATATGCCATGTACATGGATTGGAAGAATTAACATCATTAAAATGTCCATACTACCCAAAGCAATCTATAAAATCAATGCAATCCCTATTAAAATACCAACAGCATATTTCACAGATCTAGAATAAACACTTTGAAAATTTATATGGAACCAAAAAACACCCCGAAAGGCCATGGCAATCTTGAGGAAGAGGAACAAAGCTTTCGGCATCACAATACCAGATATCAAGTTATACTACAAAGCCACTGCAATCAAAGCAGCCTGGTACTGGCACAAGAACAGGCATATAGATCAGTGGAACAGAGCAGAGAACTCAGAAATTGACCCATGCCATTATGTTCAATTAATATTGGACAAAGGAGGCAACAACATACAATGGAGTAAAGACAGTTAAATGATGTTGGGAAAATTGGCCAGGAACATGCAAAAAAATGAAACTAGACCACCAACTTGCACCATTCACAAAAGTAAATTCAAAATGGATAAAGGACTTAAATGTGAGACATGAAACCATAAAAATTCTAGAGGAAAACATAGGCAGCAAAATCTCAGACATCTCTCATAGCAATATGTTTGCTGATACTTCTCCTAGGGCAAGAGAAACTAAGGAGAAAATAAACAAATGGGACTGTGTCAAAATAAAAAGCTTCTGCACAGCAAAAGAAACCATCAACCAAACGAAAAGGGAGCCCACTGTATGGGAGAACATATTTGCCAACGACACATCTGATAAAGGGTTAATATCCAAAAAATATAAGGAACTTATACAACTTAACAAAAGGAAGACAATCCAATTAAAAAATGGGCAAAGGACCTAAATAGACACTTCTCCAAAGAGGACATACAGATGGTCAAGAGTAATATGAAAAAATGCTCAAAATCGCTAATCATCAGAGAGATGCAAGTTAAAACTGCAATGAGGTGTCACTTCTCACCTGTTAGAATTGCTACCATCAGCAAATCAACAAACAAGTGCTGGTGAGTGTGGAGAAAAGGAAACCCTAGTACACTGGTGGGAATGCTGACTGGTGCATCCACTATGGAAAACAGTATGGAGTTTCCTTAAAAAATTAAAAATGGAACTGGCATTTGACCCAGTGATCCCACTTCTAGGAATATATCCTAAGAAACCCAAAACACCAGTCACAGAGAACTTATGCACCCCTATGTTCAAAGCATCTCAATTTACAATAGCTAAGATCTGGAAACGGCCCAAGTGCTCATCAGCAGATGAGTGGATAAAAAAGCTGTGGCACATTTACACCAATGGAGTACTATGCAGCTGTAAAAAAGGACCTTTTATCCTTTGGCACAGCATAGAGGGAACTAGAAAGTATTATGCTGAGTGAAATAAGCCAGTCAGAGGAACACAAGTACCACATGATCTCACTCATATGTGGAATATAATAAACAAAATAAGCTGTTGAACAAAATGGATCCAGAGACATAGAAGCATGGAACAGACTGAGGGATCTCAGAGGGAAGGTGGGGAGGGGGAAGTGGGTGGGGAGAGATTAATCAAAGAACTTATATGTTTATAAGCATAACCTATGGACACTGACATTGGTATGGGGAAAGCCTGGGGGTGGGATGGATGCTAGGCAGATGAGATTAATGGGGGTAAAAAGGGAACATCTGTAATAGTTTCAACAATAAAGATAAAGAAACTTAAAAAAAAGAGGTGACAGATTTAAGACAATTAGTATAAATAACTTTCAAGGAAATTATTAGCTTATTTTGGATCATTATATGTGAATCCTAAGTATAAAATGTTAATAAAATTAGTGTTACTAGTATTTTAAAATACTGCAATATTTACCTTCAAATGAATGCTATAATATGCAAATTAATCTTTTTAGGCAGCTTTACTTTTTTTCCAAGGATACTTCCGTTGACCAAAATGATTTTGAAAAAAAATTTTTTTACATTCCTGGAACAAAAGAATATTTGAAATAGATCATTTCTACAAACTCATTTAGTTAAGTTTTTCTCTACTTCCTGATTTTTAGTTACATGGCACTGATAATTATTGAGGAAGTACTAAGGGGCTCAGAAATTTTTTAAAAATTATGATCTTAATGCGAATGACTGAGTCCAAAGGGGTTTTGAGTGTCTTAATTCCCAATTCCATTCTCATCCTCACCAACACTTCATAGAATGTGGCCATTAACATGTCAGAGTCCACAACAGAATTTTCTAGATGACTCACAAATGACCAAAATGACATTATGAATATCTAGAAATGTGATGGCAGTCATCCCCGTCAACACTGCTCTATTCTCTGATTTCCAAGAACACTAGAGGGAACATTAGAAGAAGGAACTCTAAATAACCACAGAAATTTTGGTTATGTATAGATACAAACTGGTGACAGAAAGTGGATAAGAAAATATAAAAATATCTTGATTTATTCAGCATAAGTATGTGTGAACAAAATTAGTAATAATTTTCTCATAAGGTTATGTAGTTTTAGTATGTATAAAATTGTTATATTCTTGTCAAACATATTAAATTGCAGTGATATGACATGGCTTTAAATTAAAAAACATGTTGTTAAAATATCTGTAAAATGTGTATATGTTCCCTGTTGTTTCCATTCTTACCTCCCTCATCCATTCTATTTTATCTATCCTTTGATTGTACTTATCCTTATATATTGATGCTTTGGTTTGTAACATGCATTTTGAAACTAAACTGGGATTTGCTAAAAATAGCATTTTAATATCTTTTACAGGTCCTCACACACCTGTCAGATGCCTTATTATACAGATTTTATGTCATCTCCATATATGACATTGCTTTTGATTGACATGAAAGATTTTTATATCTGATTTGAGATCATTTTATTACTATATTCATGCATTTCAAAAGTCTGAGATTAAATGAATAGTTTTACATGTAGTTTGAATAGTAATCTTTTTTTCTGTATTAGCTGAGAACTAATATTTGCATGTAATTAAAATCTTGGTTATTATGCTTTGCAATTTTACTTTGTGTTTTACTGTGGATTAGAAATCATAGAGGCAGATTCTAACTAATACCTCTTTCCAGAGACTCTTCAACGGCATGAGAAGATAATTGGAAATATTTCCAATTATTGCTGGAAGCTTTTGAAAAGAAAAATCTAGGTAGATAGGTGTTAGTAGTAGGATAGGATTGCTTGACACTTGATTAGAGTTAAATATAGCTAGAATATTTTACTCTGGCCATTATGGAGCAACTTTTACCTAACTTGCTTTCTTGTCTGTAACTGTACGACTAGGTGAAATTTATGGGCCAGGTGTTTTTAAGATCTACGAGATAAAGGAAAAATATGAGATAAGTATTTGTTTGCAAAGACTGATTGAGGCATGTTTTCTACTACAGACAGTAATATGGAGCCCAGGCAAAGCATGGTGGCCTCACTGAGTAGAGGAGGCAGATATTAGAGTTTGGGGCTGCTGAAGTGCATACTGCTTATAAGATGGGGTACTAGAAAAGATGTAGCTTTGCAGAGGGGAGCATCAGAAGTCTGATTATTTTGTAAGGGTTATACTGCAAGTTGTTGGCCAAAAGCTAGTGTGGCCATGTACAGGGTAAGTTTTCATGTGTCCTAACCAAGAGTAGTTGTTGGTGGCCTGAGTGCCAAACAGATACCAGAGGCTGTTGGAGTTTCAACCAGCCAGAATGGAGAGATCTTGCGCAGCTCCCCAGGCTTTTAATTGAAACCCAGAAATACCAACTGGAGTAAGGACAACATACTACAGTATGGATAGGACTAAGGACAAACCAGAGATAGTTTCAAAGGATAAAACCAAGTCTAAAGGGACCAAAAAGAGCTTCCAGTAGTTGAATTGCCACTACCAACAAATCTCAAAGACCTTTACAAGAGCACAATCTATATTTCTTACAATGTCCAACATAAATAAGAAATGACCTGAGCTGCTTAGAATATTCAATTAAAATAAAAACTCAATTAAAAATAGGCAAAATACTTGAACAAACACTTTACAGAATATGTTCGAATTGTCAGTCACACTTAAAAATATATTAAATGAGATTCCAAGATGGCTGTAGAGTAGGTGGAGGCTATAGTCACCTGTTCCTGACCCTAAATCAGATTTACAGCTAAATTATATAGCAGTCAACCTGAATAACTAACTGAAAGCTAGCTAAACTGAAATATTATAATCAAGGATTTATAGGAGCCACATAGAGACTAACAAGAAGGGCTGAGATGCAGAAAGGGCTAGCCTCCACACCCAGGTGTGGCAGCTGAGAAGCCAGAGGTATATCACAGCTGCAAAACTCCCTCCCTACCAGGAGCTCAGGGATCCCCAACTCAGAACAACAGAGATGGGAAAAAGAGCTTGCATAGCATCTGGTGGTGAAAATCAGTAGGGATTCAATCCACCTGGGAGACCCAAGCATCACCTTTTCAGGGCCAAGCACCCCTATAGTTATAGCACCAGCATGGGAGTGCACTGCTTGGTCTCCAACTGCTGGAGAGCCCACTCTGTCCATACTTGGGTCCTGTGGAAGGGTCTGCTGGCTGCAGCCAGCAGTGACTTTGGGGCCCCTCTTTTTCTGGGGAGACTCTTGGCAGATACCCAGACAGTGACTAAACCAGCTTTGGAAAGAAGGCTGGTATCCTCTACCTTGAGAGCACAGCTGATACTCCTCTCCCCACCTGTTGAATTCATTGGCTGGCCCCATCTTACTGAGTTCAGTAGACTAGAGTGCCATGCAGAGCTGGGACTTTCAGATTGTGTCTCCCAAGGAAGTTTTGGTCTGGGAACCAGATGGGCTGGGTATGTGACTATATTGTGGGATAGGAGGCACTTCTGTCTCCCTGATGAGTTCAGCCTGCAGTACCCCGGAAAGGGGAGGAAGTGCCCCATCCCTATCTTACATGCTTGCAGGCATCACCCCCAGTGGGAGACTGTTTGGATTAGCACTGCCAAGTCTGAGATACCGCGCCTTGCTGGGCTTAGTTCCATGGTGGAAAGGGAGAGCAGCTTAGAGCCGAAACATTCAAAAGGCAAGTCCCACAGAGGCTATTGTCTGGTACCTGGATGAAGTGCTTAGCCCCCTCCTGCAGGCTGGGATGGCATCACCCCCAGTGGCAGACTTTTTATCTGACCACCCAAGCCCAGGGCAGATGAGCTTGCTCCTGTAGAGGGGATGACTGGCTGAACCCAAACTGAACCAGCAGTGAGCCCCTCAAGGGGGAACTAGAGTTGGTGGCTCTGGCAGTGACTGAGTGCTTTGGCTCTGGAGTAGGGGCCACTTTTTCCTTGTTGAATGACTGACTGTGTGACCCACTGACCCTGTCCTCCTTACCCCAGTTGCCGTGCCCTGCCAAGCTCACAACCTGTGGAAGGGGCTGTGGTTCCCGCCAAGCCACGGCCCACCCTACTCTGTCTTTGAAAGGCTCTGGGAGGAAAGCCAGGCAAACTCAGGGGCAGGCAAAATAGTTGGCAGGTAGAGGCAGACCTTAGTGTGCCTTGGTCCTTTTACAGATCTGCTCCCAGCTTTAAGCTGAAGGAGGGTGACCCTTATACACAAATTAGCAGACCCTTATACAGCCACAAGCAGTAAACATGTAGTATCCCCAGACATGTAGCCCAAGGCTGGTAACACACGATGTCTGATTTTGACCTGAATCTGAACCTCACCCAAGTGGACCCAGAACCAACACAACCAGTAGTGGGCTTCAGAACGCACCAGAGCTCAACCCAACTAGCCACACAAGTGGCACACCAAAGAAGGAATCCAGCAGACACCAGATCCTACTGGGAATAACTTTACCTCGGGGACAGCACCTGCAGAGTGTCTCATAAACACATGGTGATCCTGTAGTCACCCACCCACAAAAGAGCCAATAGCATTCATAATTCAACTACAACAGGAGGGTGCCCATAACCGACAAGAAACATTCCTGGAGTAAGGAGCAAGGATCTGGAAAATTGTGTCACAGAGCCCAGCAAGACACCTTCATCATAAAGCCATGAAAACAAGTTTCAGAATCATAGCAGATCTACCTAACACAGAGACAAAAAGGAGAGACAAAGAAATATGCCCCTCAAAAAAACAAGAAAAACTCTGAATTTATTAAATGGACGCAAACAAAATACCATATGCATAGTTTAAAACAGTGGTTGTAAGGATGCTCAAGGACCTTAGTGGAAGAATGGAGGATCTCAGTGAGAAAGCATTAAAAAGGGTATATAAACCATAAAAAAGAACTAGTCAGAAATGAAGAATACGATATCTGAAATGAAGAATACACTAGAAGGAATCAACAACATATTAGATGAAGCAGAGGATTGAATAATTGACTTTAGAGGACAAGATAACAATAAGTACCCAAGCAGAATATAAAAAACACCACCACAGAATTTTTAAAAATGAGAAATCTAAGGGATCTCAGGGAGGACTTTAAGCATAACAACATCTGCATCATAGGGGTACCAAAAGGAGAAGAGAGTGAGCAATGGATAGAGAAACTGTTTGAAGAAATAATGGCTGAAAACTTCCTTAACCTGGTAAAGGAAAAAGTTATACAAGTTTAGGAAGCAAAGTTTAAAGACAGAGAATCTTGAAGGCAGCAAAAGAGAGAGACAGTTGCCTACAAGGGAATTCCCATAAAGCAGTCAGCTGATTGCTCAACAGAAACACTTAAGGCCAGAAGGGATTGGCATAAAATATTCAAAGTAATGATAGGCAAGGTCCTCAAACCAAGACTACTGTATCCAGCAAGGCCATCATTTAAAATTGAAGGTAAAATAGCGAGCTTCCCAGACTAAAAAAAGAGACTAAACCAGTATTGCAAAAAATGTTAAAGGGCCTGCTTTAAGAAGAGGAAATAAAGAAAGGAATGTAGATATAAAGGAAAAAATGGCAATAAATAAGTACCTATCAATAATAACATTAAGTGTAAATGGATTAAATACTCCAAAAGACATAGGGTAACTGAATGGATAAGAAAACATGACCCATATATATGTGGTGTACAAGAGACCCACTTCAGAACAAAAGATACACACAGACTGAAAGTGAAGGAGTGGAAAACAATGTTCCATGAAAATGGAAATTAAATAAAAGCTGGAGTAGCAATACTTATATCTTACAAATTAGACTTCAAAACAAAGGCAGTAACAATAGATAAAGAAGGTCACTTACATAATACTAAAGGGATTGATCGAATAAGAGGATATAACTCTCATAAACATATATGCACTCAACATTGGAGCAACTAAATATATGAAGAAAACCTTCTTGGACATTAAGGGAGAGATGGACAGCAATACAGTCGTGGTAGGGGACTTGAACACCTCACTGTCAATGGATGGATCTTCCAGACAAAAAATCAACAAGGCAATAGTGACCTTAAATGACACACCCAGACTGAATGGATTTAGTTAATATTTATGGAACATTTTGTTC
Organism: Miniopterus natalensis; assembly: GCF_054644295.1. Classification (NCBI taxonomy): domain Eukaryota; kingdom Metazoa; phylum Chordata; class Mammalia; order Chiroptera; family Miniopteridae; genus Miniopterus; species Miniopterus natalensis. The sequence goes on along the minus strand of NC_142082.1, from coordinate 63,573,841 downwards.
CAAAGCTGCAAAATATACATTCTTCTGCAGTGCACATGAAACATTCTCAAAGATAGACCACATGTTAGGACACAAAATAAGTCTTAAGAAATTCAAGAAGATTGAAATATCACACATCTTCTCTGACTACAATGGTATGAAACTAGAAGTCAGCTACAACAAAAAAAACTGAAAAACTTTCAAACACATGGGGGCCAACTAGCATGTTATTAAACAATGAATGGGGTACCCATATGATCAAGGAAGAAATAAAAAATTACCTGGAAACAAATAAAAATGAACAGACGATAACCCCAAACTTATGGGACACAGTGAAAGTAGTCCTGAGAGGGAAGTTCATAGCATTACAGGCCTACCTCAGGAATCAAGAAAAATCTCAATCTAACCCTATACCTAAAAGAATTAGAAAAAGAACAACAAACAAAGCCCAGAGGATGTAGAAGGAAGAAAATAATAAAGATCAGAGCAGAAATAAATGACATGAAGACTGAAAAAAAAATACAAAATCAATGAAGCCTAAAGCTGGTTCTTTGAAAAGATAAACAAGATTGACAAACCTTTAACCAATCTCACCAAGAAAAAAAAACCCAAATAAAATCAGAAATGAAAGAGGAGAAGTAACAACTGACATCACAGAAACACAAAGGATTATAAGAAAATACTATGAATGACCATCTCAGGACAATCAGGACAAAATGGACAAGTTACTAGAAAAATATTCTTCCCAAATGGATGAAATTAAAGTAGTAATAAAGTAAAACAAAAACTCTTTTACACGGCCATCATTATCCTAATTCCAAAACCAGATAAAGACGCTGCAAATACTGTAAGCCCATTGTAATCAAAACAGCCTGTTAACTGGCATAAGAACAGGCATATAGACCAACGGAACACAACAGACAGCCCAGAAATCAACTCACACCTTTTTGGTCAATTAATACTTGACAAAGGAGGCAAGAACATAAAAAGGAGTAAAGACAGGCTCTTCAATAAATGGGGTTGGGAAAACTGGACAGGTACAGGCAAAAATTATGAAACTTCATCACTTACATCATACACAAGAATAATCTCAAAATGGATAAAAGACTTAAATGTAATCGCAAAACCATAAAAATCCTAGAAGAAAACATAGACAGTAAAATTTCAGACAATATTTTTGCCAGCATACCTCCTAGGGCAAGGGAAACAAAGGGAAAAGTAAACAAATGGGACTACATCAAACTAAAAAGCTTTTGCACAGTGTAAGAAACCATCAACCGAAAGTAAAGGCAACCCACTGTATAGGAGAACATATTCGCCTATGGTACATCTGATAACAGGTTAATTTCCAAAATATATAAAGAACTTATAAAACTCAATACCAGGAAGACAAACAATCCAAATAAAAATGGGTAAGCTCTGGCCTGTGTGGCTCAGTAGGTTAGAGTCCCATTCACCAAAGGTTCACTGGTTCAGTTCCGGGTCTGGGCACATACTCAGGTTGCAGGTTCATCCCCCAGTAGGAGCTTGTACAGGAGGCAACCAATCCTTGTTTCTCTTTCACATTGATGTTTTTCTCTCTCCCTCTCCCATTAAAAAAAAGGGGGTGAATAACCTGAATAGACACTTCTCCAAAGAGGACATATAGATGGCCAATAGACATATGAAAAAATGCTCAACACCACTGATCATCAGAGAGAAGCAAATTAAAATCAGTGAGATGTCACCTGATACCTGCCAAGTGCTGGTGAGGGTGTGGAGAAAAGGGAACTCTAGCATACTTTTGCTGGGAATGCAGATTGGTGCATGCATTACGGAAAACTGTATGGAGTTTCCTCAAAAAATCAAAAATGGAACTGCCTTTTAACCCAGTGATCCTACTTCTGGGAATGTATCCTATGAATCCTGAAACACTAATTCCAAAGAATATATGCACCCCTATGTTCATAGCAGTGTTACTTACAATAGCCAAGATCTGGAAACAGCTCAAGTGCCTATCAGTAGATGAGTGGATAAAAAAGCTGTGATACATTTACACTATGGAATACTACTTGGCTGTAAAAAGGAAGGAAATGTTACTTTTTGCGATAGTTTGTGGAGATTATTATTGCCAATTAGAATAAACCAATCAGAGAAAGACAAATAGCATATGATCTCGCTTATATGTGGAATCTAACAAAATATACCGACAAAGTAGAAACAGTGGCATGGAAACATACAGACAGACAGCTGTCAGAGAGGAGGGGTGAGGGGGCACTGGATGAAAGATGGTGAAGGGATTAGCCCAAACACATGTATACATAACACATAGACACGGACAACAATGTGGTGATAGCCAGATGGAAAAGGAGGCCTAGGTGGAAGTGGGAAATGAGGGGGGAAATGGGGATGGAAAGAGACTTTGTTTGGAGAAATGGGCAAATAATGCAGTGTGCAGATGATGTTTTTTTGAGTGGTACACTGTAACCTGTATAGTTTTGCGAACCAATTTCACCCAATAAATTCAATAAAAAATATGTATATATATTTAACATAATTAGTCATTTGGGAATATACAAAATAAAATCACAGTGAAATACCATTTTATACGAGTTAGAATGGCTAAAATTAAAAGGGCTGAAAATATAAAATTTGGAGGAAACTGGAATGCCTGTACATTGCTAGTGGGAATGTAAAAATGATATAACTATATTGGAGGATGCTCTGTAGTTTCTTCTGAAGTTAGTCATACATCTATTTTATAACTCAATAATTCTACTTGTAGCTAAATATCCAGGAGAAATGGAAATGTATCTTCATACAAGTATTTATACATAGATGTTTGTATAAGCTTTACCCTAGTACTTAAAATCTGTATATAGTCATAACATTTATCAACTGGAAAATGGATGAAGAAATTGGTATATTGAAATAATGGAATACTACTTAGCAATTAAAAAGACAAATGCAAAAACATGGATGAATCTCAAAAGCAATATTAGACAAGTCTGCTTTCATCCATAAGAATCTACAGAATTACCCCCTTTACGTAAACAACTAGAAACAACTCTTTCCATCATTGTGGCATGTAACTAATTCCTGAGAGAAGAGATATGAAAAGGTCATCCCTCCAAATTGACTCAGCTTTCTGCCTAGAGGCACTTTTCATTCTGTGGTACAGGGAGTGAGACACCGAACTGAGCTTGGCAGCTTTGCTGAGTTCGGGAAATAAAGATCAGAATTTGTAGAGGACAAGATGGCTAAACTGTGTGGGGTCAAATACTGGACTGAAGGGAGCTGCAGAAAGGGGTCTGGAAATTGCGGGGGTGTCCGTGCATGCGTAGGGTAAATCCCAGAGGCCAGGCGAAGAAAAGAGTGATTTCTGAGGGAAGGAGGCATATAAATTGAACAATTTCACTGAATGAGATTAAGAGTAGATTAGACTCTGCAGGTGAAAAGATCCATGAAGAAATCTGTCAACCTAGAATTCTAAACCCAGAGAATTTTTTCTCAAAAATGAAAGTGAAATATAAGTTTTTACAGACAAAGAAAAATAAAGCTGAGAGAATTCACTGGCAGCTGACTTATACTACAAGAAATCATTTTAAAAAATTCTTTTGGCATTTAAAATAATACCAGATAGAAAGTTGAATCTACACAAAGTCTAGAAAAGAATGGAAATGGTAAATATGTGGATAAATAAAAGACTTTTGCATTATTATAAAAATATCTTTAAATTTAAAACAAATTTTAATTGACAGCATAAGTAATAATGTAATACGGGGTTCCTAGCATATTGTTGAGTTTTTAGTATTCATCGTCAATATTCTCCTGAATGTGCACAGAAGGTACTTTGGCTCAGAGATAAGTAATATCTAATAGGTAATATCTAATATTTAATAAGGGTGTTGCCACCCACCCCACCCAGTCAGGATATCATTTCCCCTGGGGCGACACAATGAAAGTGGGTTCAGATGCCCTACTAGAGACGCTCTGTAGATGAGGAGTGAAGTAAACTGATCTTGCTCTTATAGAGAGGAAAAATGGTTACCTTAATTAGTGCCCTGTTAGAAGATGGAATGTCAATACGGACAAATCCTCTGTGTAATGTCCCTGTGTGGAACTGTACACTCAAGATCTATGCATTTCAGTGCATGCAGATTTTATCTTAACAAAAAAGTAGCTAGAACATAACAGAAAGCTTTATTTCATCTCTGTTTCTAAGTAAATAAGTAATAGGGAGCTTCTATCTAATGATTCATAAGGAGAATTTACAGAATTATATAAAAAATTTTATGGGCTAATAAAGACTATTATTTATTTCACATTTCTATAATTGTAATTCCTCAATTGGCATCTTAAATATTTGCAAGGATTATAGTGTCTCTAAGAGTATGGAAAATCATAGATTTTGAACTCCAGCATGACAGAAATGGTCATTGAAACATCAAGTACTATCACAACAACAGAAGTCAACCTTTTAGTCATTTTGATGAATGTTTTTTGATTAAAGGCATCGTAGGTCAGTGAGAAGAATGGCGTCTAGAATCTTTGATTTGACCTTTGGCTTTACTATGTCATTGGATGAGCCACTTCCCCAGAACTAATTTTTTTATCAGTAAACTTGGGTTGTAATAGTAATCTCATAAAGCTGTTGTGAAGAATATGTGAAAGCGCAAGTACTAGGTGTGCCCAAAGTGGGTTTATAGTTGTTCATATGGAAAGTAATACAATAATTAATAAATAATAATACAAGAATGAACTCTGTTTTGGTTCTCACAACTGTACCCCCACTTTTGCCTCACCCCGTACATGTATATAAAGCAGATCAAAATATAAGTAATGCATAAATCAGATTGGAGCCCATAGTTATGTATTTTTGGAAGTTTTATATACACAGATATGTACTGAATTTATATTTCCTGTTGAAGTTCAGGCCTTTATCACATCCTCTTTACTGTTTAAATAATTAACTGTTTGTTTACTCCTAGGCATCTTCTCCTGTGTTCTATCTCTTTCATTATGCTTTCAGATAGACATAAAAGTCTGTATAAAATATATCTAAAATGCATAGTCATAACCATGTCATATCAACTATTTCTTCCCAGTGGTTTCTTACTATTCTCTAGAGTCCAGATTCTCTACTTCTCATAGTATATATGAGCTCACTTCTGCCAGCCTACCTTCCTAGCTTTCATTCTGCCATTGCCACCCCTCCACTGCACTGCTTTGTGACATGCTAATTTTTCCTCTGTGCTTTTTCATAAATTGCTGTTTAAAAAACATTTAAATGTCTTTCGTTTTTGTCCACTTGACAAATCCTAAATACATTTTAATACTCAGAATAAAGGTTGTTATATTGAAGAATTACCTAACCCTCTCTTGATGTAGGCAAAAAGTTAACTATGCTTTCGTCTATGTCCATTATAATGTCTTGAATATATCTCTACTAATCACCTGGTCTTTTGTTCCAAACTTTGCTTATTTATCTGCCCCCATGCTCAACTCGGAGTACCATGAGCCTTTGTTATAGTCTTTGTTTCAGTTGTAAGCTATATAATGTCACACGTAGAGTATGTTCTCAGGAAATATTTGATAATTGAATGAATGGATGAACAGCTAGAAAAATGTATGTATCAGTTTCATTTCACTTAAGTGGATTGTTTTTGGTTAGGGAACTAACCATTTATGTTTATAACACACAGTACTTAAAATATACTTTTAAAATAATAAGAAATTTATCAGACCTTTAACTAAAGAAAATCTTTGAAAATTCACTGTTTAAAAGATGGAAACGTTTGCTGAGAATAGGGAATAGAGAAAGTTTATTGTTTTAAGTTACCATGTACCTTTTCTCAAAATTGCCTTTTGTTAAAATTATATCTGGAAGCCAATTAGATAGATGCCAATGGACCATGCTCAACTCAGCCAGGGCGACTGTTATTTCAGAGGTTACAGTAGAAGCCAAGTTATCTAGGAAGAGAGTCCCTGTTGACAGACAATACAAATTGCTTTTCTTATTTCATGGCCTTTAAGTATACCAACTTCCTGGTTTCCTTAAGGATCTTATTATGCTATGGTTGCAATGAAAAATGAGGATGAGTAGTTAAAAAATCATTCCTGCATTTAATAAAAGTTTAGCTCAGTGATTCTGAAAGACTTTCATTTTAGGACCTTCTTTAAGTTTCTAGTGAATCCTCCATCCCTTTGGTCTTACTTTAAAAGCCTCATACATCTCAAAGTCTAAAAGAGGCAAATGCAGTAGACTTAAATTGGGCAAATATAACTCAGGGATGGCTGATATGTATCTAGAGAGCACAGTTTATCCCGCCTGTGCCCTTTCATACATCTCTGGTCAATCAGCACAGTAGTCCCCCATTATTTACAAGGCATACATTGCAAGACCCTCAGTGGATGCCTGAAGTTGTGGATAGTACCGAACTCTACATATACTATGTTTTTCCTATATATGCATACCTACAATAAAGTTTAATTTATAATTTAGGCACAGTAAGAGATTAACAATAACTAATAATATAATAGAATGATTATAATATACTATAATAAAAGTTATGTGAATATGGTCTCTCTCTCTCCCCCTTTCAGAATCTTACTGTACTGAACTCACCTGTTCCCTTAAAGGAAGCATTTTACGACTTCTCTTTGGCATGTCTGAATTGCCAGTATTACTACTCTTGTGCTTTGAGTACTTAAGTAAAATAAGGGTTACTTGAACACAAGCACTGCGATATCACAACAGACTATCTGAAAACTTAGACACCACTAAGTGACTGACAGGTGGGTAGTATATACAGCGTGGAAATGCTGGACAAAGGGATGATTCACTTCCGGGGGCAAGATGGAGAGGGATAACTTGGAGGGCATGAACTTTTATCATGCTACTAAGAATGGTGTATAACTTAAAACTTTCGAATTGTTTATATATGGCATTTCCCCATTTAACATTTTCAGACTGTGGTTGACTGTTGGTAATTGAAACTGTGGAAAGCAAAACTGTAGATAAGGAGGGGAACTCCTGAACTCTTTCCTATTGGGTATAGACCCATATTCAAAGGTCCTCATAAGACAGACCTCCAAGCAGCTACCATCAGCCATTCTCAGTGGAAATGGGAGGAAACCCCTTTGTCATCCAGGGAAATTATAGAGAAGCTCATCATTCCTTTCCTATAGCACTGAGTTATAGAATTACAATTTGTAGTCACGAGAGTCATGCTGTAGGCAGCATATACTGCACTAGGATTGTTGACTCTGGATCAAGGATACCTGGTTTCAAATCTAGCCTGTAATTTATTTATTATGTGACATACAGATTACTTAACTCCATCTGCCCCACTGGAAATAGCAACTACCTCATAGGATTGCTGAGGGGATTCTATGAGTTAGTATTTCTAAATAAAGAGAATTATTTCTCATAGCAAGCACTGATAAATAAGTGTGTGTTAAATAAAATTAATAGTTCTAGCTTTTAGGACCTCTCTAAGTCATGACTTTTCTGAAGATAACTACCCTTGGAATGAAAAAACAGTAAGACAAGGTGATGGATTTTTTTTCTGTATTATGGAGCCCATATAATTATATATCTTATGAATATACTTTAAAATTTCTTTGCAAATTTAGTTCCAGAGAAATGTCATCAATTGGCAGGAATCTGTGTATTTCAGTAAAAATGATTAGAGGACTAAAGAGACTAATATTTAGAAATAATAATTGAAAGCTAAATATTTTTGCAGAAGAGCTGCATTCAGTGGGTAAACAGACATAGAAAATGGTGAAGCTGACAACTTTTATCTATTTACCAATTCTGCAAAAATATTTTCAAATGTCAGGAAAGAAGTAAAACTGAGTAGTTCATTATAGGCTATGTAGTTGAACCCACTCTTCAGGCAAATCAGAATCTTCTAGCATTTAGCTATACTATAATGCTGGTAATGTGAGTGTAATTCAGAAGAAAGCGATTTCCCTTTTTATTATGATATATTTCCCATAGTAGGTGCTCAATAACTATTTGAATGTTTAGTGACTACTTTTGGGTAGGGCATCTGAGTTCATATATGGCCATAGAGCAAAAGTAGATTCTGTGAACTTAGCAGAGAGAGCACCTTACAAAGGTATTAATTTTCTTCTAATTCAGTTTGGTTAATTTTTGATCCCTTAGGAATCTAGGTGTCTCAAGGAGTTACCATAATAATTATAAGAATTATAAATGTATATTTTAAAATTCAGAGTAAGAAAGAAGGCAATATGGAAAAACAGATATGAAAATTTAGTTCCAGAGAAATGTCATCGAGTGGCAGGAATCTAATTTATATTGGCAACCTTCAAGAATTCTAAGAAGTTTAAATAAAGTAGTATGAGAACCCTTCTCAGTAATAGAAAATTGGGGGCTTTGTTCCATGGATAGGATGCAAGTTTGAATTTTTTTTCAGTGTCAGTTTAGGGTTCTGGATTCTGTTTAATTGCTAATACACTATTAAAGATTATACCTTGCCTGGCCGGAATGGCTCAGCAGTGGAACATCGACCTATGATCCAGGAGATTGTGCTTCGATTTCTGGTCAGGGCACATGCCTGGGTTGTGGGCTCGATCCCTGATAGGGGGCGTGCAGTAGGCAGCCGATCAATGACTCTCACCATTGATGTTTCTGTCTCTCTCCCTCCTCCTCTCTGAAATCAGTAAAGACATTTAAAAAAAAAGATTATACCTCTTTAGAACGTGTTGTCTTAACCCCATTATAAATTTATGGATCTGTACCATTGTTACCAAGGAGGTGATGAGGAGACCTGTTTTTGTCTTGAGGAAAAGAGTTCAATCAAGAGACAAAGTATAGAAAAGAAAGCAAGGATTTATTGGCCGCAACAAAAATATACTTAGGACAATGAAACAAGGAAGGTGTATAGAAGTAACAGGAGAGCCCAGGCTGGGCTGCTTTGGCTCACTGAGAAGTCAGAGAGAGAGAAGGGGACAGGATCAGGGGGTAAGCCTGGGATGAGCTGCCACTTCCCATTGCTCCTCTGGTTGCAGGTCTCGTGGGGTCCCCTCGGAGGGAAGAAGATGGTCCTGGGTGCTCCCCTTGGGTGGAGGAGGGAAGAGCATGCATTAGGTCCTTTGTCATGAGAGTATTTATCTTATTCTTGCAGGTGGAAAATCTTAGGGGAGGTCTCAGAGGAGGGTCTCAATAGAATATTCATCAGCTTTCCAGGTGAGCTCTTTCAGGCTCATGGTCTCCAGGATTGGTCGGAGCCAAGGCAGGAGGTCGTTAGTCAATGTAGCTGGTCCTGAGGCAGCCACCGAGTCACTTGTCTGGTTTTGCTGCTTTTCTGGGCCTGGAGCTGAAATACAACTGAGGCCTAGTTGTTATCTTTAGGGAGGAAAGCTCAGGGGGTCTAAACCACATGACCAGTGATATGCTGGGGGAGGATACATTACCCTGGGGACAAAGTTCTTGTTTTCCCAGTGTTGCCCCTTGCAAGGCATCCAGGGCTTCCTGCCCTGGTGAGTTTCTGTACTCTAGTTTCTGTACCTGGCCCATCTAACTCAAACCCCTTACTCTCAAGTGTCCTTAATGTGGGAAAAACAGGATTTACTAGGTGGTTGCAAACTGATGTTTAACTGTCTCAGTTTCCCTATTCCACTTGTCCTAGACTTTTCCTACCTTTTACTGTATTATAACACCATGGCCTTTTGAGATCACTTGTTTTAATAAATATAGACTCCAGAAAGTATATGTTATGATTGATTTTAAGACATGGGCCACATGGTCTTGACCAAGGATTATCTTGAATTTCAAATATTCCACAAGCATTTGTCATTATTTTCACTAATGGTAGCATTAGCCTTTGTAAATGGATTATTTTAATGGATATAATATAGGCTTTTAATGTTAGGACTTTTAAGTCCTTAAATCTATTCACTCTGCTTTTTTTCCTAATTCAATTTGGTTAATTTTTGGTCTCTTAGGAATCTAGGTGTCTAAAGTTACCATAATAGTTATAAGAATTATAAATGTTTATTTTAAAATTCAAAATAAGGTCTTTCAGAAAAGAATTAATTCTTTAACCTACTAAAAGCTTTATAATCTTATAAATTATTTCCCTAATGGATTATAAGAACCTGAGACCCTGTGTTAGTCCAGATCCTTTGAGAAACAGATGCCAATACAGAATTTGACATGTTAGAGATTTCTTAGGGGAAATGCTTGTGATAGAAAATGGGAAGGGAGCTAGGATAAGTGGGGAGATGTTAGACTGTGATGCAGATGTGACTGTGAAAAGGAGAGAAGTAAAGAAGAAAAATTGGATACAAGAGTCTTAGATTGCAGTACTTTTCTGATAAAGTTCAGCAAGGCTGATGGGGAATCCATAAGCCAAAACCTCCTGTTGATAGAGTCCTCCATCTCTCAGGAGTAACTCTGCCTTTGTAGGCTTGCCTTGTTCCATCATTTGCTGGGAGCATCTCTGGGAAGTGTGGAAGTGGTAAAGGATTTCAGAGCATAGCAGCTAGACCTCTCGGTCAATTAGGCCTCCCTTTGGGGAGGTCTGAGAGACACATTTTCATGGTCACCATCTTCTTCAAGGGTGCAACATTCTCTCTCTATTGCCAGGGAGGGTTAGACTTATTACTTATGTCTATTTCTACCTCATCCTTATGAAATCAGGACAACTAACATTTATTAATCAACTACAGTACATCAGGCAGTTTTGTATATTTAATACTTGTTCACCTTTATGGCAGATATAAATAGGCCAATACTAATGATTAAAAATGGAAGAGTAGCGATATTAAATAATGTCACCCAGACACAGCTAATAATGGGAAAGAGATTTAAATCCAGATTTCTAATACTACAAATTGCCAGTTTTTGCTATGAAGTTATTTTGCCCAGATTTATCATCTGAAGAGGTGATAGGATATAGAAATGTTAAATGACAGATCAGAAATCACAGACGTGGTTGAAACAATAATGAAAACAATATATATACTGTCTTGTCTATTCAGGCCTGATCTGTTTGGATTATCCCTCTGGCTCTTACCTTTTATTTTTCATTAAAACTTTTCTGAGAAGGGTGTTCTGAGAATATTGCCCTCTCCTCTTATTAAGGAAATGATCTTTGCTAATGTGACAGTAGGTGCTAATGGGCACACATAAAAGTTCTCTTATGTGTGGGAGACTTTTGTATTCAAAGAGGCACATCTGTGATCATTTGTTCTTTGTTTAATGCTCAGTGTAGAAACATATAAGTGTAATAAACATTTAAAACTATTTTAGCTTTTTAAAATGGATTACATATTTTAAATTCCATTTGAAAAAAGTAAACTTTAATTATACTATTATTATGACTAGTTCATATACTGTAAACAGAAGACAAAGGACGACACATAGTTATCACTAAATTAATTACGCACACAGACCAATTCTGTGATTTAGTCAATTTTATTCTCTATTTGTTAGCATATCTTTCAAATATTATAGCTAAAGTTATTTTGACATATCTTAAAGGTTTAGTGATATTACTTTGATATATTTTCAGATTTGTAGTTACCTTACTTGAACCAAAAGAGTAAAGGATATCTCCTTCAAACAGTTTGGTTTCTGTTTCTTGGTTGAGACTGGAATCCACCTTGCTTCTTCCAAGGCAATTCAAAATTGAGCCGTTGATCTTCAAACTGAGCTGCTTTTATATTGTTAAATTTTCACTGTTCAGTAATTTTAAAGTTAATACCTTTGACATAGGCTTTATTGTTTGTAATCTGCTATCTCCTGTATTTCATCATTATGATATGCTGATTTTATAAAAACATCAGTTGTACCATTTAGTTTTTTGTTATATTTCATAGGGTATGAAGGATTGAGCCAGGTTTACAGTATACTCACAGTATTAATCATCTTGGAACGTGTGGTTGAAGCTTTACTTTGTTACTGACCTGATTGTGTTAAATGCCCATTTCCCCCCACCTGCTTGTTGTATATGATCGACAGAAGTGGTCTATCTTCCCTTTCTTGGTAAATTCGGCTCTTTCAAAGATTATTTTATTTATTCACTGTTTCTTTTTGTTTTCTGCTTACACGAAGAGAAGCAAATATGTCTATATTTTAGGAATATGTAATTAACAGAATTAAAATATCAAACATGTACACACACAAGACCTTCCTCTATTTATTTATAGTCATCCTAACTTACTTGTCCTTTTCTGCGACCATTTATCTGTACAATTTATGTTAATTTTTCTCATTTGAACATCACCATGTACTAACAATGTACTAATGCCCTTTAGCAGATTTATCTTGTTCCAGAAGTTATACCAGAAGGTATAAATGGTCATTACTTGCCCAGAAGAATCACTTTTAAGCTGACTCTATTTCTTTTATAGCCATGACTCATTGTATTCACTGGCTTCACTAGGATATTATAAATTTGTCATGGAATTTGTCATGGAAACCAGAATCACAAAATTCTGGTTTCTTTTAGTGGAATACTATTGCAGAACAGATCCACCAAAGAAGAGTACATGTGGGAGTTAGTGAGAACCAAAAGGAATGTTGCTGCTGTTGAGCCAGTTTTAGTGATAAAACTTAAAGTATCTGTATTTATGGTTATGAGTTTTACTGATCTTTTGAATATAACTTATCATACCCTGCTTTTTCATAGTATATCCATCTACACTTAATTCTTGTTTCTGATGTAAAGTGAAGGCAGAATTCTCATGCTGGGTATTTCAACACTAGGCCTTCACACATGCCTCATGAATTAAATATCAATGTCATTCAACCATAGAGATAATTTCAGTATCAATACAGACTTATTGCATAGACAGGAACAGCAGTTCTTATTCCCCAATCAGGCCTTATTAGTAGTTGTCTAGGCCAATGATACTGCCCTGTACTGTGAGGCCAGCACAGTAGGGATCTTAAATATACAGAGATTTTAAGATTTCCTGCAATTTAAGGAGGAGCCATTCTTCACTTTGGAGTCTTGCAAATCATCGGTACTTATACATTAACCTGTCTTCTTCTGATTAGTTCATTTCTTGGTGAACAGTGCAGGATGGAAATAGAAGATGGAGTGTGTGAGGATGTGGAGACATCTGTGTGAGGAACCTATGGAACCTATAAAAGAGACTAGGAAGATTAAAGGGATGAATCTTAATTGTAGATGATGGATTTGTAAGGTGCTAGATGGTGAGAAGTTGGAAAGAAAGAACTAAAGATTTGGTAGAAAAATTAAGAAAGAATAAAAAGTATAGTTGTATGGTCTCCAAACACTGAATTTCAATCTTGTAATGAATAAATAGCTTACCCGACGGGAGATGGCTAGAGAGCCAGATAGTTTCTATGAATACTTTTTCCAATATTTTTAGAGCGAAAACTCACCTAGTTAATCACCACCAATTTCCTCTAAAATATAATCCCATACACAAGCAATCCCTGACTTTCAGAGGTTTGACTTTCTTAAAAACCACATTTTCATACATCAAACGTGGAAACTTTTTTTGTATGCTGAATTTAGACATTTATGTGGCAGCTGGAAAAAGAACATTTTGAGGTATAGTGAGGTGCTACTGTAATAGCCCAGTTTGGAAAAAGGAAAAAGATTGGTGATACTGATATTCATAAGAATAGCCCTCGTATATGCATTGCAGTTGGGAGGAGGCAGGAAGTCACAAGGCACGCGGAGAGAACAGCACATCTTTAGCGTCACTAAAGCTCACTGGACCTAATTTACGGAGAGGATGACTTAAAAACATGAACAAAATGCCAGAAACACATCGCCAAATACCTTGAATGAAAGAAATGTTTAATGAGGGATTTCATAAAACATTTTAGATTTTTGAGGCTGGAATCTTTCTTTTAACATGAAAACTGATTATTTGTGTACCTTTTCAGAGATGCTTTTAGTATTATTTCTGAAAGCAGGGAACTGCCCCTACCTAAAAGGGAACTTACTTGTTAGTGGTCCCATGAAAACAAATGTTTTATCGTGTTTTCTGCCATGTAGACTGTGCTGAGTTAATACTTGTTCAAAAAACAAGTGAATGAGGTTTCATCATGCTTTCTACTAAATATTACAAGTTAAAAATCAAGTGACCAGCTGAATTGGGACTCTAGTTTCTTGCCATCTCACTGAGAGATTCTGAGCCTGTTGTCTAATGGTGTTGATAGTGTTAATTTGACTCATGCGGTTGCAGGGCCTTGGTCCTCCTCTTAACTGTTACTTCTCCGGACACCTGCAGCCCAGGCTACAGCTTTCATTACATTGATTCTAATCCTGTATTCAATTTGCATAAGAAAAAAATATAAACAGTAACATAAACAAACATTTCTCCCCTTTAGGTGAGAATCTCAACAAGCTTCTAAACTTAATTGTCATTTTAGCCACAAATTGGGAGGCTCTATTACTTTAAGATATAAATTCTCTGTTAGTGAACACAGTTTGAGGTAAATAACCAGAGGTGATAGGGAACAATTTTAGAAAGATGTTCTTAGGGATCCCTTCTCTGTGGAGGACTCTGAGAAGAGGGAAAAGCTAGTATTATTTTTCTTTTTTCTTTAAAAAAATTTTTTTTTGCATTTTTAATTTTTTTCTTTATTTTTCCCCATCACCGTTTATCCCCCTATACCCTCTTCCACCTCCTTCCACTCCTCTCCCTCCACAATTTTGTTAGAAATTTTTACATATTTCGATTAGTCACACTCAGAGATGAAGTATATACCTGATTATTTATTAACACCAGTGGTGAGGTCTTGGTAATTTTTTGGATTTTAACAGTGGCAACAAAATTAATCAATACTTGTTATTCATAGAGGAGTAGTAATTTAATGGAAATACATTCGTGTTTATATCCAGTGACAAGTTATTTTCACCTCTCAATTTTATTCTTTGTGTTTTTCATGAAATAGCTTTCTGTGAAAGGTTTTGTTTTATGTATTCTAAGGCAGTAACAAGTCCGTCTACTCTGCAGCCTTTTAAACTCTGTTAGCTAAAGACAGCTACTTCCTAGTAAGAGCTGGAGGAGGGAGAAATGAATGTACTGGGAGGAACTTAGTAGTAATTGAACTGTTTTGAGATTAAAACTATCTGGTAAGAGACAAGACTCAACTTCTAGACAGGTTATAAAGATAGTATAATTTATTTGCTTCTTCTGTTATAAATTATATTTATCTTGTATCACCAACCTATATACTCATTAATTTTTGTAGACTATTAAAGCTGAATTGTTTACTTCAGGTATCGTATTTTACAGATGAAAGTAAGAACAAACTAAGGAACAAAAAAAGGCTTAGGTTAAATGACTTACCTAAAGACACAGACATTTCATGGCTGATTCAATTTATTGGACTCGAGCTGATCCATTCTGTCATACTTCAGAGGGCAGTGTCACTACCAAGTGCAGAAGGCTAAAAGGGAGAAAAGCTTCTGTGCTTCCTGTTTCAGATTCACTAGGGATGTCTCCTCAACACACAATAAAAGAGCCGTGAAAAGCAAGGGCTTTAGAGAGGGACAGACCCTGGCCCTGGACTGGGTGAACTAGAATTTTAGTCTTTGGATGCTGTAAATCTATTTTACAATCTGGTGAAATAATTTCTTCCCGAAATTTTTCAGATCTTTGCACAAAAGTTTATTTATTCAACAAATCTATATGAGCACCTAGTATTTGCAAGACATTGCACCAGTAATTGCAACAGAGTATTCTAAATATAGTGAGGCACAATCTCTGTACAGAATCACCACACCTTTTGCACTTTTTCACATTTAAATCTGTATTGAGCTGGTCACCCATAGATATTAGTAAAAGAAATAGTGTGATTTGGGGCCAGCAAATGTATTTAGATAAAGAAGGAAAAATTAGAAGAGAATATAGAAACTAGTAATGAAAGTTTTCTGTGACATAAAACAATGACCAAACAGATTTAAACTGCACTGAGTGATTTTATGTTTGATAGTACAAAATTTGACATGTCAAAACCACAATATTATATCTTATTGGCAATCCAGGTTATGTTTATTGGGTGGAGTCAAAACAAACACGTAAAGGGAATTATTTGAAAATTAATGCATGTAATGCCCAAGGAGGTGTTTTTGTAAATTGCAGCATTGTTATGATTTGAAGTGTAAAGATTGCTATGGAAGTGGAGGTTGCAATGAATGTTTTTGGGTGTAGGTTCAACACACCATGTTATTACAAATGAAAATCACTTATTTAGAGCTGCTTACTTCATTAAAATGTGTCATTATTAAAATCCCTTGGTACATATTCAAATATTAAAAGGAAAAAATAATCAGCACACCTGGCTGTATATAATTGTCCTTGATTCTAATAGCAAAATTAGTAGAATTGCTCTGTAGCTAAAGATAGTCACATTATAGTCACAGATCTTTTTGCTATTAATAGTTTTAAGCACTGTGTTCCACTTTCATGGTGGCCTGCTTAAAAATATATATTTAAAAGTTGCCTATTTTTACATTATGAAATAGGGGAGACTTGTTGAACTAGACACTCCCCTTCTTTCTGAGTCTTGGCATCATTACATACTATACAGAGCTCCTTCTGTAAAGCTGTAGCAAGCTCTGGGGTTAATAGACTTTTCATTTGGGTCAACATATATGTTTAAGGGTATTCAGGGAGTAATATAGTTAAGATTCGCATATATTTAACTTCTTTCTGGGGGAAAAAAGTATTCTGGTCCAGATGGTACTTCATGTACCTCCCAGTGGCTGGCCAGCTTTCTCCTCTCTGTTTTACCTCTTACGTGAATAATGGTCATGTGAAGTGGAGGTGGGCCAGGAGCATGATGGGTTATGAGGTAGAAGGGGCGCAGATGCCAGCCAGAATAGCTCTATGTAAAGTAGGGGTGAGGAGTAGGGGGCCTCTTGTATCACCTCTTGATTTGTCCACAGGACCTTAACAGCAATAGTTTTTTAAATTGAGATATAATTGAGATATACCATTACATTAAGTTTAAGGTGTACAATGTGCTGATTTGAGACACATATATATTGTGAAATGATTAGCATGGTAGCATTAGCTAACACCTCTATCATCTCGCATAATTGACATTTATTTTTTTGTGGTGAGAACATTTAAGATCTACTTGCTTAGCGCCTTTCAAGTATAACACAGCATTATTAACTACAATTACCATGCTGCACATTAGACCCCCCAAAACTTACTCATTTTCTAACTGGAAGTTTGTACTCTCTGATCAGTATCTCTTTGTTTCCCACACCACTACCACCGCCCCTGGCCCCGGTAACCACCACTCTGCTCTCTCTTTCTGTGAGTTCAGCTTTCTAGGATTCCACATATAAATGACACCATATAGTATTTGTGTTTCTCTGACTTGTTTTACTTAGCACAGTGTCCTCAAGTTTTATCTGTGTCGTCACAAGTGTAAGAGTTTTCTTCTTTCTCCTGGCTGAATAATATTCCATTATATATGGAGTGTCCCCCCCAAAATATATAAACACACTTTGAATAATTGTAAAGGCAGTGTTTATTAAACACCTTGCTGACTGGTCATGAGTATACACTTGTTTCAGTGTCTGAATGTTGTTTTCTGGTCATGAGATAACTCATGTCTGCACTTACATTAATTTAAGTAATTTTAAACACCTTGTTTACCAAAGTAGCCAGCTGCAGGGGCGAGTTCTGGCTTGAAATAGCCAGTCAGCAAGGTATTAAAATACATTTCATTTTCAAAATTTAGCTATCAGCTGTTAAAGTGTGTATATATTTTTTGGGACACCCTGTAGATATATACACCACATATTCTTCATTCATTCATTTATTGAACAACAGTGGTGGTTCTCATGTCTTGGCTATTGTGAATAATACCACAATGAACGTGGAACTGCAGATATCTCTTCAAGAACCTGAATTCATTTCCTTTGGATGTATATACCCAGAAGTGGGATTGCTGTTAAAATATCTGTAATACTCAAAGCCATCTATAGATTCAGTGCAATCCCTATCAAAATTCCAATGGCATTTTTCACAGAACAGAAGAAACAGTCCTAAAATTTGTATGGAACCACAAAATACCCAAATAGTTAAAGCAATCCTGAGAAAGAAGAACAAAACTGGAGGCATCATATTTGCTTATTTCAAACTATAGTAATCAAAATGGTATGGTACTGCCATAAAAACAGAAACATAGGTAAATGGAACAGAATCTAGAGCCCATAAATAAACCCACACATACACAGGCAGCTAATTTTGACAAGGGAACCAAGAGTACACAATGGGAAAAGGATAGCCTCCTCAGTAAATGGTGTTAGAAAAATTGGATAACCTACTATACACCATTCACAAAAATTAACGCAAAATGCATTAAACACTTAAACATAAAACCTGAAACCATAAAACTCCTAGAAAAAACATAGAGAAGAAACTTCTTGATAATGCTCTTGGCAACAATTTTTTTTGGATATGACCAAAAGCACAATCAACCAAAGAAAAAAATAAGTGATACTATATCAAACTAAAGAGCTTCTGCAGAGCAAAGGAAAGCATCAACAAAATGAAAAGGCAGCCTATGAAATGGGAGAAAATATTTGCAAATCATATATCTGATAAATGGTTAGTGTCCAAAATATATAAAAAACTCATATGGCTCAATAGCAAAAACACAATTTGATTAAAAAATGGACAGAGGAACTGAATAGACATTTTTTCCAAGGAAGACATACAAATGATCAACAGATCCAGAGAGGTTGCTCAATATTAGTAATCATCGTGGAAATGCAAATCAAAATGATGATGAGGTGTTATCTCACGCCTATTAGAATAGCTGCTCTCATAAAAATAGGAGGTAACAAATGTTGAAGAAAATGTGGAGAAAAGGGGACCCTCATATAGTGTTGGTGGGTATGTAAATTGATATAACTACTATAGAAAACTGTATGGAGGCTCCTAAAAATTTTTTTAAAACATCCAGTTTTTATGCTTTGAAAAGAAGAATAATTTGTCAGTATCATTTTACCCTTTAAAATTTTTGCCCTTTAACTTGAATAAGCTCTTATCAAACAACTTCATAACACAGTTTAGATTAAAATTATCTTGACAGATATGGAGCAATGAAATCCATTTACTGGAAAATAAAAGAATCAGAGTGGCATTTGGTTATGTCTTTTATTTAAACTAACATGTTATTTGACATTTCAGTTCACCAACCAGACTTGGGTTGTAGTCATCCATTGGGTCATTAACTAGGTTTATTGCCATTAGAAAGTCATTTAGCTTCTTTGGCTTTAGTTGTTTTTCTTCTGTTAAATGTTATCTTTGTATGTTAGTTCAAATGTTTGTTAAAATATCTCCAGGATCTCAGAGTATACAGATGCTTTTCCTTGCAAGTTTCTATGAATCTTAATCCCATTACTGAGTGGTTAAGAGACTGTTGCTGGGTTTGTAGCATTGGGGCCTTCAGTGAATCTTTTGTAAAACATAGAATTCTGGAGCTCCTTAACCAGTAGGTGTAGAGGGAGACTATTTAAAATAGCCCCACTGTATTAAGAGCTATTTTAAAATAGATCTCCAGAAAAGTGTGAGATGAAGCCATATCTGGAAGCAACTGAATTGTTATAAATTCATGCCATTTATTTGGCAGACTGGGGTGATGTCACAGTAGCCTCTCTTCACTGATAGGGCTGTAGAGAATGCTCTGGAGAGTTACATGAAATAACTCCAACTTATCCTAGGGTGCTTCAAGTATTCAACTAGTAAATTAACATTATATGAGTTTTAAAAAGGAAAATATATTTCCCACATGGCTGAACTAGTTTAAATTTCAACTCAGGCTTGAAAAAGGAATCAATTATATAACCCTAGCATTAAGGATGGAGAAATAAAGTGGTAGCTGGTAATTTAACATCTGAGGAGACTGAATGGGTTAGAGCTGATTTAAAATTATTAAAGACTGCGGGGACAGATGGCTTCAGCATCACATTTTATGTGTTTTTAAAAGAAAAGATGTTCTCTATCTACGTTCGACATTTTTATTCCCTTTTCAAAATGCAGAGCTGCTACTTACAATAATGACACATTTCAGAACAGCAGAGACATGCTAATCCCCAAGAAATTAAATTAGTGATTTGAGGCCAAGTCAGACTTTTCCCAAGGCCTCATTAAAGTCCTTCAAAACAAACTGAAAGGAAGGAAGGGGCATTTCACTTTTGTGGCAATTTAAATTAAATTACACTAGAGAGGTCAGCACGGACCAGGTGAAGAAGCTCTTGTGTCCTTGTCTGTGAGTGTGATGAGAGTGTCTTCCCGGTATCTACCTGGACATGCACAGAGCTCCCCTCAAGGGGACACTGCCCTACATGGTGGTAACCTGGAAGCTCCTAGTCTGCTGTAGAGGGTACTGGTTCTCTTAGGAGTTTATCCAAACTCCAGATATCATTTGTTTACAATTTGTGTTCTATTTTATTATGTCACCTAATTTCCAAAGAACGAATCCTTGTGTTTTTGAACACTGTGAAAAATGAGGGCTTTTATGATCTAGGAGTCTGTGTTAAGAGGATTCATTTGCAGTGTTCAAATCTTATGCCAAATTAGTGCGATTTATTTCTATGCACCAATTTCATGGTTCATGAATTCATTATTATTGCTAAAGTTCATTCTAATTTTTCCTTGAAAATGAACAGTAAGTAATATCTGACAAAAACTATGTAGTAACTAAAAGCTCCATAGCTTAAAGGTAGAAAAGTATATACCTAGATAAAATGGACAAACAATGGGTCTAGAAAACTCAACAAGAGGAAGACAAACAATCCAATTAAAAAACAGGCAAAGGACCTGAATAGGCACTTCTCCAGAGAGGACATACAGATGGCCAAGAGACGTAGGAAAAAGTCATTAATCATCATTAATGACTCAATGTCATTAATCATCAGAGAGATGCAAATTAAAACCACAATGAGGTATCACTTCACACCTGTCAGAATGGCTGCCATCAACAAATCATCAAACAAGTGCTGGGGAGGGTGTGGAGAAAGGGGAGCCCTGGTGCACTGCTGGTGGGAATGCAGACTGGTGCAGCCACTATGGAAAACAGTATGGAGGTTTCTCAAAAAATTAAAATTGGAGCTGCCTTTTGACCCAGTGATCCCACTTGTAGGAATATATCCTAAGAATCCTGAAACACTAATCAGAAAGAACATATGCACCCCTATGTTCATAGCAGCACAGTTTACAATAGCCAAGATCTGGAAACAGCCCAAGTGCCCATCAGTGGATGAGTGGATAAAAAGCTGTGGCACATTTAAGCCATGGAATACTACGCAGCTGTAAAGAAGAAGGATCTCGTACTCTTTGGGACAGTGTTGATGGACCTGGAGAATATTATGCTAAATGAAAAGAGCCATGCAGAGAAAGATAAATATCACATGATCTCACTTATATGTGGAATCTAAACATAATAAACTGATGAATAAAATAGATTCAGTGACATGGAAGCATGGATCAGACCGATGAATCTAGAGGAAAGGTGTGGATGGGTGGGGAGAGATTAACCAAAGAATTTATATACATATATGCACAACCCATGGACACAGACAATAGTGTGGTGAATGCTTGGGGAGGGGAGTGGGTGTGGGGTGGAAGTGGTCAATGGGGAAAAAAGGGGACATCTGTAATATTTGGAACAATAAAAAAACATATGGGTTTTGATTAGGACAGAATGAAACTTCTATAAATAGAGAGGTGATTCAAATTCATTGACAACACTGAGCCAGTTGTTTAGGGTGGAGAATTGGCTTATCTTGTGATAGTAGTTTTAGAAGAGACTGGAGGAAACTGCTTCCAGTCTATTTGTAATACTCACTTATCTTTAAAAGAAACATTATTTACATTAAATAGAATTTCCACTACTTTAGTTGCAGCTATTCTGAACTAATGCTAACTCAGTTAACTAATGCTATCCTGAACCAGTGCTTACTTAAATCTAATTAATCATAACTGCTTAATATTCTGCAATTAATATTGGACTTTCCAGCTTCCAGAGCTGTGAGATATAAAAGTTTACTCTTTAAGCCACCTAGTCTGTGGTATTTTGTTACAATATCCTGAAAAAACAAAGGGACCAACTGAACTCTAAGCTCTTTGAGAGCAGAATCAATGTCATTCATCTCAGGTCCTGACTTTCATTCATTCTTTCACTTATCTCCTCTTCATTCAAAAAGCATTTATTAAGTGCCTACTAGTTATAGGAACTACTTTAGGTACTGAAATGCAATAATAGCTAAGGACAGTGTCTGCTTTTGCTAAGCTTATAGATTTAAGATAACTTAGTCTGTAAATAAGTAGGTGCAATAAAGTGCCCCCTAAGAGAGAAGACTATGGATGGCATTGCAGTGCAGAAAATGGGTTGAATTTGGGTTTGTTGAGTAAAAAGTAAAAAACAAAAACAAAAAACTTTCGCTAAGCTGAATACTTCGCCTTCATTATCAGGTCATAACAAAAACATGTATCTTAATTTTACATATGAAAATATATTGAGTAACTGAATGTTAATTTTTAGATTTACTAATTCTAATTTCTCCCCAAGTTTAACACTTTCATTTGGATATCCAACTCTTCTACCTTAACTCTGCAATAAAATAAGAAATAATTTCACATTTTATGTCTTATTATATATATCCCATGTGGTTTTATTGTCTTCTCTACAGCCCTTGTCTTCATTTTACTTAAAAAAAAAAGAAACCATATTTTGACAGGAAAAGTTTTAAAATGACAAGTGTGTTTAAGATATTTTACTTAATTTTAGTCTATAGAATAATTTAAAATTCAAAATGCCTTTGAACTAGATACTTGTTAGTGTCCTTTCAAATACTGATATTCTAGGACTTTAAGCTACTCAAAGAAACTTTTAGACTAGCTTGATAATAGTAGGAGTTAGTGCACATATTTTTTTCTGTATATTTCTCTGTTTTTATAGTTACTTTGCCACCTTGATATTGACCATATTTGAGTTAAAAGGAAGACTGTCTCATCAGCATGATCCTGTCCAAGTGTACGCGTAATGTTTGTCCTTACAACCTTAGATGAAGAAACATGTGGACCTCGCGTCTGGTGTGTGTCGCTGCCAGTGCCCTGTGAATGCCCTTGGAGCCAGGCTGCGGCCACCTCCTGTGGGCTCTCTCTCAAGAGGGCTAACAGCAGTCATTCCAACGTGGACCCACAGGAGTATTATTTTCGCTGGTGATTGCACGGGCATTTTTGAGCCTACTTTTCAATGAGTGACGATGAGGAACAGGGTTAGAGGCCTGTTCGGCATCATAGGGATGAGACTGAAACTCTGCTGGGCATTGCTGTTCCTGGAAACAGTGGTTCCTGATCATCAGAAGCCAGTGAGACACTGATGTTGCTCTTCATCACTCGGGCTAAGAGCCTCACAGTTGTTTCCTCCCTGAGCCCAGCCCAGGCAGTTCCTGAGTTGTCCCTCTCCATCTCCTGTGACAGTTAAGAGATTCTCCAGATTTAGGATTTTTATTAACTCCCCTAAGGTAAAACGAGGGTTAGTTGTAAGCCACTGGGACCATCAGTCATCTCACTTTTTTTTTTTTCTTTCTTACCATATCTAACCATTTAATGTTTGCTTCCAGTAGCTGGCTTTATAAATCTTAATTAAAGGCCTTCTCAGACACTGGATTTAAGCTGTCATCCATCATAGCTTTGTTAACATGCCCGTTTCCATTAAAGTCTTATACCAAAGCAGCATTTATTACCTTTGCAGCTCATACTGCATTGATTGCTGCAGATGCTGTAAGTGCAGGGAGGGTGGATACGCGCTGGCAGCACAGCCCCCCTGCAGGCCGTGGGAAGCAGCGGTGACTGGCTTCTCTCTCTCCAAAGCCTCGATTGTATCTTATAAAACCCTGTGGTTTGCTAGATACAGCATGTATAGATAGGTAAGAAAAAAGTCAATCTTTGATTCACATTTCAAGTCAGGAAGGGGTAGAATATTTGTGATATTTTTAAGAAGCAGCCTAAAATAAGTTCACTTGGTTGGCATGATCCAATTGAGTATTTGCAAATTTAAGAAAATAATGCCCAGTTAAATTCACGAACAGAAGGAATGTATGTTGATTCTAAGTTGTACTTCTGGTATTTTGTTGTATAAACAGGTATAACTTCAATCAAATATGTTTGCCTTGGCTTTTGTTGAATGGTGTTTTAGACATTTGCTTTCTATAACTGGATTGACTAAGAAATAAACTTGAGAAGGTAAGAATTTCAGAAGAAGATTTAAAGTATTACCAAGTGAGAGGTTTAAGGGTAGAGAGCTGAAAATTATGTAACACAGACCTTTGGAGTACTTACTGCAGCATCAAATATTATCACATAGTGACAAAAATAAAAAATATTGTCAAGTTCTTTATTCATGGGGAATAAAAGAATCAAATAGGGAACTCATATGTAAGTCAGTGACATGTCCCAGCACTAAACAATTTAGATATTATTAAAGTATCACAGTTGCTGCCAGGCAGGTCACAGTAAGGGTTAAAACACTTACAGTTGTGACACTCTGTCTTGATAACCTTATTAATCCTTCAGTGGCTCTAGAGGAAATAGCTGTCAACTGAGAACAGGTTATAACTAATACAGATGTGTTTTATCCAGCTGTAATCCCCTCTCAATTATTCAGGGAGTTTTTTTCAACTAAAACCTTTCAGATTCTCTTGTGTATCCTTCATCTGTAAGAGTGTTGGCAGTATTTCTGATGTTTCCAAGGAGGCAGCTGGTCAAAATCACTATTTTCTTTCATGTTCTGTCCAACTATATTCGGAATTCCTTCCAGGGCAGGACTTTCTTGTTCACCTGCTTTACTTACGTCCCTAGTATCAGGTACAGGGGTTTATATAGAGGGGTTTGTAAATGCACTTGATGATGTTGATGGAAATATTTCCAAGGATACAATTTGTGAGTGAGGGAGTAGAAGACTTATTTTTTTCATTCTTTGGAAAACTATGATCCTAAGGCTTAAATATGTATTTCTTTTTAAAAAAAAAAAAAAAAAATCTTTATTGATTTAAGAGAGAGGAAGGGAGAGAGATAGAAACATCAATGATGAGAGAGTCATTGATCGGCTGCCTCCTGCACGCCCCCGACTGGGGATCGAGCCCGCAACCCGGGCATGTGCCCTGACCGGGAATCGAACCCCGATCCCCTAGATCCTAGGTTGATGCTCATCCGCTGAGCCATGCCCAGCCGGGCTATGCATTGCTTAAGCTGTCTATCTCTTAGCAATGTTTTTAACAGAAAGAAGGCCACCATACTTCTCTGTGATTATGTTGTTTATGTATGTAGGAAAGACCTAAACTATATTTTTACTCTTCAGTTTCAGAACAGTTATTACATGTTAATAGATATTTTACTCTTTTCAAAGCATTTTTTAGAGATGTCTTTACATAATGCTATTAGAGATGTTTATACAGAGGCAGTAAACATATACAGTGTATTATATCATCTTTATGTAGTAGAGCTACATGAAGTTTATTTAAAGAGTAATTACTGCACAAATACCACTGCTACCTTATTCATTCAACCATTCATTCATTTATTCATTCAACAAGCATTTATTCTAAGCTCTGGGTGTAGCACTGAATAAAAGTGCTCCTTGCCTTCATAGAGCTAATATGCCAGTGGGTAGGAAACATATATAATAGCCCAAAAAATAAAATATATAAAATATAAACTATGATAATTTTGGGGAGAAATGTAAAGGATGTAAGGGTAATAGGGAGCTTCAGGTGGAGGTGTTGTATTTTTAAATAGAGTGATCAAAGGAGGCTTTATTGAGAAGGTGAACTTTATTACAAGACCTGAAGGAGGTGAGGACACTCACCATTCAACTGTTGGGGGAAGAGCATCCTGGGCAGAATAGAGAATTCTCAGAGGGAGAAGCTGTTTGACAACCAGCTAACAGGCCATTGTGGCTGCAGGTGATGTGAAGGGGGAGAGTAGACGAAGGTGAGGTCAGAGAGATAAGGAGGGTGGTTGTGTAAGGCCATGCTGGCCATTTTGGACACTTTTTCTTTTGCTCCAAGTGGGGTGGGAAGCCACTGGAGGGTTTTGAATTTAGGTTACATAGGCCAAAAATACAGTAAATTATAAGACTTTAGAATAACTACATATAGTAGCTTATTAAATAAATCAGGGTTATTAAAGAAGGGAGAATGTTTAGAATTATATTCTGAATTCTTTGGAATTCATTGGAATGATTTAATATAAATTTCCCCTGTTATTACTATCAGAAGTTGATTATATAGAACCTCTTATATTTTATACATAACTTAGATGTAATAAAAATTTAAAAGATTGTCATATTCAGACGATCTGGTAACAGCATATTCCCTTATCTTAACAGGCATAATATAGATCCAAATGGACTTTAAAGGAGAGATCCACAGCAATACTCTCACAGTAGGGGACTTTAACACCCCACTGACTTTATAGGATAGATCTTCCAGACAAAAATCAACAAGGAAACAGTGACTCTAAATGACACACTAGATCAGATATATTTAATTGACATTTATAGAACATTTCACCCCAAAGCTGCAGAAAATGCATTCTCCTCAACTACACATGGGACATTCTCAAAGATAGACCACATGTTAGGACATAAAACAAGTCTACAAGTTCAAGAAGATTGAAATCACATCAAGCATCTTTTCTGACATTTACACCATGGAATACTATGCAGCTATGAAAACACAGGATCCCTTACCCTTTGAGACAACATCGTGGGACCTGGAGAGTATTATGCTAAGCAAAATAAGCCAGTTAGAGAAAGACAAGTATATGATTTTTTATGCGGAATCTAATGAACAAAATAAACTGATGAACAGAATAGATCCAGAGACACAGAAACATGGAACAGACTCACAAATCTCAGAGGGAAGCAGGGGTGGGTGGGTGGGGAGAGATTAACCTAAGAACTTATGTGCATATGTGCATAACTCTTGGACACAGACAATAGTGTGGTGAAGGCCTGGGGGGAGGGCTGCAGGGGGGAGGGAATCAATGGGGGAAAATTGGGACATTTGTAATACTTTCAACAATAAAGATAAATAAATAAAAAAGTGGAAATGTGTGTGGGGAAAAAAAAAGTGAATGACCCACTATGCTGTATATCTGAAACTAATATAAAATAATATTGAAAAAGTGTTAGCCATATACATATTTTAAATCTAGTAACCACATTACAAAAATTAAAAAGAAATAAGTGCAATTAATTTTGATAATACATTGTATTCAACACGATATACACAAAGTGTTATCATTTCAACATATAATAAATATTTTTCAAAATTTCAAAAAAGAGATGGAGGGTCGTAGCTAGTTTGAGGCAGACTATATTGCTAGAGTAAGGGAGCCGCACAGCCTCAAGACGGAACACACTTTCTTCCCGGTGGGGGCATAGATATCAGCACCCGCCGCTCCCTCTAGAAAGGACTAATGATTTGGTTAGAGCAACTGAAAAGTGTGGAACCAGAAGTTTTCCCTTGTAGGAAAGAACTTTGTAATCATAGGAATCTATATTCTTCTATTCACTAAATCTGTGACAATGAGTGAGTTCCTTAACTTCCTTGAACTATAGTTTTCCCCTCTCTGAAATGGAAATAATTTACCTCATTATGGTATGAAGAGTCAATAAAAGAATGTAAATGGAAGCTCTCTCCACAGTGCTGTGCAAACTATACAATAGATTTCAGTTTATTCTTATTCTGACCAGCGTGCTTTCTTTATTTCTGTGATGGGGCAACATTATCCCTTTTTTTCTTTTAGCTTTTTTGAGGTATAATTAACATAATATTGTGTAAGTTTAAGGTGTATAATGTAGTGATTTTACATTTGTATATATTTTAAAATGATTACCTCAGTAGGGTTAGTTAATATCCATCACCTCACATAGTAACAATTCTTTTTGTGGTGAGAACTTTTAAAACCTCTTAGAAACTTTCAAATATACAATACAGTATTCTTAATTGTAATCACCAATGATACTGTTTATTAAATCCCCAGAACTTATAACTAGAAGTTTGTACCCTTTAACAAGTTTCACCCATTTGCCTACCTCTCACCCCTCCTACCCTTGGCAACCACCAATTTGTTCTGTTTCTATTAGTTTAGTTTTTTAAGATTCCAAATATAAGAGAGATCATGCAGTATTTGTCCTTCTCTGTATGACTCATTTCACTTAGCATAGTGCCCTCAAGGTCTATTGATGTTGTAAATGACAGAGTTTTTTCTTCCTTTTTTTATGCCTGAATAATATTCCATTGTCTGTCTGTGTACCTATCAATCATCTATCTATCCATAGATTCCTTAATCCATTCATCCGTCAGCGGGCATTTAGGTTGTTTCCTTATCTTGGCTGTTGTAAATAATGCAGTGAACATAGGGGTACAGATACCTCTCTCAGGTGATTTTATTTTCTCTGGATGTATACTCACAAGTGGGATTACTTCATCATAACGCAGTTCTGTTTTTAATTTTTTGAGGGAACTCCATACTGTTTCCACAATGGCTATACAATATATATACTTTCCTACCAACAGTGCACAAGAGTTCTTTTCTCCACATTTTTACCAACACTTACTTCTTGCCTTTAAAAAAATATTTTAAATGTTACTCATTTTATTATTATTTTCAAATTTTAATAGAATTTATTGGGGTGACATTGGTTAATTAAACCATACAGGTTTTGCCTGGCTGGGCGTGGCTCAGTGGTTGAACATCGACCTTGGATCCAGAAGATCGGGGTTCAATTCCCGGTCAGGGCACATGCCCAGGTTGTGGCACCATCCCCAGTGGGGGGGTGCAGGAGGCAGCCGATCAATGACTCTCTCATTATCTCTCTCTCCCCCCTCCCTTCCTCTCTCTGAAATCAATAAAGATGTATTTAATAAAAAATAAAATAAAACCATACAGGTTTCACGTGCACAACTGTAACACATCATCTGCACGCTGCATTGTGCACCTAAAGTCAAGTCTCCTTTGTTTGCCTTTTTGATGATAGCCATTCTACCAGGCGTGAGGTGGTATCTCATTGTAGTTTTGATTTCTATTTGCTTGATGATTAGCGATGTACATCTTTTCATGTAACTGTTGACTATTTGAATATGTTCCTTGGAAAAAAATGTCTATTCATGTCCTTTGTAATTTTTAAACTGTATTATTTGTTTGTTATTGAGCTATATGAGTTCCTTACATATTTTGGATATTAATTGCTTATAAGATAAGTTTTGCATATATTTTCTTCCATTTTGTTTATCCTGACAGAGTTGATTCTTCCTCTTTCATACCCAGTTTGGGCATTTATGTCTGGAAGTGACCATAACGGTCTTCTACTCCACCAAGCTATCTGAAGTTTAGCTACCAACTAGACATAAATTGTAGTGATGTTTTTGGTTTTGAACAACACCAGAGATTGAGAACAACTGTATTTATGATATTGTCCATCTCACTTTTGGACAATTGAGACAGTCCACTGAGGCATTAACTTTGCATTTATTAGGCTGAAGTCCATCTTTAAGGGCCTGTTAGGGGGAACAAATCTAATATCTTTTAGACATGATAGCCTTCCAAATTTGGAAAGCGTTATAATATTTGCAGAATTTTCTCTCCTGGCGAACACCTCTGCTCCTTCATCTAATCTCTGTACAGCATGACTTTGATTCTCCTCATCTTTTTGGTAACTCTACTTTGTACTTCAGTTTACTTCTCTTCTTGAAGTGTGTGGCTTAGATGTGGTTTGATATAGAGATATAATAGAATGGAATTATTATTTCCCTTGATCTGGACAAAATATTCTATTAAAGCAGCCAAGAATTGCATTAGCTACTTGGCACCCACTACTCGGTGTTGATTTATATCAAGTTCCTGTCAATCAATCCTAGTGGTACTTTATTACGTATACATTTGCTAAGTTGTGCCCCTTACATCCATATTAGTTTAGTTGCTGTTTGGAATAAAGGAAAGGATTTTATATTTTTTATAATTAAATTGTATCTTGTAAGTTCATGTTCCACCTTTTGGGATTACTTTTGGATCCTGATTCTATCATCTTTCGGGAGTTAGGCTGGTTCAAATAGACTAGTGATGCTTTTTAAAATTTTAAAAAAATAAGTCTTTATTGATTTTAGAGAAAGGAAAGGAGAGGGAGAGAGAGAGATAGAAACATCAATGATGAGAGAGTCATTGATCGGCTGCCTCCTGCACACCCTCTATTAGGGATGGAGCCTGCAATCTGGGCATGTGCCCTGACCGGGAATTGAACCTCAGTCTCCTGGATCATAGGTCGATGCTCAACCACTGAACCATGCCAGCTGGGCCTAGTAATGCTTTTTAAAGGACTATTCTTTTAAAGACTAATTTAGAAAAATATCAAGGAACTTTTAGAGAGAGTTCATCATAGAGGCTAAAAGAACCTAGAGGTTGACCCAGATTTGAAGCCCTAGCTCTGCCACTTTCTAGCTGAATTTATTCACTTAGTTAACAGATTGAGTTGTGTGACACAGCCTCTTAGACACTTAAGGCACATTGGTAAGTGAAATAGCAAAAATACTTGTCCTGGAAAAGAAGCTTTGGAAAGTAATATATACTCTCAAAACCTAAGTTTTCTCAACTGAAAAATGGGAAGAAATGCACTATTTCATAAAATGGTGTATTCATCAGGGTTATCCAGTGAAACAGAACCAATAGGATGTATATACATTGTTTAGAGATCATACACACACACACACACACACACACATTATTTATTATAAAGAATTAGTTCATGTGATTATGGGGGCTGACAAGTCTCAAGATCTATAGTTAGCAAGCTGGAGGCCCAAGAGATCTGATGGTGTAGTTCCAGGGTGAAGGCTCACAGGCTCAAAACCCAGGAAAAGTTGATGTTTCAGTTCAAGTGCAAAATCAAGAGAAGCTAATGTTCGAATTTGAAGGCAGTCAGGCAAGAGGAATTGTTTCTCACTTGGGGAAGAATCATTCTTTTTTGGTTGCGTTTAGACCTTCAACTGATTTGATGGGGCGCACCCATATTAGGGAAACACTCTGCTTTACTCAGTCTACCAAGTTAAATATTAATATCATCCAAACATATCTTCACTTCACAGAAACATCTAGAATAATGTTTGACTAAATATCTGGGTATCCTGTGACCCAGTCAAGTTGATGTATAAAATTAATCATCACAAATGGTGATGAGATTTTAGGAGTATTGTACATAAAGGTTTGAGCATAGTGAACTCTCAAGAAATGATGATTATTTGCGTGAAGTATTTCTTCAAATCACATCCTCAGTATTAAGAAAGGAAACAGAGCTCCCTCGTGCTGATTGACAGCATTTTTGGCACTCTACTGGAGTGAGACTCCATTTGCTCTTTGGCCTTGGGAAGAAATCAAGTTCACATAGTATATGGTTGGCTACTGGTTATTTCTCTGCTAATGCCTTTTTGAAGTCTCTGAAAACTTACTCTCTGCTTCACATGTGTGAGGTAAGGGAGTCAGCTGCAGACACCTTGCTACCATCTGCTCAAACCTACAGTGTTGAAATAGTTATGAAGGTGTCTGGTTCTTTCAGTATTTTTTGGCAGCACTTCTTTTTTAAAGAAAACATTATAAGATTTGGAAAGACTTAAGAAAGGCTGAAAGGTAAGGGTTTTTTTTAACCCCTGCACTCCCTGCAGGAGTAGTTCACTTACAGCTAACGCAATAATTGTCATTTCAGGGTAAGGCTGACTCAATACTGCCAAATAATTCATACGTGTAAAAATGGCAGTTGTCTCATTTACTTGTTATGCCAACACTGTCAACCTCAGCAACAGCTTTCAGCTCTGTTAAATGTTTAAATGTGAGGGATCTAAAATGAAAGTGAAGCATCCTGCGTTTGATAATAAATCATATATGAATTTAATACTTTACTCAAAGTCAGCATGGTTAGTAAGGCTTGAAAATAAAAATGACAGATTTTATGGTTTAACAGCAGCGAGAGTTTTATTGAAATTCTGATTATCTTTTAAAGGTTGAGATCTGATTATTTTTGAGAATTACATCTGATAAAAATATTTTGGAGTAAATTATTTTGCAATAATAAGTAATGGAAATATTTCAAAGGAAAACTATTTCTAGGGGGAAAGCACATATTATCAAATCAAACTATATATTTTACTCTTTATTATGAAAAATTCAACTACAGTAAGGACTGAAAAAAGAATGTATCACCCATAGTTTCATTACCTATGGTAAAAAATGTATTAATATTTTGCAATATTAGCCTCATCTACTTTTGTGAACTTCAATTATAAACTTATCTTGTCTGTTTTTAAGGCATAATTTAATTATATATAAAAGAAATCCTACCTTTCTCCAGCAGATTGCTATAAGTATTGAACATTTAAAGGCAGAAAATATTTTACTTTTTTTTTCCTAGAAAGAGATAAAACCTTACCAAATTAAGCATTATATAGAATCTGGTAGCCTTTAGCATCATTTTTTAATGTCTAGTGAGGAAGTAAACTGCTTCTGTAGTTTTCTCTGTGTCTTTTTTTTAATCACCTACACATAAAGGCACATTTTTTCCAAATAGGTGAATGTGATAAGAATTTCAATAAGCAAAACCAAGGTATGTTGCTATTCTAGGAAAGAATTGGCAAAGGAACTCCAAGACAACTTTGTGTACAAAAGGGAAGTGAGGGCTGGCTGATGGTGAGGTCAGCTGGATTTTTGGCCTCTGATGGAGGCAGTGTGGTGGCGCTGGGGCCATCTGGACGAGGTGGGATCCTGTTTGATTCTTAGGAGACATGTTGCTAAGCCTCAGGTGTCTCCACGTCTGTAATATGAGTGCAGTAATGTCCGCTTCACAGAATTGTTGCGAAGATTAGCTGCATAGGTAAAAATTTGTTGTAAGTACTCAGTAAGGGCAGCTAGTTGATACTGTTTTGAAACAGTATATCCATGCGGTTTGATAACAGGGAGGTGACGTAAAGTTCCTCCAGCCCATTTACTCACTGCGTGGCCTTGGGCAAGACCCTCAGGCCCACAGAAGGCTCAGTGTTGTTGGCTGGAAATGGGTCTAATAGTATTTACTTCCACAGCGTTGTTTGGGGTGCTCTTAAGTAGAGTCCCAAAACTCTAAATTTAGCTGGTAATAGTGCTGTTGGCATAGAGTAGACTCCTAATAACATTACCGAAACTTTGTTTCTAGGAGTGTCAATTGACCAGGGTCAGATCTCAGGTACATTTGCAGTTTAATGATGCTGGGCTTCGTCTTCTTGATATTTTTGTCACTATTTTGATAAAGGTATAAGGAAATTGAAAATAGCTAAATTTAGACTAGAAAGTTCTCAGTAGGCTATAGGTTAAGACCAACAAAAATTTTATAAAGGTAAAACTGATCAACAGAGTAGTTTTAACTAAGTCTAATTTTCTTATGAGCCAACTTAGTGACTGGATATTAAAATATAATTTACTCTATTTAAAAAAATTTTTTAAATATGTTTTCATTGATTTTTTTTTTTTTTTTTTTTTTTTAGAGAGAGGAAAGGTGAGGGAGACATAGAAACATCAGTGAGAAAGAATCATGAATCAGCTGCCTCCTTCATGCCCCCTACTAGAGATTGAGCCCGTAACCCAGGCATGTGCCCTGATCAGGAATCAAACCTGAAACCTTTGAGAATGACGCTCAACCACTGAACCACACCAGCCATTCAGTGCACTGGGTGATGCTCAACCACTGAACAACACCAGCCAGGCTATAATTTACTCTATTTTAAGCTAATTAATTCAGATAAGAAGTGTGAACTAAAAAATATAAAGGTGGTTCTGTATTCCGATTGGTCAGACCCCATCTGGAATATTCTTTTTTCTGGGATTCTGTGTTTTACCAAGGGTGTTAAAAAACAAGCAGGGTTTTTCAAGTTGGGCATGATGGGCTTTTGGATCAGATAATTGTTTGCTGCTCTCCTGTTCATTGTAGATGTTTAGCAGCATACCTTGCCTTTGCCCACCAGGTGCCAAGAGACTCTCCATTACCCTGAACCCAGCATGAAAACAAAAAATACCCACAGGCACTGCCAAATGTTCCTTGGGTGGCAGAATTGCCCCTGGGTGAAAACCACTGTGCTAGAGAATATTAAAAAGAAGATCCCAAAGAAATTGAAAGGTTGAGGAAGCATGACCATGAGGAACAATAAGTCCAGGTGCCCTAATTTCTAGGATTGTACCAATTCCATAATTTTATTTTGTTTTATGTTTGTTTTGTCTTCTAAAATCAGTCCATTACATTGATCTTTTGGCAGTCAGGGATTGTTTCATTCTTTTGTGTTTTTAGCATGCAGATTAGCTCCTGGTGCACTGTAGATCCTCAGTGTTTTATAAAATAAAGTAAACTAAAGTGGGGAAGAAATGACTTGATGTGGACAGTTACTAAAGAGACTTTTTTAGGTACTTGAAGAACTGCCAGAGGAAGATCATATTAAATTATTGTATGGAAAAGAAATAGGATGTTTCTTCAGAGGGCAGAATGAGTAGCAATGGATAAAAGTTATGGAGGCATAGATTTCGCTCCATTTTAAGGTCAAACTTTTAAACAATATCATCCTTTGAAATTATCTTGATTGTTAACACTGAAATGAGAGTATTGTGTAAGAGAAATACAGCTATAATACTACTAGGATTCTGTAGTACATGCATTTGTTAAGATAGCAAAATATTGATAAAATATAAACTTTCTAGGTTTCTCTACTTGAAATTGTCAAAATTATACTAGCAACTATTAAATACTTGAAATAAAACATGCAGATAGAGGCATAAGCAAGAAATGAAACTAAGGAAAAATAAAGAGAAAAGAATATTTACTTTTTACATGTATTTGGTAACTTTTTTATTGTGAGAATAATAATAGGAAACATTCATTGAGCACTTACTATATTACAGTAATTATGTTATAACTTATATACATTCTCATTTAATCCCTACAATACCCCAACAAAATAGATACTTTTAGTTTTCCAATTTACATATGAAGAAAAATCATTTGCAATTACAAAAGATAAGCCTTTTTAAAAATCTAGTAGAATTTATAAGTAAACTGTGTATTGCTTTCAAAGTTGTCACTGTTGGAAGTACTTAACGGTTTTGTATTTATTTCAGTAATATTGTCAGTTCTGTTAATAATTTTAGAGTTGTTCTTTGTTGTTATTTTTTCAGAGTTAAATGTTCACAGTCTATATATCTAAACATATATTCAACCAAATTATTAGGCATGTGACTCATCCACGAATAATTTAATTCTTAAGTGACTGTAGAGTTCATAAAACCACTCTCTGCCCCATGTATCTGACAAGGGTTTTCATTTCCTGATCAGTTCAAAACAAATGCAGAATGCATTTGCACTCCTAAAATAACACAGAAACTCAGATTTATGGGATTATTCTCGAATTATATTTGATATTGAATGTAGGTCTTCTTTGGAATCTTAACTTGCAGTCAGATTTCAAAACCAAAGTATCTTGGGGTGTAGGGAAGGGCTTTATATGTGGAGTAGAGTTAGCTCTGTCCGAGTGTTGGGAGACATTTTTCTGGAGCAAACACTAAAGAAATAGAGATTATTTTACTTGGAGAAAAGTAGCCTAAGGAGAAGGACTTAATAGTGTGCAAGGCTAGAAGGCTGTATGTTAATGAGTAATTATTTCCCACTCAATTAAGGACAGGACAAGAAGGGTAAACCCAAGTTGGAGGGTATGGGTAACAAATTATGACGGGCATCTTGACTGTAAAGGCTAGAATACATGACTGAGGTAATTTGAGTATGACAAACTTACTTTTCTTCAGTGTGGCAAACTTACTTTTCTTCAGTGTGACAGTCTGTTGGCATTTATTTGAAATTGCCATAGTATCTGCTGCTAAAGTTATCTTTGAATGAGAAACATGTGTTCATGCCATGTCCCTTCCATATAGAATTTTAAAAATGGGGGATTCATTTGAAATCCATCCTATTTAACAAGAGATGAATGAAAACTCAATTTTAAAATATTTTATTAATACAAGGATCATGGTATTAATTATCTAGGGAAATTAGAGATCCATGTGGGTATTTATGGATTTATTTTGGAGACTTAGTATATGCCTTTACTCTCTCTTTTGAGATGCCCTATTTAGTTAATAAAAGTATGGGGTTCCCAGTTAAATATGAATTTCATATAAACAAAGAATAATTTTTATTATAAATATATACCAAAGACTTACACATATAATAAAAATTATTTGTTTTTCTGAAATTTGTTTATTTAAAATTTACCTTATTGTTGAAAGTACTACAGATATCCCCCCCCCCATTGATCCCTTCCACCCTGCATCTACCCCCCTCAGGCCTTCACCACACTATTTTTCTGTGTCCATGGGTTATGTATATATGCATATAAGTTCTTTGATTAATCTCTCCCCACCCACTCTCCAGCCCCTGCCTTCTTGCTGAGATTCATCAGTCTGCTTCTATATCTCTGGGTCTATTTGGTTTATTAGATTCCACATGTGACTCAGATCATGTAAAACTGAATCAGGAAGGATCAGAAAACCTGAATAAGCTAATAACAACTGATGAAATCAAAGCAGTAATAAAAAAACTCCCAGCAAACAAAAGCCCTGGTCTGGAGAGCTTCACAGGGGAGCTTTCTAATTCTTTAAGTTCTAGGGTTAGACAGTTTACTAAAAATTTTTCTTGCTTTTTGAGGTAAGCCTGTAGTGCTACGAACCTTCCCTCTTAGGACTGCTTTTGCTGTGTCCCATAGACTTGGGGTTGTTGTGTGTTCACTTTCATTTGTTTCCAGGACGTTTTTAATTTCTTTCTTGATCTTATTGGTAACCCATTCATTGTTTAATAACATGTTATTTGGCCTCCATGTGTTTGAATGTTTTTGAATGCTTTTATTGTAGTTGATTTCTAATTTCATGCCATTGTGATGTGAGATGCTTGATATGATTTGAGTCTTCTTGAACTTGTAGAGACTTGTTTTGTGTCCTAACATGTAGTCTGTCTTTGAGAATGACCCATGTGCACTTGAGAGAAATGCATATTCTGCAGTTTTGGGGTGAAATGTTCTGTAAATATCATTAAATCCATCTGATCTAGTGTGCCATTTAGTCATTGTTTCTGTGTTGACTTTGTCTGGAAGACCTATCCAGTAAAATCAGTGGGGTGTTGAAGTCCATGACTATGACTGTATTACTATTGATCTCTCCCTTAAAGTCCTTAAGGTTATTATTGATAGGCCCTAATTTATTGACGTTTTAATTCTTTGTGCCTATGTTTCTCCCTCTGTTTCTTATTATTATTACAGCAGTCCCTTTAACATTTATTGCAATGCTTCTGTTTCTACTTCTAATTATAGCAGTCCCTTTAACATTTCCTGTAATGTTGGTTTGGTGGTGATAAACTCCTTTAGTCAGTTTTTGTCTGGGAAGCTCTTTATTTCACCATCTATTTTGAATGATAGTCTTGCTGGATAGAGTACTTTTGGTTTCAGATCCTTGTTTTGCATTACCTTGAACACTTCATGCCATTCCCTTCTGGTCTGTAGAATTTCTGATGAGAAGTCAGCTGACAGCCTTATGGGAGCTCCTTTGTAGGTAACAGATTGCTTTTCTCTCTGCCTTTAAGATTCTCTCTTTGTCTTGAATTCTTGGCATTTTAATTATGATGAGTCTGGGTGTGGGCCTCTTTGGATTCTTCTTGCTTGGGACTCTCTGTGCCTCCTGAACTTATGTGACTTTTTCTTTGACTAGGTTAGGGAAGTTTTCTGCCATTATTTCTTCAAACAAATTCTCCATCCCTTGCTTACTTTTGACCTCCTCTGGTACTCCTATGATGCTAATATTGTTATGTTTCATGTTGTCTCACAGCTCCCTTAGACTGCCCTCCTGTTTTTAATTGGTTTTTCTTTTTGGGTCTCTGCTTGAGTGATTTTCTTCTACTCTGCCTTCTAATATGCTGATCCAATCCTCAGCTTCCTTCTAATCTGCTGTTTATTCCTTCCAATGTATTCTTTATGCTATGTCATTCTTAATTTCCTTCATAGTTTCTATATCTTTATTCATGCTGTTGAGCATCCTTACAATCAGTATGCTTAACTCTATATCTGATAGATTGCTTATCTCCATTTCATTTAGCTCTTTTTCTGGAGACTTCTCTTGTTCTTTCATTTGGGGCTTGTTTTTTTGTCTCCCCATTTTGGCTGCCTGTTTGGGTTTGTTTCTGTGTATTTGGTAGGCCTGCTAGGATTCTCAGTCTTTTTGGAAGGTCTCTGGTGCAGGCCAATGTCAGACGCTATTTGTAACTGGCCTTGAGTACCCTCTTTGGAGCTATCAACAACCCACGGCTTGAGATCCCTTCTGTTGGGGCTGGGTGAATTTGGACAGGACTAAGACGCACACCAAACTCTGCTTTCCCAAGCATGGGTCCAGAAGCATATCAGGCAAAGACTCAAAGCACTCTGAGGTCTGCCTCTGCCTGCAGGCTGATTAATCTAATTTTCTACAGCCTCAGGCTGTAGAAACTCCAAGGGGTAGGGGGAGAGGTTTTCCAGCAGAGTGGGGCAATTGCTTACCCCTCAGGCAAAAGCTGCTTGGAAGGTGAATGTCTGTCTCTGCAGTACTGGGGAATGACTTGGCACAGGAATCCAGAGGGGTGCCCTCTGAGCTCTGTCTTCAGAGTGTACAACCTTAGATTCTCCTCACACAGCTCCAGTCCACTCTGCCCTCCCTTTGCTGTAGCCCAAGGTGAGTGGCTGCACATGAAACTTTATGCATTGGCTCTTTAAGAGGGTGCCTGCATTTCCAGCTGTCTCTCCTTGGCTGACAGAAACCTGGCTGCGTTTCCCAGCCAGATGTTATGTGGGCACCCTTCTCAGTTCTGGTGGTGTTGGCCGGGAAGACTACCCTGCGGTTTAGGCCCCAGAGTCCTCTGTCGGAATCCCCACAACAGCTTGTTTTTTCTTTTTGGATCTCTGCTTGAATGATTTTTTTTCTACCCTGCCTTCTAATTTGCTGATCCAACCCTCTGGACTTTCATCTGCTGCCTGTGGGAGCCCAGCCAGCCCTCTCGCACCTCCTCACTTCCTTCCAGTCTCTATGCTGTCTCCACTTTTCCTCCTTCGTTATGAGGGTGCTCTCTAGCTCGTCTTCAGTTGCAGTTGATTATTCAGGATGGTTTTTCTATATTTTAGTTGTAATTCTAGTTTGGTCCCCAGAGAGTGTCAGCGTAGCTTCCACTCAGTCCACCTCCATCTTTAATCTCTGTTTTTCTGAAATTTAAATTTTAATGGGGATTTATATTTGGGGAGCATATTTGGATCAATCCTACTTATAAGGGAGCATATTTGGATTGATCCTGAAGTTAATGTAGCTTAAGTTTTCAGGGCTCTTTACTTGAAGGATAGTTTATCTACTGTTACATTTGCTATTTGTAATCTTTTATTCAAAGGACCTTCTCCCTAGTTATATAAGCCTTAGGCTCCACAAAACCTAGATCTGCCCCTGCAGGGGAGTAATAGGACACAGAGTAGACAAAGTGAAGGAACAAGTACATTTAGCAGGTTCAAGAGGATTGCTGATACCCATGTCATATTCGGAAATGATTTTTCAGGAGGTAATTAAATAATCACTTGCCATTAAGGCATCTTTGCATTTGAAACGTCACTGTCATTTTGTAGGCAAGAGACAGAGGAATATGTTTTACATTGTGTTGATACAGCCTCAGAGTGACTAATCTAAATGCTCTGAGAAATTTAATGGAATGTGTTTTTCCATGAGTACATTCAGAAAATGAAGAATCAAGAGTGTCTTTTCCACTCACCAAACTAATTTAGCTCTTCAGGTATTATAGACTTGAATGCCTAAAGGACATTTTAAAATAAAAATTAGAAAGCAAAAAAGAATGGCTCTTAGAGAAGCATAGCCGGCTTGGTGCTAAGGTCCACCCACAGGAAAGGCAAAGACTTAACTTTTTGTCTCTCTTCTTTATGTAGTGCACTGCTTTTTGTACTAAGCCACAGAAGAAATGACTAAATTCTAGTGCATTTAACAGAAACTATGAGTGTGATGACCCTCTTTTTTAATCACTCCAGACACTGCCTGGTTCTTGGAGCCCACAGTTTGCGGACATTGAAATGCTCAACTTGGTTTTCAGGTCAGATCATCTGTAGCTTCAGGAAGGACACGAACTGTGTAGAGAAGCCCCCACGCAGTGTTTAATATGCATTAAGAGATCATATAAGAATGTTCTGAACTCCTCTTCATTGAAGAAATTAATTCAGCAAATATTGGTTATGTGTCTCCTGTATGCCAGACACTGTGCTAGAAATGAGATTGCTTTGAGTTTCCAGTATTCAACTGTGAATTGATGGAGTGAGCATGTACTTTTAAAGCACTTACTTAGGCTTTTAGACTATATGCACGAACAACACATATTTGGTAAAATAGAGATTGCCTCATACTTTGCATAATATCATAGTGGGTAATTGTCCCAATTTTTTTACTTCTTTGCATTTTGCCATTTTCATGTCTCCCACTAGTGTATGTGAAATATATACCACTCCTCCATTGACTGGACTTGACCTTGTGACCTACTTTGGCCACTGGAATGTTAGTGGCCATACTGCAGCAAAGGCTTAAACTGTGCTTGTATGGATTGGCTTGCCTACTTGTACCTCTGTGATCCACCGTTAGAAGAACATGCACCCGATAGCTACTGGTGATAGAAGGATGAAAACACACAAAGGAAAAAAATCAGTGGCTGTTGTAAGAAAGTGAAATTTGGGATTGTTTTTTAATGCAGCATTATGATGGAATTAGCTTGACAGAAAGACAAATATATAAATAAATATAACATAAGGTAGATTGACATGTATTTATAAAGACATACTGATAGGGGAGATTCAGGATGGAGGCAGACTGAGTGGGAGCTATACTGACACTCTTCAGAATTAATCTGGATTTACAGCTGAAACACAGAAAAACCATCCTGAAAACCAACTGAAGACGAGCTGGAGAGGACCCTCATAACCAAAGAGGAAAAGTGGATACTGCAAGGAGTCTGATAGGAAGTGTGGACGTGAGAGGGCTGGCTGGGCTCCCACAGGCACCAGCTGAAGGTCTGGAGGGAGATGTCAGCTGTGGGGGGTTCCCACTGAGGAATCTGGGCCTAAACCCCAAACTGGGCTTCCAAGACAGGAGCACCAGAACTGAAAAAGGTGCCCACATAACATCTGGCTGTGAAAAGCAGCCAGGTTTCTGTCTGCCAGGGAGAGGCAGCTGGAACTGCAGACACCCTCTTAAAGAGCCATTGCACAGCATTTTGTGTGCAGCCACTCACCTTGGGCTCCTGCGGAGGTGGAGGGGAGTGGACTGGAGCTGTGTGGGGAGAGTTTGAGGAGAGTCATTCCCCCAGACTGTGGGGGACATCTTTATTGGGAGGTGAACTTTCGGCTTTTGCCTGAGGGAGAGAAGCAATTGCCCCAACCAGTTTGAGAGCCTCTTGCCCTGCCCAGAGGAGTTTCTAGAGCCTGAGGCTTGTTAAGAGACTGATAACAAGTAGCTGCCCCACCCTGTGGAGCTTCTACAGCCTGAGGCTCATTAAGAGGATCAGATTAACAAGTCTGCAGATTGAGGCAGACCTCAGGGTGCTTTGAATTTTTGCCTGATCTGTTTTGGGACCTGGGCCTTAGAAAAGCAGACTTTGGTGTGCATCTCTGTCCTGTCCAAATGCATCCAGCCCCAGCAGTGGAGACCTTAAGCCTGGGGTTGTTGATAGCCCCAAACAGGGTACTCAGGGCCAGTCACAAACTGCATCTGACATTGGCATGTACCAGAGACTCACCAAAAAGACTGAGAACCCTAGCAGATCTACCTAACATTTGGCCAAAATAGGGAGACCAAAAAACAAGCCCCAAATGAAAGAACAAGAGAAGTCTGCACAAAAAGAGCCAAATGAAACAGAGATAAGCAACTTCTAATATACAGAGTTTAGAATACTGATTGTAAGGACGCTCAACAGCATGAAAAAAGATTTGGAAACTGAAAAATGACCAGTCAGAAATGAAGAATGACATAGCAGAAATAAAGAATACATTAGAAGGAAGAAACAGCAGGTTAGAAGAAGCTGAGGGTCGGATCATTGAATTAGAAGACAAGGTAGAAAAAAATCACTCAATCAGAGACCCAAAAACAAAAAAAAAAAACAATTAAAAAACAGGAGGACAGTCTAAGGGAGATGTGAGACAGCATAAAACATAACAGTATTTGTATTATAGGAGTGCCAGAGGAGGTTGAAAGTAAGGAGGGGTTAGAGAACCTGTTTGATGAAATAATGGCAGAAAACTTCCCTAACCTGGTCAAGGAAAAAGGCACACAGGTTCTGGAGGCACAGGGAGTCCCAAGCAAGAAGAATCCAAAGAGGCCCGACCAGACATATCATAATTAAAATGTCAAAAAGCTAAGATAAGAGAGAATCTTAAAGGAAGCTAGAGAAAAGCAAATTATTACCTATAAAGGAGCTCCCATAAGGCGGTCAGCAAGAGAAACTAAGGAGAAAATAAACAAATGGGACTGTGTCAAAATAAAAAGCTTCTGCACAGCAAAAGAAGCCGTCAACAGAACGAAAGGGGAGCCCATTATATGGGAGAACATATTTGCCAACGACACATCTGATAAAGGGTTAATATCCAAAATATATAAGGAACTTATACAGCTTACCAAAAGGAAGACAAACAATCTAATTAAAAAATGGGCAAAGGACCTAAATAGACACTTCTCCAAAGAGGACATACAAATGGCTAAGAGACATGAAAAAATGCTCAAAGTCACTAATCATCAGAGAGATGCAAATTAAAACCACAATGAGGTATCACTTCACACCTGTCAGAATGGCTGCCATCAACAAGTCAAGGAAGTACAAGTGTTTGTGAGGGTGTGGAGAAAAGGGCATCTAGTACACTGCTGGTGGGGATGCAGACTGCTGCAGCCACTATGGAAGGCAGTACAGAGTTTCCTCAAAAGATTAAAAATTGACTTGCCATTTGACCCAATGATCCTATTTCTAGGAATATATCCTAAGGAACCCCAAACATCAATTGCAAAGAACTTATGCACCCCTATGTTCATAGCAGCGCAATTCACAGTAACTAAGATTTGGAAACAGCCCAAGTGCCCACCAGTAGATGAGTGGATAAAAATACTATGGCACATTTACACCATGGAGTACTATGTGGCTGTGAAGAGGAAAGACCTTTTGGCCTTTGGCACAGCATGGAGGGAACTAGAGAGTATTATGCTAAGTGAAATGAGCCAGTCAGAGAAGGACAAGTACCAAATGATCTCACTTATATGTGGAATAAAATAAACAAACTGATGAACAAAGTGGATCCAGTAACATGGAAGCTTGGAATAAACTGAGGGATCTCAGAGGGAAGGCAGGGAGGGGGTGTGGGTGGGGAGAGAGTAATCAGGGAGCTTGTATATTTATGGGCATGGCCCATGGACGTGGACATTGGTGTGGAGAGGGCCTGGGGGTGGGATGGATGTGGGGTGGAGGGATCAGTGGGGTTAAAAGGGAGACACCTGTAATGGTCTCCACAATAAGGATAAAGAAACATTAAAAAAAACGACATAAGTTACTCTTATAGCCCATCTTGCCCAGTTACAGTAAAGTTTCTGCTTTATTTTCAAGAATCAGTCTTTACCCTACTCCTAGCCATTATTTGTTTGGCTTTCTTTCTACTGAAATTTAACAGCAGCAACATTAAGTATTCAATGATATTGTTTTTAATTCATTTGACTATTTCATTTTATTGATACTGTTAAAGTATTTCCATTGACATTTGCAAAAATAAAAAGAGAAGTTCCCTAGGTGGTGTAGCTAAGTGGTTGAGCATCGACCTATGATCCAGGAGATTGAGGTAAAAGAAAAAAGATACTGAATGCACCACGATTTTCAGAGGTGGGAAAGTATACCCTTGACTGTGGGGAGAAGTAGTGTTTGAGCTAGGCCTTGAACAATTTCAGCTGGCAGAAAAATGTCATGGGTATTGATGAGTAGTCCAGGTAATC
Organism: Miniopterus natalensis; assembly: GCF_054644295.1. NCBI lineage: Eukaryota > Metazoa > Chordata > Mammalia > Chiroptera > Miniopteridae > Miniopterus > Miniopterus natalensis. Next base: position 63,529,753 of record NC_142082.1, on the reverse strand, counting down.
TGAATCTTTGCAGGTGGCACAGTTTTGGCTCATATTCACAGATCTTTCTGTCCTGAGAAGCCGAATATGGTGGTGACTTCCTAGGCAAGCTATAAAGCCTACCTGAATGTCTTATGAGTAAGTGCCCTACTTAATTCAAGTCTCTGAGGCTATCCCAGAGTCTCTCCTAAATCTGTCTTTTGTTCATAGCTGAGGACTGGCAGGAGGTATTGAGTAGCCCAAGACTATTTGCTCATACACCCCAGCATTCTCCAACCAGCAAACAGGGCAGCCATTCCACTGCACCTGGAGAACCATAAAATCTCCTTTACATTTAATAATTACTTATTCTATGCTTCTGTCATGGAGTTTCTTCTCCATTTATAATTTCTCTTAATCTACACAAGAACCGTTTGGTGTCAGTGTTATCTCCATTTTACTGGTGATGGAAATGAGGACCAAAGAGGTATTTAAATGACATGTTTAGGTTACATCAATTAAATAACAGGGCAAGGAGATGGACTTTGTTTATTTACATCAGATCATTAGGTACCTAGTCTTTAATAGGAACCAGGTCTTATTCAAGATCCTCATGGAACTTGCCTAGAAGCAACTCCAAAGTATCCAAGATGTTCTAGAGCACCTTTATACATAAAAAATATTATAAAAGCTGGGTTTCTTAGGTAAACCTATTTTTTCCACAGTAGCTCCAGAAAAATGTGGAGTAAGATTATCTGGAGCTAGTCTATGCTCATTAGTTTTGCATCTTAGAAATTCTAGCCCACATAGGCCTTAATTCACCTACTAAATTATTTGAACTTGGCTTAAGATTTGATTAGTTTTCAAATTGTTTTTACAGTTAGAGAGTAAAAAAAAATATTCAGTGACTGACTTGATGAATCATTTTGATCCTGGGTTCTTCATTCTGCTCCATTTATTTGCTTCCTGGTACAGTGTGAAAGTTTCATTCATTATATTCTATATAGTTTTATTCTTCTTTGCCTCACAAATATTCTCTCTCTCTCTGCAGTCTATTGGAAGCATTTATCTGCTAAAGTGTACCAGCTAGGGGCCTTAAAATTGGATTCAGAACCTGGAAGCAGGGGGTCCTTTATAGGTAGCCTAGGACTTTAAAATTACTAGCTTTTTTCATATGATTCAATAGGCCTTAAATATTGACCTTGACTTAATATTTATTGAATCCCTACAAAGTGCTAACTCTTCAGGATGCAGGACAAATTCCATTTTTGGATTACATTTTTACCTTACCTTATCTTGCCTATATTTATTGAAGCACGAGCAACATTATTACAGATGTACTCACTGATCCATTTCACATGTACCATGGTGAAGTAGAGGAAAAAGAAAAACTTACTCGTATTTATGCACACAAACTATGAATATTGTGAAGAAACATTAACTTGCCCATTGATTCTACAATTTATGCCTTATTTTTTCCTTGCATGAGGAAAAGTATAGAGACAGTGCTTTGGTTTCCAATTTTATTCTAGAAGGTTAATAATGGTACTTGAAACTACACAGCGTTTCTATTATTATACTAATCAACAAAACTATCTCAGGTCCATTCTATTTTTAATTTGTTTTCACGATTGTTTTTACTTTTTTAAAAAAATTACAGTTTACATTGAATATTGTTTTTTATAATTTTCAGGTGTACAGCAATAGTGATTAGACAATCGTACATTTTACAAAGTGTTCCCCAAGATACTACTAGTACCCAACATAGTTATTTAATATTATTGACTATATTCCCCATGCTATACTTTACATCCTCTGTTTTGTAACTACCAAACTGTACTTCTCAATCTCTTCAACTTTTTCACCCAGTCCACCAACCCCCTTTCTTCTGGTAACCATCCGTCTGTTCTCTATCTATGAGTCTGTTTCTGTTTTGTTTGTTCATTTATATTGTTTTGTTTTTTAAAGATTCCATATGTAAGTGAAGTCATATTGTATTTGTTTTTCTCTGACTGACTTATTTCACTTAGCCTAATATCCTCCATCTATGTTGTCACAAGTGGTAAGATTTCATTCTTTTTTAATCCTCACACAAGGATATGTCTATTGATTTTTTTAGAGAGATAAAGGAAGGGAGGGGGGCAGAGAGAGAGATGAGAGAGAGAAATATTGATTGGTTGCCTCCTATACGTGTCCCAACTGGGGCTCGAATCTGTAATCTAGGTATGTGTCCACAACTTTATTGGTGAATGGAATGATGCTCGAACAAACTGAGCCACCCAACTGAGGCAAGATTTGATTCTTTTTATGGCTGAATAATATTCCACTGTATGTATGTACCACTACTTTTTTAAAAAAATATATCTTTATTGATTTCAGAGAGAAGAAAGGAGAGGGAGAGGGGGAGAGAGAAACATCAGTGATGAGAGAGTCATTGATCGGCTGCCTCCTGCACGCCCCAACTGGGGATCGAGCCCGCAACCAGGGCATGTGCCCTGACCGGGAATTGAACCCCGAACGCTTGGATCCTAGGTCGACACTCAACCACTGAGCCATGCTCGGCTGGGCTGTACCACTACTTTTTTTATCCACTTGTCTATTAATGGGCAATTGGGTTGCTTCTATAGCTTGGCTATTTTTAAATAGCACGGCAATGAACATAGGGGAGCATATATTCTTTTGAATTAGTGTTTTGTGTTCCTTCAGATATATACCCAGAAGTTGAATTACTGGGTCACAGGGAGTTCTATTTTTAATTTTTTGAGGAAGCTCCATACTGTTTTTCACACTAGTTGCACCGGTCTGCATTCCCACCAACAGTGCAAAAGGATTTCTCTTTCTCCACATCTTTACCAACACTTGTTGATTTATTGATAATAGCCATTCTGACAGGTGTGAGGTGATATCTCTTTGTGGTTTTAATTTGCATCTCTCTGATGATTAGTGATATTGAGCATCTTTTCATACCTCTATTGGCCATTTGTATGTCCTTTTTGGAGAGGTATCTATTCAGGTCCTCTGCCTATTTTTGAACTGGATTGTTTGTTTTCTTGGTGTTGAGTTGTATAATTTCTTTATAAATTTTGGATATTAACCTTTTATCGATGCATCATTGGCAAGTATATTCTCCCATACAGTGAGCTCCCTTTTCATTTTGTTGATGATTTCCTTTGCTCTGCAAAAACTTTTTAGTTTGGTGTAGTCCCATTTGTTTATTTTTTTCTTTTATTTCCCTTGCTCAAGGAGAGATATCAGAAAAAATATTACTAAGAAAACTGTAAGAGGTTTTTAGTGCCTTTATTTTATTCTAGGAGTTTTATGGTTTTGCATCTTACATTTAAGTCTTTTTTTTTTTTTTTAGTGTTTCTTTTTAAAAAAATTTTTTAATGTTGACATTATTACAGGTGTTCCCTTTTTCTCCCCCTTTGCCCACCTCCACCTACTTTCACCTCCCCCTCTCTTGGCCTTCAACACACTGTTGTCTGTGTCCAAGGGCTATACATATATGTTCTTTAGATAATTCTTCACCTTCTTTATCCAGTGTCCCCGACCCCTCTTTCTTGGGCACCAGCCAGTCTGTTCCATGTATACATGCTTCTGGTTTCATTTTGTTCATCAGTTTATTTTGTTCATTAGATTCCATATATTAGTGAGACCATATGGTATTTGTCCTTCTCTGACTGGCTTAATTCACTTAGCATAATACTCTCCAGGTCCATCCATGCTGTTACAAAGCGTAAGAGTGTAAGAGTGTCTTCTTTTTTATGACCATGTAGTATTCCATTGTGCAACTGTATCACGGCTTTTTTTATCCACTCCTTTCAACACCATTTATTGAATAGACTGTTTTTCTTGTTGCATATCCTTGCCTCCTTTGTTAATATTAATTGATCATATAGGCATGGGTTTATTTCTGGCTTCTCTGTTACTTCAGGTCCATTTTAATAATGAACTTTCTTATCCACTCAAAAAATAACCCTCAATTTTCCCACTCAAATTTGTCATCTTAACAGCTAAATTATAATACTTCTAATTTGAAGACAGTGATGAAGTGATTAATAAATAGCAATTATTGTTTTCTTAAAGTTCTTTTACTTTATAGATAAGTTATAGTCATTTGCCTTTGGCAGCTGTTCTATTGAAGTGTATTGGGTGCCCCAGGCTTGCATTTAATGTCATAGAAACAACAGGCAATATTCAAAGTCAATAGAAGTGAACATCTCCAGTTCAACAATGTGGAACTGATGGTCATTAACAGATTGAAAAATTATAAAATGAAGTTTCTAAAGATATTTGGAACACTTAACATTCTGCATAATAATCCATAATAGGATGAGTATTCATTGTTCCGTAGAATATCTGCTTTGAAATTAACTGGTGGTACTTTATTTTTAGAACCCGATTCAGTGTGGTTTGGGACAGGCCAGATGTTAGTCCAATTTCTAGTTCTCTATCATTAAAGCTGCAGGTGCAATAAAAAGAGAACTTCTTAGCCTGAAAAAATGAACACCTTGAAATGGCCCTATGTACATTATAAGACATAAGGAATATAGAAATGTTAATAGGATAAAGATAAAAGTTAAAGTTCCAATATTTTTCTCCAGCACCAATATTCCTCTCAGCTTCTCAATGCATCACCTTGACAATCCCTGAGATAAGTGAGCCCCATTTTAGAAGCCACTGCTTTAACTCCCCTAGCTCAACTTCGTGGTATTTCAGATAATCTGGAGAGATCCCAGAACTTGCATTTGCTACTACTATATGGCTAAGCTCAGGTCTGTATTTGTTCTTTTTTGTTTTAGAAGATGGCTGTTATAGAAACTTAAATATAAATGCTTAAATATAAAATGTAAAAAAAAAATTAAATATATGCCTCTATCTCCCCCCGGTTGGAGAAGCTGAGGAGATTAGTTTGCAGAAAGAGGAGAGGGAAGAATCCAGCAGACAGGAAACTGAAACAGAGTCTAAGAGATGGGGAGCTTGTTTAAGTCTTTGGTTCTATCCTTAGGTTTTTAAATAAAATCCTGTACCATTACAATGAGTTTCCACTTTTGTGTTTAAAACTAGTTTGAATGGGCTTTTAACCAAAGAGCATGGGGGAGGACATTGAACAGCTTCCACAATTTAGAGCACTTTGGAGATTGTGGCAGGTCAGTCACTCCGGGCTCTGACCTTGTGAAAAGGGGAAATTTACCAAGGGCAGAAGTGACCCTACTCTGGAAAGCCTGTAGTTGATCATTTTTTATTGATTGATTGATATTGAGAGAGAGAGAGGGAGGGAGGGAAGGAGGGAGGGATATCATTTTGTTGTTCCACTTGTTTACACATTCACTGGTTGAGTTCTTGTATGTGCTCTGACCGGGGATTGAACCCTCAACCTTGGTGCATCGGGCCAACACTCTAACCAACTGGCTCAGGCAGCTTTTTATTGGTCCTGATTTATTTGATTAGATTCAGGAGGCAGAATAAAAAGTTTCTATAATTAATATTTTAAGTTGATTCTTACACTTTTTTATTTTTATCCCAAAAGTGTTCTTAAAGCTTCCTTTCAATGGAAGGGACAAGCAGAAATGGCACTGGTCACAGTGTCGGGCTTCTTCTGTCCCCAATCTGCCCCCCGCCCCCGACTTGCTGTTCCTCTCCACTGAGAACAAAGTGTCAATGGCACTTCCCTGCCTAGCAGACATAGGGGAGAAGTCATTTGACACCTTGTCTAGATGCCGCTGTCTCCCCACATTTTCCCCCCAGAACTAGCAGAGGACCTTGACGCTTTCAGAGGAATGAGACCAGCTATTAGTTCCATTAGAGAATACGAGGAAAAAGTAAAATCACAGTAAACCCTAGAGGTTTTTAAAGAGCAGAAGTAGCAGATACTGAGTCAGCGGAGCTCTGAGCTTGTGGGGCTGTCATTTTCAAAACCAAGGAGGTAGTGCAGCCTGCCACAAGCCAGCAAATTAAAATCATGGGTGAACTACTCTGGAGAGGGACCACCCCATGAGAAGCTCATTTTGAATTTTCTTAAGATTATTCAGGGAAGGCTCCTGATTCTAGTGCAGTTGCCAATAGGAAGGTTTTCTCCTCCTGTTTATCCCCTTTCCTCCTGATTATATCAAATTCATTAAGATGTTCGATTGTAAAACAAGACACTTTATTATTTTATGCACTAATAAAAAATGATGCATGCTGACTAAGCAATGACACAATGCTTTCTTTTCAAGTAAGAATTTTGTTGTTTACTTTTTGATAGAGCTCTCTTAGTTATTTGGTCATAGACTTTCAAAAATGTTACTCTTGTGAATACCAAAGCCAAAAATTATAAATAAGGAAAATTATAAGTGTACCTAAAGCTTCTTTACTTTTGGAGGCCAACTCCTGTGGATCACTTTTCAACTCAGCAGCGTCCTTCGTGTTTTTGCACGATATCATCACCTGTGCCGTTAAAGAGCATTGCCTCAGTTCTTGAAAGCTCTTTTCCTTCCAAGTTACTAACTTACAACTTTTGAGGCCGATGCTTTTCTATATGACTAATTTATAGTTTTATTTTATCTTCATTGAATCACACATCATGAGATATTAAACAGTTTCCGTTCAGTGTCAGTATTGTTTCTGGCAAACCATTGTTTTTGTCTTAGTGATAGTTTTACATGATTCATAGGTAAATCAGTCTTGTTAGCCCCTTGTTGGTTTGAAACGTCTTTCATTGATTTTGAGGAATTGTGCACTTTGCCTTGCCTTCAGTTGTATTCCTTGGCGTGCGGTGCCAGGAGCATACAGCTCACTGAATGCGTGCCGGCACACGCTGCCATGACCAAGTTTGTATGCGCATAGTGCCTTCCCCCTGCCAACACAGTAACAAACTCCGTTGGTTTCAGAGAAGTTTAAATGTGAAAAACTGCATCTTTCAATTAGTATAACACGCATTTGCTGCCATTCTGTCTGCCTTTGCATAGGAAAAATTTCACATGAAACAACATATTTATTGCTTTATACTGGCGTTATTGTGTTATTAACCAATCATATGTTGACTAATTTTTGGTACAGAAACACACATAGGATGTACTGACTGTCTCAGTTTTTCGTACAGCGAGGGTGTGGCCACATGGCAGTTCAGGCCAATGAGATGCAAATGGGTTTCTGCTGCAGTTCTCCGGGACAGTTTTTGCATTCCAGAGTGATAGGTGAGCTGGTACAGCACCTGATTTACCTGCCTTTGTATGTAGACCTGTTGTCTGGAGCAGCGGTACTGTCTTGTAGCCATTGGGCAACATGAATATAAATGGGGGTCAACATAAGATGGAAAACAGAATAAGAGCACGATGGAATGAAGGCAGTTTCCATGAATACACAGTAATTGCAGCAACTGCTCATCTCTAGACTCTTATGTGAGATGAAGAAACTCTTCTTGGTTTAAGCTTCTGTTATTTGTACTCTGTTATCAGCAGCTAAACATTTTGCTGAAACAGCACGTCAAGTTGGCATGTTCGGAGGGCTGGGTTTCTGGTTTGGTTTCTACTCTTCATTATAACTGTGTATTGTGCCTTGTTCCTCCTTCCTCCTGGGACCTGTTCTCTTATCACCCCTCTTCTTTGGGAGGTTTTCCCCTATCAACTTGCTGTTCTTAGATTCTCTAGGTCTTGCCTGCCCCAGATGCCCAGTCCCTGAGAATTGACTGCCAGCTCAATTCCTTGTCATGCTGATCCATTCACCTGATCGGAAACATAGGAATTAACCATTTACAGAATTGTTGTTCTATGCCTCTTAAATTTATTGCACATTGTTTGCTTATTTACAGTGAATAATTTCTCATTAAATTTATTTCACCTGATCAATACTAGTAATTCAGGAATCTGACTCCATCCTTTTTGCCTTTTCTGGTATCCTGAGTGACCAAAATGTCCCCAAACAAGAGTTTAATGGGGAGTCTGAGATTCAGTACAGAAAATAATTTCTTTCAGTAGGGTTGAGATGAAGGTCTCCAAGGTGGAGTACTTGGGTGGCTATTCCCAGGGGAAGCACCAGAAAGCAGAGAGATTGAGTTTCTGATGTAGGCAAAATAAATCAGAAGAGATCAATATTCATGGTGGCCTTTATTGTTGTTTTCATGATGTGAATCCCTTCCAATCAAAGCTCCCAAGCAATAGGTAAAGGCACAATAACTGCTTAAATTTGCTAACTGAAATTGGAATTTTGCAGGTTTAATTTATGTTGAAATATTTAACCCAGTTTCCTGACTAAGAAAATCAAAATTTCTTTTACATTTTTCTAATTTTCTCCTATTTATGACGAGGAAATTTGAGAAAAATCTAACTCTGAGAACTATTTTATTATTTACATTTATATCTAAATAGATCTACATCATAGAGAGTAATAATAATAATGTTCTAATGACTTAAATTCCTCTACACATTTTTGAAGACCAGAGGTAAAATGGAAAAATAATACTAAGTTTGGACATTAGTTAAACTTGCCGATGTGAAAAAGCTCTGATTGCTAGACTATCTGAGAAATGCATATATATTTAAGATATTAAGAGTCCTGGGGTTTCTTAAGTTGCATAACTACTGGAGAAACTCTGGAATTCTGGAACAACCAATGGGAATCATCTTTGATCAGAAACCTTTTGGATGAGAGAAAGAAGAAAACTGGGATTCTTCATTGGGTTTCAGGACACAGGGATTAAAATACTTTTTCGAAAGAAGGAGTGCTGGTTGTCTGACACTGAAGAGAGGTGGCCTCACAGAGCCTCTCCTGACTGAGGAGAGAGTTAAATGTCTAGGCTCCATTCAGAGAACCAAGTTTCTAATTAGCGGAGTGGGACACTTGAGAAGTGCCAATCAACTCTGTTCTAACACAGCTCCAGGCAATCCCTGATCAATTATTTAACACAAGTGGCTGTAAAACAACTGAAAAATTAAGACTATCCTTTGGGTCCCTAACTCTATGAGGGAATGAACTTTTTTCAGTCTTAGTAGAAAGAAGTCAGTATTAGCAAATGATGAAGGGAGCAGGTGAAAAAATCACAAAGAATGCAGTGTGTAAGCCAGTAGGCCCCCTCCCAGGGAAAGGGAGGGCACTTGTGAAGTTTGAAAGGATTCACCTGGATTGGAGTAAGAAATTAAACATGATCGAAATCGTAGTTTCTCTTCCACGTTGCCTGGGAAATAAACAGCTTTTAAATCTTTACTACAGTGAAGTGTATATATAAAAGAACATTTATCTTTCTCTTTAAAAAAATATTTCTTGCCTACATGTTCTATATTTTTTATATTGCTATTTATGTATTACTATTTTAATAATGTTGGCTAATAACTTATTAACTTTCCTTTTTAAAGAGAAAAAAAATCCCTATTCTAGGAGAGGCATTCCACGTGGGAGCCTGCTTTCAGACGCAACTTTTGCTCCTGAAGAGCCCCTTTTAGCCTCTGAAGCACATTACCTGCAATAACATTAGATTGCCCCAATAGAAAAAACAAAGGGGGATTCTTTTGAGAAGTAAACACAGAGATCCTCCCACTCAGCTTTACTCTTAGAATTTACTGACATTTGAATGAAAGGAGTTGAATTTTAAGAAATGAAGGCCCCATTTTCTAGGGCTCTACATCCTTTCCTTATACAGTTTTTCCAGCAAAGCAATTTTGATAGTGGCAAAGATAAAATAACCTCATTAATGTCTTAATATTAAAGGATCAACTTCTGATCTACTTTATACGCATAATGAAAATATATTTCAGTTAATACTTGGCTCCTTGACAATGTAAATTAGGTATCTTACATGTATATATAACATATGTGTATATATACTTTTGTAATATGCATACAAGGTGGGGAAAAAGTAGGTTTACAGTTGTGTATGTGAAACCATTTATTGTATTGTTTATTAATTTTTGTATTATTTTTCCATATGAACTGTAAACCTACTTTTGCCCAACCCTGTTATATATCTTATAAAAGGTAACTTGGGTCCGTTAAGCCAGTGGGACCAATTTGAAAGCATTCAGCAGTTTTTGTTTTCTTATCTAATAGTTGACCTAATAGTTTAGGAGACTTCAATATTCATAGTACACTTCTTACAAAGTTTATTTATTGTGATTGTAGAATTTAAAAATTCTTTCCATGTGCATTATTTTTCTGGAACACTATTTGAATCAAAGGAAAAAAATGTCTACTCTTACTTTTTCATCACAGCATAATAATGTTGAATAAAAAGATATGAGTAAGAACCTAAGGAAATTATACTTAAATAGTCAACTAGAAACTCATAATATTAATAGTTGAGACCAGGTGTAAGCAGTCTTTTCCACTCTTCCATTTTATTTGCTCAATATTAATTTGTCAGGGTTTGACTATACACATAACTAAAAAAATGAAATTTTATGAATATAAAGTTAAATTGGAGAGCTTGTCTCTTGAATTCCATAAATGACTTCATGACGTGTACATTTTATTGTACTCCAATTACCAAATTTTTCTGGGAAATGTTCTAGTGGAACATTAATAGATTGTAGTCTTGCTTAGTCTGCCTTTACCTCTTTTCTACCTAAGGAGACTAGAAAGCTATCTATCCTGTCTCTTTATTTCCATAAAGATGATCAGAAAAGTAAAGCAGTGGCAAATAATTAAGACACAGTATGAGATCAGGAATTCTAATGAATTCATTGAGAGGTTGTAGAATTCGTGATCATTCTCAATGATGAATAGAGGTATGGAGACATTTTTCTGTTTGGTTTGTACAAAAGACATCAGATTAATCTGTGACTAGCAAGATGCTCACTCATCTTTCTATGTCTTTAAAGATTTCTATAGAGTGGTACCTTGGTTTTCAAATGTAGTCCATTCCAGAAGACCCTTTGAGCTCTGAAACATTCGAAAACCGAGGGATCCACAGCCGACAGCTGGGCCTCAGGATCTTGCCCTCAGCGGAAGCTGCGGGGCATGTTCGACCTCTGAGGCCTGTTCGAAAACCGAAGCATTTATGTCCTGGTTTAAACCGAAATGTCAACAGAGACGTTCGAAAACCGAGGTGCCACTGTATTTTGTTATTAAAGTTTTCTCTCCCTATGTTTTTAATGCTGTATTGCTATTTTTGAACACTGGAAAAAATTATGCCAGATCTAAAGCTGCTATAAAAATTTCTTAAAATTGATCTGAGTAGTGAGCATAAATACTTACAAATTCTCATAGTTGATTCCACAAAGAGTTTCTGTGGATAAGCCCTAAGCACTGGTTATCTCATATTTAAAAAGGAAAATCTGTCACTCCAAATTTCAGCCCACTACTTTTTGGACCAATGATTCTTTGTGCCCTCTTTATAAGAATTTTGAAAAAATTCTATATATTCACCCACATAATATTAAGTTGTCATTTAAAATATAACTTTCAGCATATTACAAATGTGGATTTTTAAAACAAACCTATCACATTACATTTTTAAAAGTATCTAATGGAAAATAAAATAAATACGATAGCAATTTGATAACCATGTATTTAAAAAAATAAGCATGAATATTCTTTAACTCAGAAATCTTTATTTATTTTTTTCCTGTGATCTTATTTTTATTCTTCCTATAGATTTTTACCTTAATGTAAAATGTTTGTACTTTAAAGATTACACTAATATATTTTATTCTATGAAACTGTGTATCTAAAATTTTATTTCTTATGGTCAGTAAAGTTCTAAGCGGTTAAAGTTTTTTGATTAAATTATCATTATAATTCTTCCTAGTTCAAAATAGTCAAAAGAACATAAACTTTAAAATTTTGGTAATAATCAAAATCCATTTAAAGAAGTGGACATTTTTCAATTAGTTTATCCATAAATTAATTTATTGTTAGAATGAGGCAATTTAGCACCAGTTCTCTTCTGTTTATCTTACTTACTAATATAAGTGCTGAAACACCACATAAAAAAATTGATGTGAATAAAGTTGCTTTGAATTCCTTCCTGATCTGCTAAAGTTCACAGTGACCTATCATAAAAAATTATTTTAATGATCTAGTTGTTGCTTTAAGTCTTTTTTTTCCCAAATGTTTTTTAAGCAGATAAGTAGCTACCTGTCTCAGACATGGATTTACTTCCATTAATATTTTTAAAATTAATATCTCAATATCTTTTTTGGAATCGTCCTTTGTCTGGTTTGGTGGTTCTTAGAACCGGGGCAATCCCGCATAGCAGGGTTCTGATGCATGAGATATATTTCTTTCTTTTGTAAAGTGGGAGCAGCACAATTGGGAAAGGAGAATTGACATAGTCTTAGGCTGGTCAAGTGTTGCCCAAAATATCAAAGACAGTTGAAACTATGGAAATTGATTTTCTTACTATTTTTTAAAAGTACAGTCCCCTTCAAAAGTCTTCTAATATAGGCTCAAGATCCTCATTTGATAATCACTGCTTTGGAAACCCTCTTAAAACTATATATCCTCTTTATTAGTATATTTTAAAATGAATATATTAAAATATATTAATATATTAATTATAATAATGTAACTAGATATCAATATATAATGTAATTATATATTAATACAGTATAATAGTATGTTAAAATATATAAATGGGCACTTAGGTTGCTTTCATGTCTTGGCTATTGTAAATAATGCTGTGATGAACATAGGGGTGCATATATTCTTTGAAATTAGTGTTTTGGGTTTCTTTGGATAAAGAGGTTTGATATTTTTTCATAAGTAAGTTAAAGTATGTATTTTTGGGGCTGAAATACCAATAAAATATATTTGTTGTTCTTAGTGTGTATCGGGAGGTACATGATACTGGTTTGACCTGACATTAGTGATGTTCACTTGAGTCACATAATTAAGGTGGAGCCAGCCAGGTTCTCCACTGCAAAGTTAGTAATTTTCCCTTTCTAATTTATGGGAAATACTTTGAGACCATGTAAATATGCTCTTCCTCAACGAACTTTTACCTGTTAGCTTTGACTACCATAGATAACTTTCTAATTTCATCCACCTTTCTATATTTATTAGCATTTTACTGTAAAGAAGCACTTTTTTACTGTAAAGAAGCACTTTTCCATGAATGAATGAATGAATATCTCTATTGACTAATAGATTCTTATTTTCTTCATAAATTGGAATCCTGATGGTTATAATTTATTTCAATGATCAAATTTTTCTAGATTTGCCCTACATTTGAAAATAATTAGAGAAATTACTTTTCCCAGGGATGCGATAAGGCAAATTAAAAAAAAAAAATTAACCAGTAAAGAAGTAGGTTTCCTCATAAGCTTAGAACTTCTAACTTTCCTAAGGCTAACTAACAGACCATTAACTTTAGCATGTAAGGAAAATTCCATGAAGATTCATCCTTATTTTGGGCTCAGTAATTTACAGATTCATAGTCATTAGTCTTAAGTCAGAACTTAAGTTTTTGGTTTTTTTACATTTTTCTTCATTAAAGTATTCTGAGTTTCTTTATGTTAGATCACTTCCACCCTCTACCCCTCAAATGAATTATATGGGATATAACACTGCAGAAGTTGCAGGTCCTTAGTAAACTCCTGATGGATGAATTTGTACATAGGGGTTGACCCTCTTATTGACAAATATGATATTAAAAGACATACACTATTATTTTTACACCTGCATTTGGATGTATCTGAAAATACAGGGAAGTTATTAATATTCCCTCTCACACTGCATATGTAGAGAGATTATATTTGTTTTATGATTCCAGCTGCTTTTAGTAGAAGAATCAGCCTTTGATAGGTAGGTTGAAAATAATGATAGTTTCAATAGCTAATATTGTAATGGCTCTGAAATGTTAAAAAAATTCATTCTCCACAGATGGAAGGAGACTTGACTTGGGGTGGTGAACATACAATACAATATACAGATGATCTATTATAGAATTGTATACCTGAAACCTATTTAATGTTATTAACCATTCTCACCCCAATAAATTCAATAAAAATTTTTAAAAAATCTCATTTTTAACACTATGCTTTCTGAAATTTAACAGACATTGGTTAAGTTGTTAGAGGGCTTTAAAAAATACAAATGATCCTGAGTGAAATAATCTTTTCTCCAGCCATTAGTATTTTTAAAAAATATTTCTTTATTGATTTCAGAGAGTGGAAGGGAGAAGGAGAGAGAGAGATAGAAACATCAATGATGAGAGAGTCATTGATTGACTGCCTCCTGCATGCCCCCCACTGGGGATCAAACCCACAACCTGGGCATATGCCCTGACCAGGAATTGAACCTCTATCTCCTGGATCCTAGGTTGATGCTCAGCCACTGAGTCATGGAAGCCATTGGTATTCTCGAGTGAATATAACATGAAATTGCTTTTATATGTAGATCATTAAAATTAAAGAATTGAAGATAGGAGTTAGGAGATATTTTTTGATAGGTCTTAGGAGATAATTTTTATATACCTTAAATTTTCCAGGTAGAAAAGATGAAGTAGGATGAAGGTAAGAGTGGACCTAGGGATATTAGAGGATAGCAGATGCACATTTTAGAATTGATTGCCTGGGACAGAAATAAGGTTGGGGCAAAATATCGGGAGAACAAATGAGGTATGAAACTGTAGAAAATTTTATCTACTGCATACTTTTGCCTGGGACTCATCTGCCTTCTTTTATATTTGCCCGTTGACTTCATCATCTGCTTGGGGCCTTTGTTCCAGTAGAGCTACTCTAATTGCTGTGTGCAAGAACTATTGCTTCTGACTTTTCTGCCGCTGTTGGCCTGGGCTATTGTTCCTCATTTGTCTACTGCTATGATAAATTGCCCAAGTTGTATTTAACTGGGTCCTTAAATCATTTCTTTACCAGTTCCACTGCAGATACTGGTGTATCCCTTATTTGAACCACACACTCATGCTGCATGTCCTGTCTAAAGAAAATGTATTGTTCGTAGTACTGTATTGTATATTTGAAAGTTGCTAAGAGAATAGATTGTAAAAGTTCTTATCACAAGAAAAAAATTTGTAACTATGTATAGTGATGGATTTTAAATAGAATTATTGTGATCATTATGCCTATATATAAAAATGAAATCATTATGTTGTACACCTGACACTAATGTAATGTTATATATCAATTATATTTCAATTTAAAGAAATGTGTTGTCAGGGGTGTTAGACTGGTTATATTTTAGGGCCTCAGTCATCATCCTCAATTTTTAAGAAAAATGTTAACATGACTTCCCAGCATAGTAAGAAGGAATGAATTAATAACTATCCAAGCTGATAAGCCCGTTACAGAGATGTTCAAATGGATTATTATTTGATCTTTATCAATTATGACATGAAATCATCTTAACTAATATAATACAAATTAGGAAATGTAGATGTTTACAATCAGAAGATGGCATACAATCTAGAATTATTGTTTAATAAGTGAGATCCTTTGGTGACTTATTTTATATCCACTTTCTTAGCTCGGTGCCTGGTACTCACCAATTATTTACTGAAGAGAAAAATAAAATAATTAGTACAAAAGTTGAGCTGCTTTTAGCTTTAGTCACTATAAGGAAAAATGATTACCATTTAAAAAATATGCTGAATTTCAAAATGCACAATTAAGGAATATAAATTAAGTACAAAATAAAATGCTGTTAGTTTAGCAACAGAGAAGGATAAAGCTTTTATTTGAAATTAACAATGCTTGTGATAACTGCAAAAGCCGTCACTTTTTAATTATCCACATTGAAATTATTTTTTGATGAATTCAAAAGGAAACATTTAATAATATGCAATTAGATTTTTGTCTTTGGAAATATAAATTTTTGTTTAAAAGTACTCAAATGATTTTTTTAAAAATATGTTGTTACTGATTTTAGAGAGAGAGGAAGGGAGAGGGAGAGAGAGAGAAACATCAATGAGAGAAACATGATCGGCTGCCTCCCGCACGCCCCCTCCTGGGGATCAGGCCTGCAACCCGAGCATGTGCCCTGGCTGGGAATCGAACTGGCAGCCTCTTGGGACGACACTCACCCAACTGAGTCACACCACCCAGGGCTCAAAGGATTTTTTAGAGGTCGGGCAAACTACCATATGGTTATTAGGATTTTAATATTTTCTAGAACAAGGCCATGCTAATATTTTTTCTGTTTTCATGCTTATCATAAATAAAATCAAGCAAGTCAACTATTACTTTAAATTATATATTCTATTGACATTTTGGTGAATTTACTTGAATTTAATTAGACCAGAATATTTTATCTTTCTTGTAACTTAAATAGTATTACTTAAAAATGATATTTATTATATGCTATTTTATTATAAGGTATTAGGAATTTTGGGGGGTTGTATATGCCCAAATTATTAAGTTTGGATTTCTGAGTTATTTGCCTAGTGTAACTCTGAGGTAAAGTGTGTGGATAATCTATAGAGAACAAAATTTCCTTCATCTCTACTCCATCCCATTTCTCCCATTTCTGTACAGATAGAATCACAGCACTAACATAAATAACAATCTTTTAGGCATTTATTCAGTTACAAACATTTTTTGAAAGTCTTTCAAGAGCTAGCCACCTTAATCATATTTAAACTGTGCTGATCTTGTTTATGTCTCATGTGAACTATAGGGTATTACTGTTTTTTAATTTGAGTATTGTGGTCCTCCAAACCAACCCCAAGGGTACAGTATTGAGGCAGGAAAGTTAGCATAGGGATCAGAGGCCCAGGGCTGCTCTACCCCTCCCCTCTCCCTAACTTAGAGCGCTGGGGATGGGAGTGTGGCTGGGCACTGCTTCCTCCCCACCCCTCACTCTCATTTTAAGTCAGAGCACTGCTGATGTTACTTGTGGCTGGACACCTGTCCCCATCCCTGTTTTCCCTCCTCCCAATTTCCTGGGGTAAGAATAGTTGAGACAAATAAAAACTGGTCTCAGCCAGCGTTGGCAGACATGTTAACGCCCCCACCCCCAGTGTCAGAAACCAGGAACCACTGCGATTCCCTCCCCTTGCCCATAGCTGATAGAAACCTCCACCCAGACCCCATTGGTACTCTTCGCTCTCTGAGTTTGCCCGGGCCCCTCTCCTTCTTGAGTGCAGCTATCACTTCAATAAATCTGCTGTGCTTTGCTGAATCTTTCTGTCTCATTCTGGAATACTTTCTTGCACAGTGACAAGAACCTGGACACTGTCACTGGGTTGAGGCCCCTCTTGGCCTCTCTGGGAGCCCTCAGGCATCAGAATGACTTGGGTCATCAGAATATCTGAGGCTTGATTATAGATAGACTGGAATGTATTTGAGGCCTATATCCTTTGTGTCCTAATATATAAAATTCTGGATTCACATGGATAATTAAGATAAAACTTTTTTTTCCCTGTGCTTAATCACCCTTTGCATGTATGTATGCACTGATCTCACCTTTTTTAGAGTGTGTAGCAATGGTGAATGAAACATACACATTCATTGATCGGCCACTGCATAAGGATCTATGGAGAATTCCAAAGGATGCACATGGCAGTACTGATGAACAGAGGGGTGGAATAAACACAAGTGATCGATCAGATGGACACATCTCTGTAAACTGAGTACATGCATGCAACAATTGCAGCAGGACAGAGTTGATATTCCTGAATCCCAAGTGATTTTTTAAGTGGTTAATATGGGTGACCATGAGCTTTGTATAGTATGAAAACTTTCAATAATAAATAAAATCTTTACTAGAGTTGTGAATTAAAGGAACTGAGAATAATAATGGATGAACTCAGCATAAAAATCAACACATATTGTTAAATCAATCAATGGTACAGATGTGCTTGATAATTGTGGAGACTACAAAATCCACATAAACACACTTGGGTGAGAGAAGAACAAATTGGGGAAAGCATAGTTTTTAGATAAATGATGATTAAAAACTGAGCTGGATTTCTGCCCTAGCTGGTTTGGCTCAATAGTTAGAGCCTCAGCCTGTGGACTGAAGGGTCCAGGGTTTGATTACAGCCAAAGGAATGTACCTCGGTTGCAAGCTTGATCCCATCCCTGGTTGGGGCATGTGCTGGAGGCAACCAATTGATGTGTGTCTCACACATCGATGTCTCTCTCCCTCTTTCTCTCTCTCTCCCCTTTCTACTCTCTCTGAAGGGCAAAGGAAAAAAATATCCTCTGGTGAGGATTGAAAAATAATAATAAATAAAAATTGAGCTGGGTTTCTTCCATGGAAAATGATTATATCAAGAGCACTTAGAGAAAGTGGCTTTTGTTTTGGTTTATTTAAGCTTGGAAAAGAAAGTCTGGAAACCTAAAGGGCAGTTAATTTGGATACATCAGAGACTATAGAATTAGATAGGCCCTGGTCCAAATCCTTGCTAGACCACTTACTAGCTAAAGGCTTTGTGGAGGGTAAGGGCAGCCACTTCCATTTGTTTCAGTATCTTAATCAGTGGAGGATAAGGTCTGTGTTTTAGGATGAGGTTTGAACCTTGACACATATTTCATGCTCATTGCAGACATTTTATGATCAAAAGTAGATCAGCTCATGATTTATTTGTTGGCTTTGGAAATGATTAAAAGGTAAAGATTTGAGAAAGTTATGAACAATAAAAAGTGGTAAAAAAAATTTTGATATGACTAGTATTCTCTGTGGATAAAGTAACCCTGAAGCAGTAAGCATATCAGGCAAGTTAGAGCAAATGGTTTCATGATAAAACAGTGGTTTATGTTCCATAGACTATGGCCTACATAAATCAGGAAATCTGACACACAGATTTAAAACCATTTAATTGATATGTAAGACTGAAACAAAATTGCTCTTAGAAGCCTCCAAAGGAAAGATTATGTGTAGCGGAATCACTTGAGAGATTGGGAATGAATAAATCCCCCACTATATTCAAAAGAAATCCCGCACTATGCTCATTATGTTCAAACATTTATAAATCACTTCAGATGTTTAGAATCTAATATTTTGTATCTTAATTCCTTTTATTTTGCATTTATTTGACATTTAAAATAGACTTGTGAGTTATGAATGGTTTGTATAATTAACTTGGGTTTTATTTTATGCACTCCTAACTATTGAGTATTTTCTTGAAATTTTTTTGCCAAAATAATTTTAGGTTAGGTTACAAGTGTGCTGTGCTCTTTGCTATTTTTCTGACTCAATGGATTGCCTTGTGTCTTTTGTTCAGACTAAAAATTAGTATCTGTAGATATCACTGAACTCTTGAAATGTTCTTTTCCTTCCTTCCTTCCTTCCTTCCTTCCTTCCTTCCTTCCTTCCTTCCTTCCTTCCTTCCTTCCTTCCTTCCTTCCTTCCTTCCTTCCTTCCTCCCTCCCTCCCTCCCTCCCTCCCTCCCTCCCTCCCTCCCTCCCTCCCTCCCTCCCTCCCTTTCTTTCTTCTTTCCTTATTTATTTTCAACTTTATTTTTATTGTTTACACTCTTACAGATGTCTCCATTTTCCCCCTCTTCCCACACCCACCCAGCCCTCACCCCTCCTTCGCTCTGGCCAACACCACACATGTCTGTGTCTGTGGGTTATGCACATATGTTCTTTGGCTAATCCCTTCACCTTCTTTCACCCTGTTGCCTCTTCGTCTCTGAGACCTGTCAGTCTGTTCCATATATCCATGCCTCTCTTTCTATACTGTTTGTCAGTTTAGTTTGTTCATTAGATTCCACATATGAGTGAAATCAAAAGGTATTTGTCTTTCCCTGACTGGCTTATTTCACTTGGCATAATATTCTCCAGGTCCATCCATGCTGTCACAAAAGGTAAGAGTTCCTTATTTTTTACAGCTATGTAGTATTCCATGGTGTAAATGTACCACAGCTTATTTATTCCAGTATCTACTGATGGGCACTTGGGCTGTTTCCAGATCTTGGCTATTGTAAAAAATGCTGCTATAAACATAGGAGTGCATATATTCTTTCAAATTCATACCACCCTGAACGCTCCTGATCTCACCTGAAATATTCTTAAATAAAGCTCAAAACTAGGGATACTCTTAATGAATGAAAGTGAGTGATAGGATTAGATATCTAAATCACCACTACCTGAACTGGAAGAAAAAATAAATGTTATAGGACACATCCATATTGTGGAAATTTTTTTTTTTTTTTAAGTATATCTTTATTGATTTCAGAGAGAGAAAGGGAGAGGGAGAGAGAGAGATAGAAACATCAATGATGAGAGAGTCATTGATCGAGCCCGCAACCCGGGCATGTGCCCCGACCGGGAATCGAACCCTGATCACCTGGATCCTAGGTCAATGCCCAACCGCTGAGCCACGCCCGGCCGGGCCATATTGTGGAAATTTTAAATTAAAATATAGTAAATGCATAATTAGTTAAAAATTTAAAACTTGCTTAGAAAAATATATGAGCAAAATAGCCAAAACTTTTCTAACAGAAGAATAATTACTGGGGGTTTATTTTACCTTGTATTAAAATAAACATTTTAACAGGCATATAAATCAATGGAACAGAACAGAGAACCCAAAAATCTACCCAAGCTATTATGCTCAATTAGTATTTGACAAAGGAGGCTAGAGCATACAATGGAATAAGGACAGTCTCTTCAATAAGTGGTGATGGGAAAATTGGACAGGTACATGCAAAAAAATAAAACTAGACCACCAACTTACACCGTACATAAGAATAAACTCAAAATGGATAAAAGACTTAAATGTAAGTCTTGAAACCATAAAAATCCCAGAAGAAAATGTAGGCAGCAAAATATCAGACATCTCATGTAGCAGAATTTTCACAAGTACATTGCCTAGGGAAAGAGAAACAAAGGAAAAAAATAAACAAATTGGACTGCATCAAACTAAAAAGCTTCTTCTGTACAACAAAAATCACACACCAAAAAAACAGCATCAAAATGAAAAGGAAACCCACTCTATGGGAGAACATATTTGCCAATGATACATCTGATAAGAGTTTAATTTCCAAAATACATAAAATACTTATACAGTTCAACAAAAGGAAAACAAGCCAATTAAAAAATGGACTTAAGACCTGAATAGACACTTCTCCAAAGAGGACATACAAATGGTCAAGAGACATATGAAAAATGCTCAAAGTCACTAATTATCAGAGAGATGTAAATTAAAACCACAGTGAGGTATCACTTCATACCTGTAAGAATGGCTGCCATCAGCAAATCAACAGACAACAAGTGTTAGCAAGGATGTGGAGAAAAGGAACCCTAGTACAGTGCTGGTGGGGATACTGACCGGTACAGCCACTGTGGAAAACAGTGTGGAGTTTCCTCAAAAAATTAAAAATGAAGCCACCATTTGATCCAGTAATCCTATTTCTAGAAATATACTCTAAGAAGTCTGAAATACTAATCAGAAAGAATATAGGTACCCCTGTGTTCATCGCAGTGTTTACAATAGCTAAGATCTGGAAACAGCCCAATTACTCATCAGTAAATGAAAAGATTAAAAAACTGTGGTACATTTACACAATGGAATACTATCCAGCTGTAAAAAAGAAGGATATCTTACCCTTTAGGACAGCATGGAGGAACCTGTATAGTATTATGCTAAGCAAAATAAGCCAGTCAGAGAAAGACAAGTATCACATGATCTCAGTTATATGTGGAATATAACGAACAAAATAAAGTGATGAACAAAATAGATCCAACGACATTGAAGCATGCAACAGACTGACATATTTCAGAGGGAAGGGGGGGGGGGAAGGTTAACCAAAGAATTTACATGCATATATGCATAGCCCATGGACAGACAATAGTGTGGTGAAGGCCTGGGGAGGGGCCTTGTGTGGGATGGAGGGAGCCCATGGGGGAAAGTGGGACATCTGTAATACTTTGAACAATAAAGATAAAATTTAAAAATTAATAACAAATAAATGATAAAAGAGGTAAAATAAACACTATACAGTGGTGCCTCGGTTTTTTAATGTTATCTGTTCCAGAAGACTGTTCCAGTTCTGAAACATTCGAAAATCAAGGACTCAACAGCCGACAGTTAGGCCTCAGGATCTTGCCCTCAGTGGAAGCCGTGTGGCGTGTTGTACTTCTGAGGCATGTTCAAACACCGAAGCATTTACTTCCAGGTTTATTGCATTCATAAACTGAAATGTTCATCAGCGGAGATGTTAAAAAACCGAGGTACCACTGTAATGCAATATTGGCATAAGAGCAAATAGATTAATAAAACATAAAAATTAGATTTAGAAAAAATCCAACAAGTAATTACTATTAATGAATATATTTTCATGCGTTAATTGGATAATTGAATTTTTTCTGATCATTGCTTATATTTCATTTGATTGTTTTCATCTTCCTGACCTCCTCCTTTCCTTTTCTCCCCTGCCTTTTCTGTCTCTCGTCAACATGTTTAAACCGGTTCTCTATCCCTTGCTCATTTTCTTTATCTTCTGGCATTTCTGTGATGAGAAAATTGTTCACGTTGTCCCATGGCTCCATTAAGCTGTTGTCCTGTTTTTTAATTGTTTTTTCTTTTTGGTTCTCTGATTGAGTGTTTTTTTCCTACCCTCTCTTCTTATTCGCTGATCTAGTCTTCAGCTTCCTGTAATCTGCTGTTTATTCCTTCCAGTGTATTATTTATTTCTGCTGTGTCGTTCTTAATTTCCTTCATAGTTTCCATATCTTTTTTCATGCTGTTGAGCATCCTTACAATCATTATTCTGAACTCTGTATGTGATAGATTGCTTATCTCCATTTCATTTATGTATTCTTCTGGAGACTTCTCTTGTTCTTTCCTTTGGGGCTTTTTTTTTTTTCGTCCTCCCATTTTGGCTGACTGGGTTTGTTTCTATGCATTAGGTAGATCTGCTAGGACTCCCAGTAGTTTTGGAGGGTCTCTGGTGCAAGTCAATGTCAGACTCTGTTTGTAACTCTCCTTGAGTACTCTGTTTGGAGCTATCAATGATCCACAGCTTATAGCTCCCTCTGCTTTGCTGGGTGCATTTGGAAAGGACCCGGCTGCCCACCAAGGTCTGCTTTTCCTAGCCTCAGGTCCAGAAGCAAATCAGGTAAAGACTGAAAGCATCCCGAGATCGCCCTTTGCCTGTAGGCTGATTGTTATTCTCAGTCACTTGATGAGCGTAAGGCTGTAGACCACAGCAAGGTGTCAACTCCACAGGGTGGAGGAGAGATTTTCCAACAGGGTCGGGCAATTGCTTCCTCCCCAGGTAAAAGTGGCCTGGATGGTAAAAGTCGGCCTAAGAAAGTTGTCCTCTGCAGTATGGGGGAATGACTCAGCACAGGAATCCAAGCCCTATCTCCAGAGCCCCAAACCCTGAATTCTCACACCACTCTAGTCCACTCTGCCCTCCCTTTGCTAGAGCCCCAGGTGAGTGGCTGCACAGGAAACTGTGCATTGGCCCTTTAAGAGGGTGCCTGAATTTCCAGCCGTCTCTCCCTGGCAGACAGAAACTCAGCTGCTTTTCTCAGCCAGATGTTATGTGAGCACCTTCCTCAGTTCTGGTGCTCTGGGCTGGGAAGCCCAGCTTGGTGTTTAGGCCCCAGAGTCCTCAGTGGGACCCCCCACAGCTGAGATCTCCCTCCAGACCTTCAGCTGCTGCCTGTGGGAGCCCAGCCAGCCCTCTCTCCTCTGCACTTCCTACCAGTCTCTGTGCCGTCTCCACTTTAGGTCCTTGTTTATGAGGGTGCTCTCCAGCTCGTCTTCATTTGCAATTGATTATACAGGATGTTTTTTCTCTATTTTAATTGTAATTCCAGTTTGGTCCCAGGAGGGTGTCAGTGTAGCTTCAACCTAATCTGCTACCATCTTGGAATCTCAAAGTGTACAAATCTTTCATCTCCCTCAATGAAAAATATTTTAGAATAAAATAACCTTTTCCTGAAGGAGTTGAGTCTCTGTTTCAGTGCCAGTTCCCAGTATTATCTTCAATGATTGCCAAGGTATAAATAGCTGCAAAAAATCAGCAGTGGGTGGTAAGCACTTTGCTACACAATAACTCTCTCATCACTTTGCAGTAGAAACTGACAAGTGATCATTACTGTCAAAGGGAAGGCTTAAAAATCATTTCTTAACTATGTTTATGGAGGATTTTGAAGGTAATCAGTGGAGATATATTTTTCTAGTGTGTTTATTCTTTATAGTTGTTAGAGATGTGCCACTTATAATTTATCTACTACCTTTTGTGAAACCTGGAGAACACGATAATACAAATAATTAGCAAGATTTGCACACTACAGGAAGGTATTATGTTTCCTGACATATTTAAGCTAATAGAGTGAAGTTATACTTAAGATATTCTATTTCTGTTTCATCCCTGAGGACGATAAGTATCCCTTTTTAATCCTGTTTAGATCAGGATGAAGTTCACAGGTTTATTCCAGGCATTTATATACACAAATGAAATGGAGCTTAGTTTGAATTAGCTCTGCAGAGATCAAGAGTTTAGGTTTTCATGTAGAGAAGACCTTTGTGAGGAAAACCTTCGTCTTCCAAATATATTTATCTTCCTTTTTTTTGTTCAGTATAATTGCTTTTTTTGTTTATTTATCCAACCAGAATAGAATTAATAAGGTTTTACTTTGTATTATCCAGTGTTTGTACTAAAACAAGATTGAATTTGTACCTTATAGACCCTATATGACCATAAGTGAATTTTTCCATTTTCTCTTTTTCATGAATTTGAATCTAGAATAGATTTCTGTTTATCTTAAGATAAGGAATAACAGCCCTGGCCAGTGTGGCCCAGAAGTTAGAGCGTCTGCCCGATTACCAGAGGGTCTTCGGTTTGATCCCTGGTCAAGGGCATGTACTATGGCTCGATCCCTGGCCCCAGTCAGGGTGCATTCAGGAGGCAGCCAATGGATGTGTCCCTCTAATACTGATATTTCTCTCTGTCTCTCTCCTCCTCCCTCCCACCTTTCCACTCTCTGAAAAGCAATGGAAAAAATACCCTCGGGTGAGAGGAGTAACAAAAAAACCAACAAAAAAGAAAAGACAAAGATAAGGAATAACTAATTTTTAAAAGACTAAGAGAAACTGTATCAGAAGTTTTTGAATAGACAGAATTTAGGCAGTCAAACTAGCCTTTCAGATGATTCTGCACTTCAGTGTCACTGTAGTGAGGAACAGTGCTCAGAATGAATTGTGGGGTGGAAGAAACTGAAGTGCTTTGTACCCATCTAGGCCAGCGGGCGGGGTCAGTATTTTCTCTCCTGGTGTAGGTTTAATGTCCTATCCCTCTGAGCCTAATAAAATATCAATTGTTATTTTGTCTTCTCTTTCACACAATAGGAATTGGAAATAAAAGAAGCAAAACTATGAGACAACTTGCTAATGAGTTTTTCATTCTCTTATGTTCTCTCAGGAGATTCTGATTCTTGCAAATAAATGGTGCCTAATAGTACACTTGTCTTCATACCAGTGTGTCCTCAAATAGGGATGGATTAAAAAAGGGGATTTAAAAAAATTATGAAATAAGCTACCCATACTCAGCATCTTAAAATGAAACTAATTTACATCTTCACCACTTTCGAATTATTGTATATATTTAATTTTGGCATTTTCTTTACTAAACGTCCTTCTTGTTTAATTTTTTACGGAGGTTTAGTCTTTGCTTTCTACGTTTTGTACTTAAATGATATAGGTTTCCCTCCACTCATTCATTTTACAAGGGCTTATCATTTAACCTTGGTAACTTTGCATCTTATTGACTATTTTAGAGTCATTATAGCTGTCTTTTTGTTACTGGACAAAGAAAATTAGTGATATTTAGATTTTTTGGCAATACATTACTTGAGTGAAAACTCAACACGTGCTTTCAAGAAAAAAAGTCACCCTGCAAAAAGTTATTCCTCTATAAATAGAATTAATGTTAATTTCTAGGTTTAACAAAAATCTTTATTTTTATTCACAGCTAGCTCTATTCTCAATTACTGTTTCCTTGTGAACTTGATGTGATGGTTTCTATATGATGGGACAAAAAATCAAGAGAGATTTTATTCAGTTTTACAAAGGCAAGCTGTATGAATTTATGTTCTATTTATTATTAGTGTAGGGCAGGAAAAATAATTTTCTCTCTAACCTTCTAGGTTTTTAGCTGAGACCCTCCTACTCCCCATAATAAAAAGACAAATTAACAGGAGAAAAACAAAAATTTAATAACATTATATCTCAATATACATGGGAGACACTAAGGAAAACTGAATAACTCCCTGAAATATCCCAAGCCACCACCTTAAATACCATCTGCTACAAAAGGTCAGTTAAGAGAGATTACCAGGAAATGGAACTGCCTTTGGACCCAGTGATACCACTTCTAGGAATATATCCTAAGAATCCTGAAACACTAATCAGAAAGAATATATGCACCCCCTATGTTCATAGCAGCACAGCTTATAGTAGCTGAGATCTGGAAACAGCCCAAGGGCCCATCAGTAGATGAGTGGATCAAAAAGCTGTGGCACATTTACACCATGGAATACTATGCAGCTGTAAAGAAGAAGGATCTCCTTTGGGACAGTATGGATGGACCTGGAGAAGATTATACTAAGCAAAATAAGCCAGGCGGAGAGGGACAAATACAACATGATCTCACGTATATGTGGAATCTAAAGAACATTATAAACTGATGAACTAAATCGATTCAGTGACATGGAAGCATGGATCAGACTGGCAAATCTCAGAGGGAAGGCAGGGGTGGGTGGGAAGAGATTAACCAAAGAATTTATATGCATATATGCATAACCCATGGACACAGACAATAGTGTGGTGAAGGCCTGGGGAGGGGAGCAGGTGTGGGATGGAAGTACTCAATGGGGAAAAAGGGGGCATCTGTAATATTTTGAACAACAAAAAAAAGAGAGTACCAGGAAAGCACAGTAAACAAGGACAAGGCTGTTAGGCAGATTAAGTCATTGCCTTCTTCACTGATAAGAGATCCTAGAGATTTAGTTATCCTTCCCTTCTTGGTACAGAGAGGAGACACCCTTACAAGTTGAGGTGTCCCTTATAAATGTAAATATCTCTTACAAAAAACTAACTTCTCTTTGACTTTCAGAGCTTCTTCCGTATCTGCTGGGTTTTTTTTTGTTGTTTGGTTTTTAAATATATCTTTATTGATTTCAGAGAGAGGAAAGGAGAGGGAGAGAGAGAGATAGAAACATCAATGATGAGAGAGTCATTGATCAAGCCCGCAACCGGGCATGTGCCCTGACCAGGAATCAAACCCTGATCTCCTGGATCCTAGGTTGACGCTCAACCACTGAGCAACGCCTGGCCGGGCATATCTGCTGTTTTTTAAAAAAATAACCAGCTCAAAATAATACTTATACCAAAAAGACACTTTTTGGGGTGGCAAATTCTGCTTCCTTTCACCAACTTGTTTGACAGAGCTGATATATCCAAACAAAGGCCCTAGTTTTATTGATTTGAACATTAAAATAAAATAAAAATCCCAGCAATTCCTCTCATGAGAATCAGAGGCATAGATTTATCTGTTTGGTAAACCCAAACTCATTTTAAAAAATTTGATTCATGAGATAAGAAATCCTTCCTTTTTAGATGTTATAAATGTTAACAAGATGTCAATAGGATAAACTGTCAAGAAAAAATATCACTACTGTTAATTTCTATTTAAGAACACTATTTTCTTCCAAAGGTAAATTTTTTATATATACATATACATACTCACACCCATTCAAACCCAGGCATTTATATTATTTGTTATATTATTATTTTTATATTATGGTGTAAGTCAGTAATCTTACATTTTAGTCCATTGCTATTCTTGGGAATTCCTCTGTGCAGGAGGAATTTGAAGAAAAATCAACATTTGAGTGGAACTAAATTGTAAAATCCCAATATGGTAAGACAAGTTGAGGTAGAGGCCATATGAGGATGAAACAGGAGGATCTGATAGGGTGAATGTTTTCATTTCTGTGTAGTCAGTCAATGTGGGCAGGTGGTTAAGGGCTGGTAATAGCAGCTGACCAGGAGCACCTCATATTCCCCTCCACTTGACTAAGCTTTAGACAGGCCCCTGGCCTTCCTTTAGAAAACTTGTCATTGTAAATTCTTACCCTGGCCTTTTTTGATATATGTAAATATTTTAAAGACCCTTGTTAATTTTACAACCCAGGAATGTCTTTCTCCAGAACCTAGGAGCCATCCCATTAAAATGTAATCGTCAAGGAAAACTTCTATCTCCTAGTCTAACTTCAGTGGGAGCCAGTTAGCAAACACAGATGGCCTACCAGAGAAAACCATTTGCAAACTCAATAACACAGAGTGTTCAACACATCCCATCCATCAACCTCCCCCTCCTACCATCTTCCGGTTACTGGCACTTAAAAACCCTCTCACCTTTTGGTTTAGAGGAGTTAAGCTCACTCAGTGTGAGTTATGTCTTCTTTCCCCCATTGTTATAGCCTTGTGTCTTAGCTCATGCCTTTACTGAAGAGGGGTCTTGCCCCAGAGTGGGTCTGCCTAGGGCCGGCCGGTAGTGTGCGGGTTCTAGACTTCGTGCAGGAAAGATTTTACAAAATGAGTTCAAGTGATTTTGAGACTACATTTCTTAAAGCTGGGGACAGTGAAACAGGAATTGCCTAGAATAAAAGAAGCAACAGGAGAGAGCCTAGGCAGGGCGGCTTTGGCTTCCTAGAAATGTTATGGGAAAGAAATGAGTTGAGCCGGGCTGCTTTAGCTCACTGGGAAGTCAAGGAAGAGGGGGCCTTGGAAAAGGTTCATGGGTTAGCCTGGGACGAGCTGCCACTGCCCATTGCTCTCCTGGCTGCAAGTCTCATGGGGCCCCTAGAGTTTATGAGATGCATGCCTGTGGGGGAAGAGAGGGAGGAGGGAAAGGTGCAGGTGAACTGGGAAGGAGAGCACATGCTGGGACTTCGTTCTGAAGATTTTTAAAGGCTGAGAGTTTAGGGGAGGTCTTAGGGGAGGATCTCAGTAGAATATTCATCGGCTTTATGCTGATGTACCAGAATGAGATTTATTCTCTTAATTTGTCTGTCTTTGGGTGTAGTTGGCACAAATGGCACTAATTAGATTTCTGCTGTCTCCCTGAGTAGGGTGATTTAAACTATTTACACTCTGGTTGGGGAGAGAAAGTACAAAACATTTACTCTTAAGTGTCCATGGTTTAGGGAAGATAGGATTTACTAGGTGGCTGTAAACTGCTTGGCAGTTTAGCTATCTGTCCCTATTCTACTTGCCAAGGGATTTTCCTAGCTCCTCACTATCCTGCCTTAATGCCACTATAACAAACTACCTTAGATTAGGTGGCTGACATAATAGAAATTGATTTCTCATGTTTCTAGAGGCTGTGAAGTCCAAAGTCAGGGCTTGCAGATTGCTGCCTTCTCACTGTGTCCTCATATGGCAGAAAGAGAGAGTAAGTGAGCTATTTTAGGTCTCCTTTTAGGAAAGCAGTAATCCCATCATTAGGGCCCCACCCTCAAGACCTCGTCTAAACCTAAATAACGTCCCAAAGGACCCATCTCCAAATATCAGCACATTGGGGATTAGAGCTTCAATATATGAATTTTCAGGCGGGCGGGGAAGGGGAGAGACAATTCAGTTCATAGCACCTTGAGTAAAATTTTCCTTGTCTGTTTAACTTTGTCTAGTACAGTTTTTGCTTTGATAAAACCAACTAGCAAGAGAGTAATTTCCTGAATGAAAATAATCTTTCACTCTTCTTGATGTCACATTGGTATGATGAGAGTAGGCAAAGGAAAGAGATGCACTGTGCTTTTCTTGGGCATTTTATATTTCCCAGAGGTAAGGCAGTTCTTGATAAATTATGAAGAAGATTTGTCTTTGGTGCCTACCCATCTCTCTCCTCTTTATTCTACTCTTCTCTTGTATTCAGTTCAGGGGAAGAGAGATGAGAAGTCAGTGAAGGCCACTTGGAAATGATGACATTTGAGTATAATGGTAGGAGAGCAGGATACATCATATGGGCAGCAGTTACAGGGAAAGAAATAGTTGGTATTAGGAAGATGGGTGAACTAATAATGATAAAGCAATAGAAAATATTTATAACATGTATTTAATTTATGCTGTTACCAGACTAATCGGGTCTGTTTGGCCTCATCAGAGCCCAATCAAACACAAACAGGAGTGTGCAGTCAAGAAAGCAGTGGTTTATTAGTTGAGCAAATGGTGCCCAGCCTGGACTCACAGGTAAGCTAGTACTGAAATACCTGGCTCCCCATGTCTTCTGGTGGATGGATTATATAGGGGAAAAATCATTAATCATGGTGGGTAAAGGAATTGGGGTCATGGGCGCTAATGATTGATTTGGGCCAGAGCAGGGAGCAGTTGGTCATTGTATCAGGTCCAGATGTCAACCGTGGTATTGTTGTCTGGTTTAGCGAGGGTAGGAGCCATAGGCTCATTCCTCTTTCATGGGCCTGGGGCTGAAACACAACTGAAGTTAAGATGTTATCTTTAGTTAGACCAAATCTCTGTTTCTGTGGTCCACTGATCTGAGGCTTTGTTCTCAAGAGAGTTTGGTACTGACCAAAATCTGATGTGCCAGGGGCTTAATGATTAAGAAAGGGAGTGGATGGACAGGAGGGAGAAAGGGTCACGTTAAAAAAATAGAGTTTCTGCACTGTTACACTACTACGTGCCAGCCTGTGTATTCATTTAATCATCAGGGCAACCTTATGAGGTGTATAGTATAATTATATCCATTTTACATATAAAGAAATTAAAGTACAGGGAAGTTAACAAATTTGCTCAAGGTTAGAAAGCTAATAAATGATAGAGCTAAGATTTAAATCTCGGCATTTTTGTCCTAGTTCCTGTGCACTTACTCTTAAAATAGTGCTGTTACTAAATATATGTCATCTCCCTAGAGATATACATATTTTAACCAGGTAATGGCCTCTGATGGAACTTTGACCATGAGCTCAAGTTAATAAGGAAAAGTTGTTTTTGGCAGGAGTGGGGGTTGAATCAGTCTTTCAAAAACACCTCAAATTAGAGAATGTTGTAACTGTTACCAGACAGGGTCCAACCTGGAGCAGGGCCTCAGGCCAGCCTTTAGTGTGTGGGTCCTTGACTTTGTGTAGGAAAGATTTCACAACACTAGTCCAGATGGGTTTGAGAGTATGTTTATTAATGCTGGCGACAATGAAACAAAGGAAGAAATTAGGGCAGAAGAAACAACAGGGAGAGCCTAGGTGGTGCTCTGCTTTTGCTCTCTAGAAATGTTACAGGAAAGAAGTGAGCCAAGGAGGGACTGCTGTGAGCTCACTGGGAAGTGAAGGTCGCAGTAATAGCAGTGAGCCTAGGTGAGGCTGCTTTAGCTCACTGGGAATCAGAGAAAAAGGGGGTCTTGGAGATAGGGTCAGGGTGAGCCTGGGCTGAGCTTCCACTGCCCAACGCTCCTCTGGCTGCAAGCCTCATGGGGACCCTTAGAAATTAGGAAGAAATAAAAAGTTCATGCCCAGAAAGGGGCAAGGACGTTCTCTAGAGTGAGCCTACATTGAGTCTTTGTCCTGGGGGCTTTTTATCCATTTTTTTTCCTCTGCAGGCAAGAATCTTAGGGGAAGGTTTCAGTAGAATATCCATCAGCTTTCCAGGTACATTTTTAAATATGCTGATGCATTAAAATGAGTGTATAGAGGAGTTTTGGATAACTCTTTGGTCTCTTTTTTCGTAGGTCTATCTTTAATGGGGTTTTGTTATTTGTTCCCCAACTTCATCTGTCTTTGGGGTTAGCTGGCACAAGTGGCATTAATTGGGCCTTTGTTCTCTGTTTTCCCAGGCCAGGGTGATTTAAGCTATGTATTCTCTGGTCAGGGAGGAGGGTCTGAACCATTTGCTCTCAAGTGACTTTGGTTGGGGAAGATAAAGTCTTACAGTCACAAGCTGGCTGCAAGCTGCCCAAACTGTTTGGCCGTGTTTCATTTTCTTGTCTCAGTTTCCTTATTCCACTTGCCCAGGGATTTTCCTAGCTTCTTACTGTCCTGCTATAGTAACTATCTGTAAATTTTGAAGGAAAGGTCTGTGCTCATAACAAAGTTCATAATAAAACACATTCTAGTTATATAGTGCTTTAATCTGTATATTTTCCTTAAGAGTTTATCAATGACTGTAAAGTAAGATTGAGGAAGTTACCATGACTTTTGAAATTGTGTAACTTTCTAAAGATATTGATACTGTTGTAATTTAACCAATTATAAATAACTGGAAAGGAACAAAGGGAAGGCCAAATATTATGGGCATGCCATTTGTGCACCTTTGCCAGGAAGCTGCAGTTTAGACTCATGCCCAGTAAAGTCGCAGTACATAGGGAAGGTACTTGTCTGTCAGTCACCTGGGAACAGGCCACTGCAAGCACGGGAAGATTTGTGATATTTAATCTCCTAAACAAAGGAGTTTGCTCTCTTTGTTCACTCTCTTGCTCACTTGCCCTCTTGGGACTCTTGTTACAGGGGGTGTGCTCTCCTGACTCCCCTGCATTTGCCCACATGGCCCATAGCCATGTGGACCACACACAATGTACTAAGGGCCTGTAACTAGCCCAGTGCTGTGCCAGACTCAGCTCCACCATGGAATGGAAACTTGGGACACTTGCTTTGCTTCTAGCTCTACTGAATCCCCAGCTGCACATCTTCCAGGACTGGATTAAGAGAAATGGGACCTTGGAAACCCAGTGATATAGTTCCATGAAAATAAAGCTTTCTACCACATCTCATCCTCCTCTGGGGGCCTCTGGAAGTGCTTATTCCGGTGGTACCCCAAGAACCCCACTTCTACTAGCAATGGAGAAAGACCATCTGTGCATTTCTCCAATAACAATATGATAGCTAATTAGGTCATAATTCAAGATTTGAACATAGACTGCCTGTTGAGGTCTAATTCCTTAAACTTTTCACTAACTCATTTCAACAGAGATTAGATATAAATGTGGTTTGAAAAATGAGACTTGAAGGTTAGAAGAAAGTTGTCAAAAATACAGAAATATATACACCTAATATTTTTGAAAACACATTCAGTATAAAATGCAGTAACAGAAGGTAATTGTGTTACTGAACTTTTTGTTGGTGGTGGTGTTTTTTTATTTTTTGGGGGGAAAATTCCAGTCAACAAATTAATTTTGGCAATTTAGAGAAAACTGAAGTGTAATTGCTAATCAAAGGATACTCTGGGGAAAAAACCTAGCCATTTGTATTTTAATTAAGGACAGTCAGCATGAAATCAGAGAAAAGAGATCACAGCAAACATTTGAAGAAAACACATTTTAGAAGTAAGAAAATAGTCATGAATTGGCTCCTATATTTATAAAGCTCCATGGAGACTGCTGGCTGAACTGATACCCCTTGATATTGATGAAGTCTTTTCTAGTTAAAACACTGTTTCTTTCTTTGAAAGTTAGAGATTAGAAGTACCTACATTGAATCATTCAATTACGGGAAGCAAATTATTGTGGCTGGACTTTTTTATTGCTATAACTAGAAATATGAGACTAGAGGGTAGAATTAAATATTTAGCTAGAGTGAGAGGATTTCATAGTTGAGAAATGTGAGGCAGAAGAAGCTTTTTTCTCCACTTTGCATATTAAAGACCTCCAGGAAAGAATGTGCTGTTTATTGATAAAGCATTTAGGGCAAAGTAGTTAAACTCACAATGGGTAGCCCAAAGTAGTTTTGAAAAATACATGGCTGAGAACAGTTTGGATTTTGAAAAGATATGCAAGTTGACAATGTATAGGTTAATGACAGGAAGAGAAGGATCTGTAGACCTCATGAGATCACATTTGGGGTGTTAAATGCATAAATATTTAAGGGAAAGCAAACTTGAAGGAACCAAAGTTTTGCCAACCCCAAAATGTGCCTTTTTAAATATTGATTTTAAGCTGCTTATTAAGAAACAAATGACTCAGAAAGAACCTTTGGCCTGCCTGCTCCCCCCCCCCCCCGCCCCCCGAACCCGCCCCTTTTCTGCCTAAGAGATTCAGAGGAAAAGGCTGCTTCAGGAAGGGAATCTTAGCCACATTCACCTTAAGGACTTTCACCTTAGCCTGCTTTGAATTAAGTATGATAGACAGGAAGGCTGCAAGCAGGGGCCTGTTTACAGAGCCCTCTGAGTCCCATTTTTTCTGGGTTGCCCAGCAGGAATTTGCCTGCCACTTGAGTTCAGTTCTTTTTACATATCCATAAATTACCTATTTTCTCCTTCCAGAATCCCATCACTGCTCCTTTTCTCCTTTGTACATATGGCATATGGAATTCAACTTCCAATGCCTCTTTGGGTCTCATTTTGGTGCCTCCGAATGTGCATTCATATAATAAATTTCGGACATTTTCTCCTGTTAATCTGTCTCTATTAACTTGCTTGTTAGCCCAGCTAGAACTTAGAAGGTAGGAGGAAAATTATTTTTTTAAACCCTCTTTTAGTTTTATGGCTGGTTCTCATCCTGTTAGACCATAGAACATGAAAATAACAGGATACACAGAAAATACACAGCAAGACAATTTCTCTGACTTTCTTTGTTTTTCTCTCTCATGATCTCCCTTGCTTTCCCACTTGATTCTCCCAAATCTCTAATAGTGGTAATCTTTCCTAGACCAGAAATAAAGAGGGCTTTGTTGTGTTCATCGCAGGGGGCGATGAGGGCCTTTGAGAGTAATGTAACCCAGTAAAATCAATGTGTATGTGTGGGTGTCTATAGGAAAAAATTCTCTCTACCTCTCCCCCTCCCATAGAGCAGGGGTGGGGAACATCCAGCCTGAAGGCCATATACGGACGACCCTCAAAATCATTTGGTTTGGCCCTGCCAAAGCAACTGCAGGTGGGACTCAAAATTCAGTAAATCTAGGAGCTTTATTCATATTTAATTTTTTAAGTTGATAATTTTGTATGGCCCACAAATGATGTTATAAATACCCAATTGCCCTTGGCAGAAAAAAGGTTCCCCACCGCTCCTATAGAGCATGGTTCTCATTCTTGGATGTAACAGAATCAACAGGGGAACTTAAAAAATTTCCAGTCTGTGTTCTAGGCCAGTTCTATCAGAATCTATGAGGGTGGGAATCAGTCATCCCATGATCCCGATAAGCAGCTAAGACTGAGAAAGCACTACTTCAGTACTACCGTAGTGTAGCCGAGTCCAGCTATTCATACCCTTCACCCCTTTAAGAATTTACCTGGAAGAGTATAAAGGGAATAGTAGTTAATCCAGTTTCTATAGTAATAGGGTTTAGCATTTTGACAAATAGCAATGTTGGTGTAGGTAGTTAGCTAGTTATTAATAAAGAGAGAGAGCAAAGGGGATCAGACATTGAGCTTAATAAACTAGGGAGCTGAATCAAATACTAAGCTTAATAAACTGGCAAGCTGAATCAGATATTAGGACAACTTTCCATTAAGTTTACTAGGAAGTTATAGCACTTACAGACTAATTCACATACTCCAGGGGACGGCCACAGAGGAGACTTAATTCTCCAAACGGGCCGGAAGGCCTCCTTGAGGTGGCTGCCAGCCCAGTACCAGGCTATTGGGGGGAGGAGGAGGGGAAATCCCTCTTCTGGGCACGTGCACAGTAGAGACCAGATGACGTAACAGAAATTTGGACATGTGCAATAGAGGTCAAGATGGCACAGGCGGGGGTGCTTCTACTTTTGTTGTCTCTGGAAGTGGGATCCTTGCCATGTCAGGAGAAAAATCATTCTCAGGGACTCACAAGGGAGGATGAGGTCTGGGGTAGGATTTATTTGGGTGAGACTAGAAGCGGCTGCTGGGTTGTCAGTGTCCCATCTCTGCCTCTCCTGTCATGGAAAACCAGGGCCAGAGGTAGAGCAATGTGCAGAGATTCTGTGCCGTGTTAAAGCCTAGTGCAGCCCAGCCTTTGTCACCACCGGCTAGCTTAGCTTGTGTTCCCAGCTGCCATCTGCTGCTGTGATGCCCTATCAAGGCTCCTGCCTGGAGCCTGAGTCTGGAGTTCGTGCAGCTGTTGGCGAAGCAGCTGCTAAAGCCACACAGCTGTGGAGAGTGCACTGGATGAGCATGTGTCCCCAAGTGAGACAGAGAACTCTTTGGTCCCAGGCATTATGCTATCTCGGGCTTGAGTGGGACCAGGTGCTTTTTCAGTCTAACTGATCAACTTCCCAAGCTTTCTCGGCTGGCGCTGGGCCTGCCTGTTGTGTGTCCCTCATAGGGGCACCTCCCCCTGTTGACCTCTATTCTGACCTCTATTGCACATGTGCTCATCTCCCCCAGCTCCCAGACAGTCCAGCACCAGAGCGGGGAGGTGAGAGGTGTTAATCCCTCGTGGGGCAATGCTGTGATCCCCTGGAGCGTGTAAATCGGTAGTTTCCTGGTGAAAAAAACGTTCGATTCCTTTTGTCTTTTCCTTATTAATTTATAGCTACCTACACTGACATTTCCCCCCTGAAGACCTTGGGCCTTCTAATCTTACAAGGGTAAATCGATGAGGTTCTCATCTTCTGTAGCTGCTGCTTGCTCTCAGGGGACATAGTCCTGCCTATCCCCAGGCCCAGAAGTTCTTCCTATCTGCTGAAGGAAGAAAGGAGCCAAAAGGAAGGAGAATCTTCACATAGGGAAGAGGGATTTTGCAAAGTTTGGGTCAGTCTAGTGGCCCTGTGAGGCTGCATATGTGATGTCAGGAGGGTGGCAGTGTCTGGAGAATGGCACTGCTGGGCAAGATGGCATCACTGTTGTATTCTAGAAATGACATATTTGACAAGAAGATTAAAAGGCATAGTCTAGCCCTGGCTGGGTGGCTCAGTTGGTTGGAGCATTGTCCCGTGCACCAAAAGGTTGCGGGTTTGATTCTCAGTCAGGGCACGTACCTGGGCTGTGGATCTGTCCCCGATCAGGGTATGTATGGAAGGCAACCAATTGATATTTCTCTCATATATTGAAGTTCCTCACATCAATGTTGCTCTCTCTTTCTCTCTCTCTCCCTTTCTCTCTTTAGACATATCCCTGGGCAAGGATTAAAAAAAACACCATAGTCCAAAAATGAGGAGAATTACAAAAACTAAAGGTTTGATGAGAGGTAAGATCCAGGTGACAGAGGGAGAGACTAATTCTACAGTGCCCCAGATTAGGTTGGAACCTTGAAAACATTGTACTAAGTGAAAGAAGCCAATCACAAAAAAGCACGTATTGTCTGATTCCCTTTATATGAAATGTCTAGATTAGGCAAATTCATAGAGACAGAAAGTAGGTGATGCCTAGGGCTGGGGCAGGTATGGGGAGTGAATGTAATGCATACAGAATAATGGGGTGATGAAAATCTCCCAAATTGAGATTTTTTAAAAAAACCCACAAGTTTCTTTCTTTCTTATGTAACAGAATTCTAAAGGATAGCAGTCCAGGGGGCTTGATGGTGTTAGGGGTTTCCCCACCATGTTCTGTTGCCTAAGTCATACACTACACAACTCCAGGGGATGCCAGTCACATGGACTATGGTGCTGAATTATGCATGGTAAGACTGAGCAGGGTTTCTCCTATCTTTCTGTTGCTGCATCCTTAGCATGTGGTTTCTTCCCTCAGTGTTGCCTCACGGCACAGCCATGTTAGTATACTAAAGTTATTGAATTGTACACTTTAAATGGATGAATCTTTTTTAATTTTTTTAATTTTTAAAAAATATATCTTTATTGATTTCAGAGAGAGGAAAGGAGGGGGAGAGAAAGAGATAGAAACATCAATGATGAGAAAGCCATTGATCAGCTGCAGCCCGTAACCCGGGCCTGTGCCCTGACTGGGAATCGAACCCCGATCGCCTGGATCCTAGGTCGACGCTCAACCGCTGAGCCACACCTGGCCGGGCTAAATGGATGAATCTTATGAATTATGTCTCAATAAGTTATATTTAAAAATCTCCCCATTTTATAAATTTCTTAATATTTAAATGTTCATCCTTTTAATCCCAAGAAAAAGCTATACTTCAAAAGGATTTTCCAGCTTTATTCAAATATAATTGACATACAACACTATTAATTTAAGCTGCACAGCATAATGATTTGACTACCATATATCAAGAAATAATTATTGCAATAATTTTATTTAACATACATCATCTCATATAGGTAAAAAAGAAAAAGTAAAACCAGTATTTTTCTCTTTGTGATGTGACCTCTTAGGATTTACTCTCTTAACTTTCATATATAGCATGCAGCAGTGTTAAGTACAGTGGTCTTATAAGTCACATCCCTAGTACTTACACCTTATAACTTGAGGCTTGTACCTTTTGACTACCTTCCTCCAATTCCCCTCCCCCAGTCCCACTTCTGGTAACAACAAATCTTTTTTTTCTATGAGTTTTTATTCCCCAAAATATACATTTTAAAATGATTTTACTAAGAAAATTTTAAAGGTAGTATTTTGGCAAATTCAGTTTGCAAAGTATAACTGCTTTAGATTATATATTTTTCTTCAAACACCTTTATGTCTGATGAATATTTCAGTTTTTACTAGTTTGTAGGAGGGATTTGGCAATCCTAATATATTATTGGTGAAAGTTATGGAAATAACAACTAGTATGAAATATACTAAAAGTACAGTTTTACAGTGTGCTATTAAGACTTAGATTCGTTTTCATTCATAAATACCTACCTGGTAGTTTTCTCACACAGCTTCCTCTTTGTTCAGACCAGCAAATCTGAACCAAATGATCTGTCAACATTTTTAAACGATAGGATACTGTTTTTGAAAAGTTTTTTGACAACATATAATGAAAGCTCTATTTATATCTCATAATTAATATAATTATGTCAGTCTTGTAGCTCCATTAAAGCATGTGAATAAAAGAATATTTTCCCCCTTTCCTTAACTGCTAATCATTTGAGCAAGTGAATTTAATGAAAAAAATTAAGAGAAAAGAAGTTCTGGCGGTTTTATGCTAAAAGTGTCAAGTTAAAATTTTAATTCCTCATTCACAGAAATGATGACAAGTAAGGATGCAAATGAAAATTAATTTACACACCTTGGAAAACTCTTAAATACATGGCTAAACATAAAAGCAAAATGAAGTTGAAAGAATGTGTAACAAGGGAGAGATCAGTGAAGTTATTGAAGATTGATTTCAAAAACATAATTGGAAGGTTAAATTGTGCAGATAAAGTACAGTAAGGATGGATTTCATTCAGTTTTGAAAACGTTATCATAAATGAAATTGTCATTTAGAAATATGCTGATCGGATTTCTCAAGGAACATCCATACTCTATGTCTTGATCCCTGCTCACCTCTTGGACTTCATCTCTTCTTTTCCCCCTATACCAACAACAACAACAATCAGGATGACAGTGTCGACCACAACTGTTTGCAGTTACAGGGTATTTTCCATGTGCCAGAAACTCTGGCAAGACTCTATAAAAGGCCACATTTTATTCAATCATTAAAAACAAACAAACCTGAAGTGAATAGTATTATTCTCATTTTTCAAGTGAGTAAAACTCAAGTGTTGACAAGTCACAGGTAGTAAATGTCACAACTAAATTCAAATCCGGCTTTTCTGACACCAAAATCTGTGGCTTCTGGGACTCTCCAAGTATGGGGAACTATTTACAGCTCCCTGAACAAGCCTGGTTATTTCATTCCGTGCATAAACT
The DNA here is from genome assembly GCF_054644295.1 of Miniopterus natalensis. Classification (NCBI taxonomy): domain Eukaryota; kingdom Metazoa; phylum Chordata; class Mammalia; order Chiroptera; family Miniopteridae; genus Miniopterus; species Miniopterus natalensis. Next base: position 63,490,297 of record NC_142082.1, on the reverse strand, counting down.
TTCATTCTGTCTGTAATGTGCCTCCTTATTGTTCCCCTGATGTACTCTTAAGACTTTCATCCTGCAAGACCAAATCTCATGTGTGTTCCCCTCTGTTAAGTTTTCCCTTACTCAACCAACCAGAATTGATTACACTCTCTTTTTTACTCCCCTTGGTCCAGGTCCAAACTGCTAATCTGCCCTTAGCCCAGTGTAGTGCAGCGACTTAATATGCATACCTGTCTGGAACATACTGAGCATACAACCTTTGTTAAATGAATGAAAGGATGAATGAATGAATGAATGATCTGCAACCATAAAACAGCATGTTACTTGTGACTGGAAACATAAAATCACCAGCACTCAAACTTTGCTAATTTTAATTTAACTAGAAGGTTTTAGGACATGCGAAAAAAGGGTCACCGAAAAGATTTATTCACATTATTGGGGGGTTAACTTATTAGCATAATTTTCTTTTGCTGTGTTTTATTACAAGTATTCTCTCTGTCACCTTGTCTGACTTCTTCCCTTCTCTCAACTTAGTGTCAATTATTAACTAGGAACATAGATTAAAGACAAGAACATTTGAAAACAGAAGAAACAAAAAAAGCATAACCTTTAATGCATTTCTGCTTAGTAAAAATAAGTTTTCGGCTTGAGACTAACCTTTGCCCACATGAGCTTGACTGGGAGAGTGCATGAGCTGGCTAAAGGGGAGCTTTCTTTGGGGGGGATCATCCTAAGGGAAGAAAGGGTCAGACCTGGAGGTATGACGGTTGCTCCAATTACAATGTTCAGTGTTCAGGAAAGGGGCCATTATGATGCCTAGCACTGAGGTTGATCACAGTGGCCCCCTGTTGTCATATGTGTGTCCTAGGGATAGGGAGGGTGGTAAATACAACCTGGAAAGGAAATTTCACTAAAATTCTCTGAAGTACATGGCAGGCATTTAATGAGAGCCAAGTGATCCCGTAACTTAAGGGGCAGAGGGAGAAATTCAATTCCCTCCTCTGGCAGAAGGCACAACAGTTTGGTGTTTTTTGTTGGTGGTGGTTTTTTGGGGGGGATTGACATGTCAAGGGTTCCTAACACAGTCCTACTGTGTTGTAGCAGCCAGGTGTTATCATAAAGGTACAGTGTAACCTTCAGGGGAGGAAGTTACAGTAGCCTTCGGTGGGCTTTAGGGTGGACCTTAAAACCCTAATAGGATTCAAGGTTTCATTGTTTATAAGAGTTAAAGCCAGTACATGAAATTCTAGGCTTTATTTGGAGGGGATGACCAGACTCCTTCTGGATCTTTGAAGAGGGTGGACATTAATACAGTTCAAGCAGAAAAGGGGAAAGTGATGTGATTTTATTAACTCCATTTTTGTGGGGGATTGCCTGTTCAGAGAAAGCCTAAAGAAAATAGGATGCCACATGGAAGCAGAAGGGATTTATTAATGTGGGCGAACGGGCCCCTGGAGTAACTATGTGTGGGATGGAGGGGAGATCAAAGCCACAGTTTCAGTGGTTTAGTTGTTCTGACCAGGAGCAGATAACTATTGATGCTGCCATTAATTGTGATATGTGAATGTGGGCTGAAGAAACACCATTTATACATCGCCCTTCTCCCTGTCCTGCATGGACTATTTATTGTTTAATTTCAGAAAGAGGTCATATGTCTGGTTATTTTGGTGCAATCTGTAAAATAAAAAGTCCCTAGATGCATTTACTGATATAATAGTAGTAGTAATAAATAATACTGCTAGTAAAACTAGTATTACTAATACTACTAATACTAATAGTCATAGTGATTAATCTTTGCCATGATTAACATCTATTTTACTTTTATTGTGTCAATGGCTTTCCTTTGGAAAGAATTTTATCTAAGCTCCCTTTTCTCCCACATTTCCTCCCTCGTGCATTCATTTTCTGCAGTGGAATGACATGTTAGAATTATGATGTGAAAAGTCTTAGTAACAGGTTTAGGAGGTAGTCAGCTACTTCACTACACCATTTTGTTCCAGTGACTAAATTCTGCTTTGGTGACACATTAAGTTCCAATAGAAGCATTATTGTCTTTAGGACTCTGGATCCTAATACTGCTGAATTTATTGTTTACTCGAGGGTAATGATAGAAACCAAGTAATAAATATAGATGAGAGGACAGAAGCACCTTAAAATATTCCCATCCTAGATTTTTAAGCAGTCAGTTATCCAATAGTAAAACTTGTGTTAAAGAAAAATAAATGGCATATCACATTCTTAAGAGGTTATATTAAAGATCAAGGGCTTTTAAGTTACTAAAGCCTAATAATTCATTAGAGATTTGTTCTGACTTGAAGGCATCTCAAATTAGTAAATACTTTCATCACATTATGGACTATGTACTCTTCCAAAGGCCCTCTCAAACAGAAATGGTCATGTTAGGTGGGTGGGAGTTTTTGTAACATGGTCATACTGGTTTTCAGACTAAAGAGCCAGATTTAACTAATACCTGAAATCCAAGTGACAGTAACCCCTTGTGACCACAGGACCGCAATCATGTGCATGTTTTTATTGCTTCGGATCAGGTATCTGCGTCTTAACTGCTTATACTCTTCATTACCTTCCTATATCAAATTTTGTATATTTTAATAATTAGTTTAGAAGCATTGTTGATTAAAAAGCAAGCTGAAAAATTATGGAAGCACAACATTTCTTTATTTCATTTAGATAATCTCTTAATCTGTTGTCTGTTTCTTTTTTAAATAAACAGAAATCTACTTTGCATAACTGGTAAATATAAATTTCAGGTGACTTGATACTCTAAAAAATGTAATTGTAAACTTAGAGAGAAGTTAAATGTATTATACAAAAAACATTTTTCTGAGCCATTTGAAAGTTAGGTTTTGACATGGTTCCTGTCATCTTGAATAGGCTAGAGCATAATTCCTAAAAAAAGAAAAAAAAAGGACATTCTCCTACATAACCCCAATACAACCAATAGATTAACAATGATATATTGCTACCATTTGATACTCAGATCCCATTTAATGTTCATTACTGGTATCAATAATATCTTTTATGGCAACAAGAACTAGTTCAAGTTCACATTCATTTGCAGTCATATCTCCTTAGTCTCCTTCAGTGTGGAGCAGCAGTTCCTAATCTTTTCTTGTTTCTCATGACATTGACACTTAACATGATATTAGCACCAATTACTTTGTATAATGACCCTTAATTTGGGATTGTCTGATGCTTCCTCATGATTCACTTCAGCAGGCTATGCATCTTTGCAGGAATTTCACTGAGGTAATGTTATGTTCCTTGCTTTGTGTCCTGTCACATAGTACATGATTTGGTTCATTACTGGTGATGTTAATACATTCACTTGATAAAGGTGGCTCTGTCAGACATTTTTTCCTTAATAATTAATGAGCATTTTGAGGGGACATGTTTGAGATTATGTAAATAGTTCACTGCTCGTTTAACAGTCTATCTATATCAGTAAGTGCTGTCAGATTTCTATTTTATTCAGTGAGTTATAACCCATTACTTGCCTCTGATGCTCCAAGTTTCCAAGATACAGCCAGTTCTTTATGATATCTTTTTGACCTTTTGACATTTTTTTATCATTCTCTGAGCACTTTCTTAGTTTCAGGCACAAGAATTTATTTTAAGTTTACCTTACACACTTTTGCCTTAACCCTGAGATTAGCCATCCTTTGAAAGAGCCCTTATGTGCCCCTGTGGATTAATTATACTGAGCTCCTTCCCTTGTATGTGTAATCACTTCACTCACCCAGGCTCTGACACCCTGCTCTGGGCTGTCCCCAACTCTACCTGTGGTGAAACCCTCCCTGCTCTTTTTGGGGTTCAACATCCTGCAGAGCGTTGCTCTGTCCCCCAAGTGTAGCTGTCCTTTTCATTCCTCTTGGGGCCTGGCAGTCATGCCAGGGCTGCACCCTGTGCCTGCCTCTTCATCACGCTGGGCTCTGATATCTGCCTCAGGGCCACTAGTACAACTGGCCCCTACCCTGGACTCCTCTTGGCTCTGACACCTGCTCTTGACCAGTGGCTTCCCTGGCCTCTGCCTTCCGTGCTGCAGGTGCCTGCTTGCCTGGCTCTACCTACTGGTCTTTGAAGTGAGTTGAAGAAAAAGAGGGTTAATTTTTTTAAAGATTAAAGTTAAATTAAGTAAGCAGTACTCATGATAATTATTAGATTTATAAATTGTTTATTAGAAACCAAAATTATGAATAAAACAGTACCTATTGGTGATCAGCTAGAACACAAAACACAGAAGATGAGTGTTTTTGTGTTCTAAATTCCTATTTGTACACAGATGCCTGCATATGTATATTGCAGTTACAGATCTCCCTCCCTTTGAGCTAGAGACCCATATAATGAACTGCCTTCCTGAACTCTCCTCCTGGATGTCTTACGGGCATGTCAAACTCCACACTTAAACAAAGAACCTTTAGTCTGGTCCTCTCCAGTGTCTCATATCTCACTCAGTTAATTATATTTCTATTGACCACTGATGAAATCCAGAAATCTACTGACCAACCTTGCTGCTTTTTGCTTCCTCTCTTTCACATCCAATCTATATACTGTCCCTTAGATTAATATATATTTTAAAAGCTATTCACTTCTGCCTATCTCATCTGCCACGACTCTAATCTGAGGTAGTCATCTCATCCCTTGACTACTGAAATAACCTCTGAAGTGTTCTCTCTACACCATCTCAGGTCTACTATGGTTTGTTCTTCACACTGCAGCAGAAAGATCTTTTCAAAACGCAGTTGGATCACACCAGGCACAGACCCTTCCTCCACCTTAGGATACATCAGTGGATTTCCATTGCTCTTGGGATTAAAAAATTATCCAAGAGCTACAAGATGATGTGAGTGCTGGCCTCTGCTACCGCTTCAGCATCATCTTGCTCCATACCCCTTCCAGTTTTCTGTGTAGCAGCTATTCCTGCCTTCTTTCCTGCTCCCTCTGACACAGAACCTTTCCAAAGGCTCTTGTTTGTGCCTGAATGCTCACCTGCCATGTATAATTAGCACTGTTTAGTTAACTCCGATTCTTCATTCAAAGCTCAATTTAATCCTTACTTTCTCAGAGCAGCATCCTCACTGCCTGATGCCATCACTCAGTCTTATTTGATGTTTTCCTGTTATCATGAAACTTTCTCTCTAATCAAAGCTTTCCACTTATATTTATTTTTGTTTGATAGATGTCTGATCACTCCCACCCCAAACCCTAAGTTCCATAACTATATATATAACTATAGGGATAATGGCTTTGTTTCTTTTGTATTACTTTGTTTATCATTATGTTTTTGACATCTGGTAAGCCTTCAGTAATATATTTGTTGAAACAACTGAATGCATAATTCATAGTTGCTGTATTACAGATGAGAATTCATGAGATTTTTTTCTCTTTTTTTTTTATTTATTTTTTTTATAGGCCATACTCCTGAAGCTTTCTGTTCAGTCTACCACTTCTTTACTGTTTTTTCATTACCAGGGCTTTTTGAGGCTGGTTTCCTTTAGTAACATTTTTCAAAGATGGAAGTGTGCTGCCTCTGCCCTCCTTAAATTTGTAAAATTTTTGAAAGATAACAAGAGAATGTCATGGAAAAATTAATACAGGTAAATAGTATGAAAAAGAGTAGAGAGTTTCCTCAAAAAATTAAAAATGGAACTGCCGTTTGACCCAGCAATCCCACTTCTAAGAATATATCCTAAGAATCCTGAAACACTAATCAGAAAGAATATACGCACCCCTGTGTTCAAAGCAGCACAGTTTACAATAGCCAAGATCTGGAAACAGCCCAAGTGCCCATCAGTAGATCAGTGGGTAAAAAAGCTGTGGGACATTCACACCATGGAATACTATACAGTGGTTAAAAAAAAAGGATCTCTTATCATTTGGGGCAGCATGGAGGGAACTGCTAAGTGAAATAAGCCAGTCAAAGAAAGACAAGTATCACGTGATCTCACTTATAATTGGAACCTAATGAATGAAATAAAATAATGAACAAAATAGATCCAGAGACATGGAACAAACTGACAAATCTCAGAGGGAATGGGTGGTGCTTTGTGCGGGAAGAGATTAACCAAAGAACTTATATGCATATATGAATAACCCATGGACTCGGACAATGGTGGGGTAGGCCGAGGGTGGGGAGAGTGAGTATGGGGTGGAGGGGATCAATGAGGGAAAAAAGGGAACATATGTAATACTTTGAACAATACAGATAAATAAAAAGATAAATAATCTAATGTTTTAAATTTATATTACTTACCATCAGCCTATCTTAAGTAACTTAGCTGTAAAATTATTGTAATAGGCCGACTATAACAGCAATATAACAGTTCAACCAACACTCTTCATTCAGTATAGAGATTGAAAAGATAGTTAAAATAATTAATAAGAGATAACTCTTCAGCCTTCTTCTGTTTTCATTTGGCCAGGATGTTCAAGATTTTCAAGGATGTTCAAGATTTTCAAGGATGTAGAAGATGTTTCCTGTAACCTTCTAGTATGATCTGCCCCTCTTAAGGCAGCAATAATGGAATGAGAACAATGGTTAGCATAGTAAGACCTCAGGATAAAATTTCTGGATGTCACAGTTTGACAGGTATTAACGAAGTCACCCTGTGTGTGTGTTGGGATGTTTATTTTTCCTGACAAATTTATCATCTCAATGTTGCTTGATATTTGCTGAGAGAGTGTGTTGGTGTTACGTGTTTTGGTGCCTAGACTGGTCTGGGGGTTATTTCACTTCGCATTTTATATGAGTGATCATCATTTTACTTTAGAACGATCTTTACATATCTGATGGGATATTACAGTTTATTTGATAAATTATTCATTCTCCATAATCTCTAAATGCAAAGGGTATAATCTCAACTCAGAATGAGAATCTCTAAACATACAAGAGCCCTTAAATCAGAAAGTGTTTTGCCTTGAGATAAGAACAACCATGTCTCAGTATGTTTCGTTGGCCTTGTTTCTATTATATGAGAAAAACACATTGCCACATTTTGTCATAAACTGTTAGGAGAAAATGGAATTGATACGATGCTATCATTTTACACACAAATGATTTGGGCCAGTATAATCCGATGTTACTGTGTAAGGAGCATGTTAAATTCTTTTTGAAATTTCTTGCGCTCATATGGAATATGAGCATTCTTATGTTTGCAGCATTTTAACCAATTTATTTTTTATATTATAATATTGTTAATGATTTCTTCAAAAATAGCACTTGTTTCACAATTATGTGTTAAATACCCAATATGTGCTAAGCACTGTTATAATTCCTAGGATGTAGAAATACATGAAATGTAGTATTTGACCTGAAAGATCTCACAATTTCTGGAATCTAATAAAACCCTACTGTTAAAATTGCAGTTTAGCCACTTACTAGCTGTGTCAAATTATTTAATTTTTCTGAACCCTTGTTTTCTATGAAAGAGACACTAATATTTACTTCGTGGAACTCTTACGAGAATTAGATGAGATAATTCATGTTAAGCACATTCTGTGCTGTTTGAAATACAGTGTAGGGCAAAAGTAGGTTTACAGTTGTTTGTATGGAAAATAACACAATACTTAATAAATAATAACACAAGAATAAACTTTGTGTTTCATGTGCTCACAACTGTAGACCTACATTTGCCCCACCCTATATTATAGGTACTCAATAAATATCAACCTGATTATCGCTATCATTACTCTTCAGAAATATCATTATCATTATTTACCACCTATAGGTTTGAAAGTACCCTAAGGAATGCTACTAAAGGTCCATTTCATGAGTAGGTTTCTTATTACTTCCCTTTGTTTATTGAGTTGTTAATGAGTGAATTGGAGGAACAGTGGGATCAACTGTAGAAAAGTGAGTGTGATTGTAGGGATTCTACAAAGGCCAGGCAGTCTTCCAAAACCTCACTTACAAGAAAGTATATTGAAATATGATTTACTTATAAATACTGCTGGGAGAAATAATAACTGACTAATTAGTTGTTGCAGATGATTTTTAATGGTGGTGTTTTTTGTTTTTTTTTTCAGTGTTCTAAAGCTTAAATTCATGGTACATATTTATTAGAAATTCATCGAATTCCTTTTCTTAATTAAAAAGGCACATTTTAATGGAAAATGCCATTTTTATTTTTTAAAGGTACAAAACAATTTGTTGTGTGTTTATTTTCTAAAATTTAGAATATGTTTATAGCAGAAATTATGCTAACGTGAAAATCAATTTACAAATGAGAATAATTTGAGGTATGACTTTTTATGCATCTGAAATTAGTAAGCCCTGGTTAGAGCCACAGCTCTTTTTTTCTTGGTGTGTACTTTTTTGCTTTTAATTGTAAAATCAACTTTATTGAGGTATAATTAGCATATAATGAAATGCATCCATTTAAGGGTATAGCTCAATGAGTTTTGAATTATAACCCATATAACCATCACTGCATTCGAGATATGAAACTCTTAACCTAAAACCCCCTTGGAGCACAATCTGTGCATGTGTGCACTTATTTACTTTTAAATTACAGTAATGGAAAAATGCAATTTTTAAAAAAGCACTGACATGAAGGAAAGGCATACCTCTTGTTAAAATAGAAAAATTAAAAATAATAGTTGTTTTTATAAGAAAGTGATCAATATTGTATCGCTAGGCTGATTTAAGTTTTGCTATTTGCAGGGCTATTATATTTTATATTCCTCCCTTCTTTTAAGCTAAACTATCATCTGCAGAAAGAAATAAGTTCATTCCTTGATAGACATTTATGAAAAAACTACAAATGCTAGGCACTCTGTTAGGCTTTCAGGATACAAGTAAGTATTTTATATACTCCCAGACCTTGAAAAAACCATACCTTATCATCTGTATTAACATTATTTTGTTATTCTACTGTTTTTATTAGCATGCTTTAAAATTTTCCTGGAGGTTTCCACTCAAACCATTGGTTTGATTGTTCATCACTGGAACTTTCTGAAACACCCACCAGCTCTTCACAGGAAAGCATTAATAGATAATTTGGACCCTAATATAATTTGAATCACTGGACTCAAAATGCTAGTCTTGTTTCTACCACACCTGGCCAAGTTTATCATGATCCTAACCTAGTCCTAATGAAGTCCCCCACATTGATAGAACTGCCTTAAACCAAACTTCCAATTCTCAATAAATTCTCACCTTGCCTGCTTCCCGCTGAGGAGGCAGTGTTCTCCTGTACTCCAGTAACAATTAACTTTGTCTTATCCAGATGTATATGTGTTATTTGAGGAGACAACATTTGGCAGTTTAATGCAATCAGATAGTCAGTGTTTAAAGAAAATCTGCATATTGAATAAGCCAATAAATGACAATAAGAGAAAAGAGAATACATTAGATTTATACTTGAGAACAGAATAGCTTTAAGCATTAAAACTAAGACTGTACTACATATGCCATTTTGAGGGAAGCATGATTAAAATTCAGTGTCAACAAAGAAGAGTACAGAATAACAAGATGGTGTGGGGGTCAGGGAAAAGTAAAGAATATAAATAAAGTTACACTGAAAGCACTTAATAAAGAATTCAGATATATTGGTGAACTGAAAATTGTGAATAATGTAATACCTGATTGAAGCTTACAAAATTCCTTTCTCCTATGGCCTTTTCATATGTCCTCCTCTCTCGTTAGAATATCTTTCCTTAGCTATTTTACCCGTATTACCTGATAATAATTTTAGGTTTTAGTTTAGCATCCCTATTTATAGGCTTTCTTTCTGAAGGAACCTGAAATATTGATTTAGGTGTTTCTCTGATATGCACCCTTGGCCCAGAATATTTACACTGTTGGGCAATTAAAGGCAAAAATAATAAAAACCGCTGCCTGGGGTAGGAAATGAAAGAAACAATATAGGAAATGAAGCCTTATACCTGGTAAATGCTAAATCAGAGGATATGACTTAGTGTAAGAGCTGAGTGGCCCTGCTCACCATCTATAATTAGCCAGATTTAGTCACCCAGTCGCAGGCAACACTAGATCAAGGAATCTTTCCTGCGAACAGTCGCACAGCATGAAGGTTCAGAGGAAACCTGGGCCTCTTCCAAGTGGGAAAAAATGGATGGAGTTGAGCTAAACATGTTCAGTTTATTAAAAAATTTATCAGTTAGGTTAAGTCTCCTCCTTTCCTGAGGGAAAGGGGTAAATCTAGGGCTACAGGCAGGCCGGGCAGTTGACTTTCTCCACCTGGAAGGAAACAACGGAGTGAGGAAGAAGCATTTCACTGTAACATACCCAATTGTAGCACTAATATATATATTTTTTAAATCCTCACCCAAGGATATTTTTTCCATTGCTTTTCAGAGGGGGTGGGGAGGAGAGAGAGAAACATGGATGTGAGAGAGACACATTGATTGGTTGCCCCCCACACACACACCAACCGGGGCCAGGATTGAGCCTGCAGCCCAGGTACCTGCCCTTGGCCGGAATCGAACCCGGGACCCTTCAGTCCGAGGGCCGACGCTCTAACCACTGAACATAAATGGCTGGGGCAGCACTACTGTTTTGTAATTTCCCATTTACTTGTCTGTCCTCTTAAATTGTAAACTCTCTGAAAAATGATATCTCATTCTTATTGTAAGTTCAGTTCACAGTTCTTTGTTCACCAAAGTTGCTTAGTAAATGTTTGATGAAATAAATCCCTAGACACTGTATTAGTAATGCTTACAATTTTAATTCTTACCTGTTTCCCCTTACTCATAATAATTACATCATTTAGAAAACCTTAAAAGTATTATGCACTTCTTTTATTTATTTTTATTTATTTATTTTTTTAATTTTATTTTTGTTTAAAATGTTACAGATGTCCCTTTTTCTCCCCAATGACCTGTTCCACCCTGTCCCATTCCCCTCCCCAGTCCCTCTCCCCACCATTGTCCGTGTCCTTGGGTTGTGCATATCTGCATATACATTCTTTGGTTACTCTCTCCCCCTCCACCCACCCGCCCTCCTCCATCCTTCTGACATTCGTCAGTCTGATCTATGCTTATACTTCTTTAAAAATTTTTTAAGTTGAATTTATCGGGATGACATTGGTTCATAAGATCAGATCGGTTTCGAGTGTACATTTGTATGATTCATGATCTGTATATTGCTTTGTGTGCCCACCACCGAAAGTCAAATCATCTTTTTCCGTCACCGTGTATTTGGCTTCCTTTACCCTTTACTCCCCCCCACGACACACACTCCCCTTCCCTCTGGTAACCACCATACCATTGTCTGTGTCTGTGAGTTGTTTGTTTGTTCATTTGTTACCTTCAGTTTTATACCCCATACATGAGCGAAATGATAAAAATTCAAGTGAAGATGGGAAGCTTCATTTTGTTTACTTATGGTTAATAAAAAGGAAAGAAGCAGGATCTATCAGGGCATTTTCATTTATAGGTTCTCAGCAGATGTATATTAAGGTAAAGTGAGCTCTAGAAATAGCATTCAGTAGCAGTGGAACATAAAAGAGAAAGGCCTTTTTTTTTTGCACATCCAGAATAAAAGAGATGCCTGAGAATTATTTGCCTTTCCCAAGGAATTACACTGGTTGAAATATCTGACCTTACCTCTGACCTTAGCAATCTAGTGTTCAAGCCCATCCTTTGTCGAATGACTTATCTGTAGGTTTAGCTCTACAGGCCTACTCACAGGGCAGGCATTGGGGTGACAGGAAACCCTGCTCCAAGGCCATGCCAACCACGTATGTACTTGGTATCCCAAATTGAAATCACTAAATATGTTTTCCTATCTGAAACATGGTTTCTTCTGGTAATTGCATTCTTTAACACTTGAATCAGTTACATATTCTCTATATTAAGAGTTTATAAGGTTTTAGTGAGCTGTTTTGGGAAATTGTTTCCACAGGGAAAGTGTTCGCCATTTTAAACATTGACGCTATAGTTAGTTTTTGGAACTTCTTTCTGTTACTAATTAGGGACCTGCTGTATTCTGATTCTTAATTGCTAGCCGGGGTACCTTTCTGCTTTGTTTGGTTTTAATCTATTATGTTCTTGTTCCCTTTTCTATCATGGAAATTATTTTATAGTTTTTAAATGTTTGAAAAAATGATTTGCTGTAAAACTTTAAAGACTTTCTGGGTGTTACCTTCTGCTTTCCCTGAAATGCGAACACATGCACTTGATAATCCAATGTCAATAATTTTAAATGGGGGAACAATACCCCATTCATTGCCTGTTTTTGCTTTTGTTCAAGGAAGGATATAACTTTTACCCAAGTACCCTCTCTACTCTCTGGGTACTATTAAGACAATTATGCCCCCTGGGTATGTGTTTATTTATTTATGGCAGAGAGTTTCTAATCTAGAGAGAATATGGCATTTGTTGAGACATGTTTATTAGTAGAAGGATGTTATCATTTAAAAACTAGAAATAAAAGTCCCCTTTTATTTCCTTTCTAGTATCTTAAATTCCCAGGAAACAGGCTTCTCCAGAGTAAAGACTTTTGAGCAGGAGATATATTGGGAACAACAACCTGGGAAGCAGGATGGGCAGAGGGAGATGTGAAACTGGTGGATTCATCACAGAAGCCTCACCTGATCCTGTGCTATTGCTGGTGCTACAAATGGTCCTTCAGAGTTGTCTGCGATCAAAACAAGGTTTCCAGGACTTTGTACCACTGTGTCAGGCACATATTGGATGTAGCTGCTGAGGAGAAGGCACGATCTTTTTGTGTGTGTGTATTCACAAACCATACAGGTTTCAAGTGTACAACTCAATAATGCATCATCTGCATAGTACATAGTGTGCCCATCACCCTAAGCAGAGTCTCTTCCCATCCTAATTGCTGCCCCCTTTGCCCATCTCTACCTAGCCCCCACCCTCCTTTCCCTCTGGCTGTCACCAACACTGTTGTCTGTGTCTGTGTGTTTTGTGTATATGTTTTTTGGCTAAACACTTCACCATTTTTCATCCAGTCCACTCTCTCCCTCCCCTCTGAGAGCTGTCAGTCTTTTCACATATCCAGGCCTCTGTTTCTATTGTGTTCGTCAGGATATTTTGTTTATTAGATTCCACATATAAGTGAGATCATATGGTATTTTTCTTTCTCTGACTGGCTTTTTTCACTTGGCATAATGACCTCCAGGTCCAACCATGCTGTCTCAAAGGGTAAGAGTTCCTTTTTCTTTATGGCTACGCAATATACCATTGTGCAAATGAACATAGGGGTGCATATATTCCTTCGAATTAATGTTTCAGGATTCTTAGGATATATTCCCAGAAGTGAGATCACTGGGTCAAAAGGCAGTTCAGTTTTTAATCTTCTGAGGAACCTCCATACTGTTTTCCATAGTGGCTGCACCAGTCTGCATTCCCACCAGCAGTGCACCAGGGCTCCCCTTTCTCTACATTCTTGCCAGGACTTGTTTGTTGACTTGTTGATGGTGCCATTCTGACAGGTGTGAGGTGATACCTCATTGTGGTTTTAATTTGCGTCTCTGATGATTAATGACGTTGAACATTTTTCATATTTCTCTTGGCCATCTGTATGTCCTTTTTGGAGAAGTGTCTATTCAGGTCCTTTGCCCATTTTTTAAATTGGATTGTTTGTCTTCCTGGTGTTGAGTTGTATGAGTTCCTTATATATTTTGGAAATTAACCCTGTATCAGATGTGTCATTGGCAAGTATATTCCCTCATACAGTGGTTTCCCTTTTTATTTTGTTGATGGTTTATTTTGCTGTGCAAAAGCTTTTTAGCTTGATGTAGTCCCTTTCCTTAATTTTTTCCTTTGTTTCCCTTGCCCTAGGAGATATAGTGGCAAAAATATTGCTACAAGAGATGTCTGAAATTTTACTGCCTATGTTTTCTTCTAGGATTTTTATGGTTTTGCAACTTATATTTAAGTCTTTTATCCATTTTGAGTTTATTCTTGTGTATGGTGTAAGTCATTGGTCTAGTTTCATTTTTTTCATGTGCTTGTCCAATTTCTGAACACCCATTTATTGAAGAGACTGTCTTTACTCCATTGTATGCTCTTGCCTCTTTTGTCAAATATCAATTGACCATAAAGGCATGGGTTGATTTCTGGGTTTTCTGTTCTGTTCCATTGGTCTATATGAGAAGGCACAATCTTGAGCTGAGAGCAATCCCCAGAAAGGGATTCAACTGTGAATTTTCTGCCACAGACCATCCTGACGGGGAGGAATGAGAGTCTTCATTCTAAAAGGAGGATCCTGCCAACTCACCACATCACCCACTACCTTTACTTGAGGTTTACAGGTCATTCTGCTCTCTCTTTCTCTTTCAAGTTTGACTAGACAAGTGAATCAAGCTTGCCATCTTTTCACATGTCTTTAGTTGAATATATGGAATCTGATCTTGTGTAAATTTGATCATTGCTCAGTGTACAAGCAGACCTAACTATGAGCATGCCAAGATTTAGTTAGAATAGAAAATATGATGTTTAACTTGAACCTTGACTCTAACTCACTTTCTTCAAAAGTCTTACACTAAAGTGTCATAGGGGAACTTGCCTGGAAAAAATGTAATCAATAATCTATTCACATTTAGATAGTGATACTTCTGGAGATTCTATGGTTGGAAAGATCACTGAATATTTTAATGTAGTAATATGTAACTATATAGTGATTATTTTCTGTAGTGTTCTGATATTTTCAGCAAGGCATGGTGGTTAAGCATCATGGTTTGTAGAGTCACAGTGCCTGAATTTGGGTTTGTTTTCTTTACCTGAATTTAGTTTATCATTTTGAAATGTGTATGAAACAATGTCTGTTTCATAGGATGGTTTTAAGGGTATTATGAGATTATCCAATTAAAATGCTTCTTGGCACACAGTTCCTCACATATTGTTGTTCATTAAATATTGGCTGCTTATTATCAGTTTTATTTTTATTGCTACATTATAGTTACAAAAATAAATAAATAAAATGAAAACAAAACCCCACAACATATCGGTGGAATGCAGCTGTAGGCATTTATTTAACTCCTACAGCTCTCAGTTGACTGGTCAGCTAATCTAGGCGGGGCTTAACTGAATGGCTCTGCTGCTCTCAGATGGGTCTCCTCAAGGTTTTGGGGATTGATTCTGCTCCATGTGTGTTTCCTCTCTTCCTCCATGAATCTGAGGGCCTGCCTGGACCTGGTCTTTTCCTGGAGATGGTATGAGAGAGCTAGCCCAGCTACTTGGATGATTCTCAAGCCTTTGGCTTCATTACACTTGCTAACATTCCGTTAGTCAGGGTGAGTCACATGGATAAAACCAAAGTCAAGAATGGTGAAATCTACTCCACCACTGTCGTGGGGGGGACTGAAAAGCCACGTAACAAAGGGCATGGGTACAGGGACTGTTAAGGAACTGGGGCATTTAGGGCACTCGTGAATCCTCAGTGGCAACAGCGCAAAGCACTCTGGTGCTGCCTCGCCCAGAGCTTCACTCCTGCTAAACTCAGCCCACACTCCTTCCATACCCACTGTCTGTAAGTCAGTCCATGACCTCTTACATTGTGCCAAGTGAGCCATCTCCTCGGACCAACAGTTGCTACAGCCTTGACCAGCCCTTCCTGCATGGTTCCCCTCAGCTGAGACTTGGCCTTCTCCTAATGTTGCACATTCCTTGCTGTTTTAGGTTTTCTCTTGAACTCGCTCGGTGGCAAGTTCAGGCAGTATATTCTTTATACTCTTCAAAGCTTTATTCAAGATCATTGTTCTCTCACTGTGGCTCACTGGCATTTTCATGAATTGGCATTTTCCACCTCTCCGCCTCTCTTTCCTGCTTAGCACCTCAGGTCCCCCTCTACCCCGCCCGGCTCAGCCTCCCAGACCCGCTCGCCCCCTGGCGTACGGCACCGTTGCCCTGGTAATTTCTTAGAACTCCTTCTGGGCTTCCATGGTTAGGTGTTGGTCTATTTTGTTTCCCACTTCTCGGTTTCTCCTTTGCCTCATGTACTGGAGATTTTCTTCCTCTCACCCCATAAATATAGGCATTCTCTAAAGTTTTGTTCTTGGCGTTCAACTTACTATTTTTTCTTGGAAATCTAATTTGTTCCCACAGGTTAAACTGCCATCTCTAGTGGATGAGTTTCAACTTCATGTTCTCTGCATTGGCTTCCTTCCCAAGGTATGATACTGAGCTTTCAACAGCCTGGCTCACTTCTGTACTGTCCACAGCTCGCCTGCATCTGTTTCGATGACCTCTATTGTCTTTATTTTTGTCTCAATCCTCTCAGAATATAGGCTCAAAATTTCATATTTTCAATTCATTTTGATGTATTTAGTCCTTTCTATTCTAATCCAATTAAAAATTTCCACATCCCCACGTGTGATAGTGACCTGAAACCAATCTAACAAGAATCTATTACCTGCCTCCTGTATACCAATCTTCCAAGGCTCAGTAGGTAAAAATATGAATGAGATATGCTCTCAGACTTCAAGGAACTCTATTGACAGAGGCAGAAAATAAATTTTTGCCATAAAATAGAAGAGCCATTCTAGTGATATAAACAAAATATTATTAGAACACTGAGAAATTAATTCTGATACGAGGATGTGTCAGAGCAGCCTTCATGGAGAGGTGGCATTTGAGATGGCTTTGAAAGATGAGTCAGACATATAACAAACTTGACATTTAAAGATTTACAGTCTACAAAGTATCAGAACAACCGTGTTCGTAATAGGTGCTTGCCAGCCCGTGGGAACATCAGTGGCACTCTCTAAAAGGCTCCTCCCCCAGGGCACCGATGTCTCAGGAAAACTTGCCTGGTTCCGCCTCCTGAGTCTACCTCTTATTCTGAGTCTTGATATCAACCTTCAGATATGGCGCTTTGGACATTTTCTTTCTTCCTGTACCCACTGTCACTAAATAGATTTCAAGTCCCTTTGCTTCATGTCCTAAAGCTGCCAAGAAGGACTGGTCCCTGGAAATCCAGCCATTAGCCGAGTCTGAGGCTTCCCGCTTTGGTTTAATGTTCGTATAACTTTGGGAATAAGAGAGATAGGTGAATAATTATAACACAAAATAATATGGCAGATGTCATTGAAGAATTTCACAGTGTCACGGGGATTTAAAGGGAAAATTCCCACAAGTATGCCAATTTCTCCCCAGATAACTCTGAATAGTCGTATGCTGATGGATTACTTTTTTTGCATAACTATTATCTTTTTCTAGTCTCCCTCTTTGGGTATCCTGGAGGAGACTT
The DNA here is from genome assembly GCF_054644295.1 of Miniopterus natalensis. NCBI lineage: Eukaryota > Metazoa > Chordata > Mammalia > Chiroptera > Miniopteridae > Miniopterus > Miniopterus natalensis. Next base: position 63,473,118 of record NC_142082.1, on the reverse strand, counting down.
GTGTGGGTGTATGAATGGGAACATCTGTATGTTTATACATGAAAGTGTGCGAGTCTGTCCTTAGTTTAACCTGTCTTTTGAACAAGGTGTGTGGCCAGAGTTAATGCATGAGTCAGCCCTAATATTAACTGTGGCACTGTGCACGCACCCAGGGGAGTCAGCAGTGCCGGGGGACCTGCGCTCATGCACGATGCTCAGGTTTCCGGACTGGGCTGGGGCAATCTGAACCTGAGCTTGCTCCTCTCTGTAAGTGGATCTTGTCAGATGCTCAAAGGGGAAGAGTAATGGCTACTTTAGATTAAAGGAGTCTGGAATGGAAAATAAAATAAAGCAAGATTCAGTGGTAAGAAATAGTGCATGTTGGTGAAATGGTTGGGCAGAAGAGCTGGAATAGCTTTGAGTTCACACAGGGATAGATTTGACAATACAATTTCCTGTTGTCCAGGAACCAATAGCAACAGAACTAGGCTGGGGTTGAAATGAGGAATCACTTCAAGTGTTAGAAGTTTTCTTATGGACTCAATACTAAATTAGACAATTAGATTTTCTGGTTAGATCTCAAAAGAATTGCTTTGAATTGAATTTTCTAATGTATCATTTTCCATAAATGCATTTTCCATTGCTATTTGGTAGTAAGACTATATTCGAATTGAATAAAGTATTTATTTTGTCCAGAAATTGCAATGGTAAGTGCCTAGTCAAAATACATATTAAAGCTTGTAGGTCCAAATATAGTATGTGTAACATAAAAAAAACTGGGGTGATTTATAAAGAAGGTTGGAAACATCTATGACCATGAAGGCTTTATAAATAATAAGGATATGGAACAAATATAAATATCATGGCATTAATCATAAATCTGAAAAATTTATAAAACAGATAAACTACAGCTCTCCAGAGAGATGATACTAGAGTAATTAGAATTAATGGAGCCCAGTTTGTCATCTTTGTTGAAAATAGTCCTGACATAATCTTCAAAGCTTTGAATGCGCCCCTCAATCTCAATCTTTGCACGTATTTAAAAGAGCAGCAGGATCACAGGATTCTACACTCCAAGGACAATTTCCATTACCTCATTATTTAAATAATTATGAGCAATTTAGAGAGAGAAGCATTTTTTGGAATATAATTACTAGTAGGGCAATATTGATATGTGGCAAAACAGAGTTCACATGCACTAAGATGTGTTAAAAGATGTAGATCTCCTTAATGAAGCATTCTAATACAGTGATATAATTATTTAACAAAAGAAATTTTAATTACATACATTATTATAATTCTTTATCTTTATTAGAGAAATCAAAATACTAGAGCTCACTTTAACAAATAAAATTAGCATTTTCTTTCATCCCTTAGTGTGTTTTAGGAATCTGAGAGAGTAGTTGTTATAAATTTTAAAGCCTATGTAAATGGCTAAAGAGTTTGTAGAAATAGAAGGATTACTTTCTGGTATACATATTTATTAATGCTAGCCATGCTTTTCTAAGGATATAAGCCTAACTGTGAACTTCTGGGAGGCAATAGATTGTAATTGAACATGAGCAGCTTTGGAATTGAACATAACTTGGTTTGAGCTGTGAGCCTTTGTTAATTTATAAAATCTGTTCAGGTCTCTATTTCTATATCTACAAAATGGGGAAACTAACATCTAATTTTTGGTGTTAAGGTGTTCCATATAATATCAAATGTTTAGTGTCTACTACAAAGGTAATCAATAAATTGTTTCAATTCTTGCTCCTATAAATAAAGCAAAAACATAATTGAGTAGTAGCATTGCTACTACTTCAAATACTATTATTGGCAATAATTTTGGTTTATTGAGCATGTATTATATCATCTGTATGGGACAGTGGCTTTACATATACGTGTTGAGCATTTACTATGAACCTGAACTGTTTGAGGTAGGTACTTTATATTATATTCTCTAGATATAGTTTTTAAATCAACTTTTTCAGGAAGAAACTTTTAATGCAGTTATGTAGATGATAAATTCATATTTGGATGGAATGGTATTGGCTTCTATGATGGAAGACTAAAGTGTTATAGACCTTTGGAAGCTTATCACTTCCACTACATCATTTAAAATCACATCTCTTTGTATTAACTAATAAAGATTTCAGAAGCCCCAAGTAACAGCTGAGACAATAAAGACTAAGTTAAATTGTGACTTCCCCAGTTTGGTTTATCGTAGTAACTATTGGAGCTGTAACTTAAATTTAGCTTTTTTTAACCTTAATGCCAGTTATTTCCCTTATACCATATTTTCTCTCTGTGTTGATGATAATATAATACGAAGGGTAGAAACATAGTTTTAGGGTGCTAATTATTCTCTACTTTTCTAAAGCTTAGGGGTAAGCCTGTAAAGTAATAAAGAAGGATTTTTAGAGTTTGGGATAAAAATTTTGCTTTTATTATCTGTGAAACATTGTAATGGAACTGTTGAGGGTGGTTTTCTGATTTAAAAATATGTGAAAAAATATAACTATGTTGGAGGAAGATGTGATGAGAATAGGCTAAATGATTCATCCAAGACGTTTTCCTGACTAAAGATAAGGTTTTCCATCATGTATATTAAATACCTTTCTTTAAGCTTTTCTCCATATACATGGAAACAGATTTTGTTTGCCCCTCTACCCCTGTGCACACGACCAAAACTCATGCACCTGCACGTGACACCACAGACACCACAAACAGAACCTTTTTCAAATGGATAATGGTGAACCATAGCAGCTCTTTGATTGTTGGTTCTGAGTTAGAGACGCTTACCCATCACTAAGAACAGTGCTCTCTGATGAAAAAATGATAGAACAGATGGGCAGAAACAAATCTGACTGCCCAGATACTTCGAGAATGAACTTAAGCCTAGTTCTTTTGCTGTGAATTCTGCAGACTCCACTCTCAGCTGAAGCAAGGGCTGATCACTTTCTTTTCTCTTTCATACAATGAGGTAGAGATTTTAACTCTTTGGTACACACATTCTGGGTAATTGAACCACTCGAGGTTGTCACAGATGAAATGAAATGGGAGCTTTCATCAATGCCATCCTTAGGTTGTACTTTTCTCTGCATCCTGTGGACTGAAGTCCATAATTTTCTTTAAAAAGTTGCAAGTATAGCTGTTACTCTCTTGATAACTTGTCTTTTCTCTATAATCAGTTATCAATTTATCTGCCATAAGTGTGATTATTAAATATTTCCTACACTGATCAATTTATTTGGAAGATACCATTTGAGGGTTTGAAAAGAGCAATGGATATTTTAAAGGTGTTTTTGATTACCTAGAAAAATTTCCATTTGTTGCCAATAAGAGTATATTTATAATAACAAATGAAAACTATAAAATGTGAAGAGGAATAATTCTTCTGGCAATATTTTATGTTAAATGCAATTTCTGTTCAGATGGCCATTAGTGATAATCCAGGGTTTGGTATACTCTCAGTACCTATAGGATCTGCTCAGATTCTCTACTGAGTAGAAACTTGTGGCATTTAACTACTACACTCCCAAAAGAGCTTTTGCAGAAATGAAAATTGAAAATCTTGTGTTTTATAGATGTGTTTGTTCTTGAGCTGTGACTTTTCACTGGAGGGGGTTTTCTCATTACATTTAGTTAGTTCTATCTTTGAAATTTTACTTAGAATTCAGGACATCATGCTTCTGGCAGTGATTATGCTTAGAGTTTCCTAGAGCTTAATATGATTTAAAAAAATGTTCCCTCCTACTCTTAATCTCAAGTATTTAATTCATTACTCAGATCTCCTTGTCCACCCTGATACAAGTTCTATCTGATAGAGAGCAATCTGCATAATGATGGTCTCAATAGACATTAAATAATACAATATCTCATTGTTTAAATTAATTTTTTCCTGTTAATATCTGCTTCGTTCATTATGACTTCAATGTAACAATTAGTTTCTTTTTATTAATTTTTTCCATTGACTTAAATGTATACACATACCTACTCTGTATTTATTCTTTTAGCTTTATTTTGTTTCCAATTGCTTTTCTGTTTACTGAATATTTAGTGAAGTGTAGGTCAACATGACTTGTTTGCTTTTTGTAATTTTAAGCCTGATAAGGTCTATACTTTTATAAGGGAACAGAATCTATTAAAAGATTTTGAGAGATTCTAACTTACTCAGAGAAAACTTTAGATAACTTTAACCAGCAAGGCTCCCAGCTAGCATAAATGACTTCAAGTCAACCTTAATTTACTCAGCGTTGAATTTAACTCAAGACACAGCTAGATTCTATTTGATCCTTTGGAAGGAGCCTATTATATTTCAATTTTTCTAAAAAAGTAATAACCATCTTAAATTAGATACCATTCCTTTAAGAATTATAATGAATTTCAAAGAGCCTCCATCATTCCTAGATTATTCGCCCTGTGGTGTTTTACTAAAATCATATGTCTGTGTCATATAGGTAACTTGGTATTAAAATGACAGTGCTGCAGTTATTGCTGGGTATATGTGTGCAGAGTGAACATAACCAGGAAATATGCCCTCTAAGTGATGTGCTCAAATGCGAAACTAGGAGATACTGTCCTGCAAGCTTGTCAGTGTTGTGCAGACACAGTCTCATTTTTCTAATTTATGCTGCTGGTCTATAGCTCACATTGGAGTTGACAGTATATATTTCAGAGAAGACAACATAAAACAGTAAGCTATTTCTCTTTATAGTAACAATTTAATGTTTTAGTTGGCATAGGTCCTGAAAAGCCAAAGTTCTGAGCAGGACCAGGACAAAGGTGAAAAGAGTTAAACTCAAGAATTGTGAAGAATCTGAGATTTTACTATGCGTATAAGCTCATACTTAGCCTACCACAGTTTCATGGATGCTGGCAGAAGTCATGAAACTCCTCAGCCAGAGACAAAGGACTATTACTCCCAGTAATAGCACAGCCAGAGTGCCATCATTTTTGTGTGCCAGTGCCTTGAGTCCCAGTTTCTACAAGGAGACATGAAGAGGGCCAGGTGGCACTTGTACATGCATTGTGTTGTATTATATGCGAGAAGCCCCAAACCAAATATCTTATAATGGTCAGTAAGCAGCTGTGGAGAAAGATACTCTTTGTATTATCCAAGGCTGTTTGCTGTACAAACATCCTTGAAAAAAGTCTGGAACATAGGACATCAATGCCTGTGTTTTTAAGATATGTAGAGATGCAAAAATATCCATGGAAAATTGGCACTTTCATAGATATGACCAAGAGTCCTTGCCCAGAAGAGTATCTACTTCTTGCCTAGGTTTATTAGTTTCAGTATCTTTTCTGGGGGAAAAAACACTTCCTCCAAACGGTACCTGGTAAAAGAACTTACCCTTATTCCCCCATCTCCAGCTTACTCTTTAACTCATCTCTGTTTGGAACTGGTTTCACCTCTACCAGAAATTAACTCTTTGAGAGTTGGACATGTTCAGGACTCATCTTCCTTGGTCTCTCAGTAACAATCGGTAGTAGACATTACTTCTATCTTTTTGAAACAAAGTCCTTTTTTGGCTTCTGTAAAACTCCACCTCTCCCTGCATGACCACCTCTCAGTTGCCTCTGTGGCTCTCTCTTTCCTTAAAAACGCTGATAACTTTCGGAGTTCTGTTCTTTGGTTTACACACTCTCTCTTACATGGCATCCCGAACTTGATAGAGCTGATGGCTTTCACGTTTATATCTCAAGCCCAGATCATTTTCTGAACCCCAGGCCCATTCCTCTCGGATATCTTTTTGCATATCTTTATTTAGATGTCTACTGGCATCTTCATTCGCAAAGTGTAAAATGCAGCTTACCACCTTTCTTGGGCCTCCAAACCTGCATCTGCCCTTGTGCCGCTGGCTTGCCAGGTGGTAGCACCGTTCTCGCAGTTTTCGGATTCAAATGGGTGCCATCCCTGCTTCTGTTTCTCCTGCATCTTCTGCATGCATGTTTGTCCATGCCATCCAGTGGCCTCTCCACATAATTCTCATCATCCTCGCCATGACTGCTTCAGCTCAGCCACCCTCATTTACTGATGCTAACTACGTGTGCTAAGATTCCGCACATTCAGTCTCTGATGCCAGGATCACCTTCCTCAAATTTACTCTCTGACCACAGCCAGAGGGATAAAATGCCAATCTGATCTTGCCACTTACCTGATTAAATCACTTTCTTGAGTCCACTAGCACTTGAAATAAAATTCAGACCCCCATCATGGGATAAAAGAACTTCACATTTGACCCTGCTGACCTGCCCTGCCTCGTTTAGGACCGCTTTTTAGTACATCCATCTCTGTACTCTCCCTCTCCCTAAAAAAGGTCACTTTCTGTGCTTTACCTTAGGATTTTCATACATGCTGTTCCCTTTGCTGGAACGGTCTCACTTGCCTGTTGAACCAGATGTCAAGTCCATAGGGAAATATTTTCAGATTAATCTTCACGGGCCATAGCACCCTTGACCACCTTTCTCTGAGCGCTCGTCCCCTTGAACAGCCATTGCTGGTTTGAATTCTGACTATCCCTTTGCACTCTTAGCTCCATATTGTATTCTATAGGACTGCAGGCTCCTCAGGGCTGATAGAAGGCTCTCAATAACTATTTTTGAATGTATGAATAAATGAAAGTAAGATGTAGCTTTCTTCAGTGTGAATTTTATCTTTATCTTGACAGGCCCAGATATCTCCATTTTTAGTATAATAGAATAATGATACCATTTATATAACAGGAATTATACACATATAATATAATAATTTTTTCACAGGGTTTTATATATTTGTATGTGTGCGTGACCTGAACAACATCAGTAATATATTCTGGCATTCTGGCACACAGAAAGCTCTCAATAAATATTATATTTTTAATGAATGAATGAAAATGAGAGCTAGCTTTTGTCACAGTGAATTACGTCTTTTTTCTGACAGACCCAATTGTATCTGCTTCCCACCTAATGCAGTGATGATAGCATGTCTAGAATAGAAATTACACACATATAACAATGGGGCCATTTTCTTAAGGGATTTTTATGTGTGTGCCTGTGCTTTTTCTCAGAGCTGCACAATGCCAGTGATAGAATTAGGAATCATATAGGCAGATGAATGGATATTATCCATTGTGTCCACTGTCAAAACCATGTAACCATTTTCTCTTCGAGCATATTCATGTACATACTGAATGGAGATTTGCTTTTTCAGGATAAGGCTCTGCTAGGGCAGGAACATTCCTAAAGAGAGGCTGCGTTTCCTTAAGAGCATGGCTCCGTTCCTCACAGAATGCAGTGTAAGCGTCCTCTCACAGAGGAGGTAGCGCTCTTATTTTTCTGCTGCTGCTGCGTTCTCTCTGCGCTGACTCTCTGGCTCTTGCAGCCTCCTCACGAGTGGGTAGAGGAGTGGCGAGCCTCTCCTCCTCACTGGCAGAGTGGCCGTAGCTGGATCATACAGTGGAGCAGACCCTTTGGGGCTGGGAGGTGAGGTGCTCCCCGAGAGGCAGCCTTTAAGCTCATAAGTAATTGCCCCACAGTAAATGAAGTACTGACACAGAAGGTGGTTATTATGCCTGGGATACCCTGGAGGAGAAGCCCTCTGAGATGAGGCCAGTTAAGCAAGCCTGTGGCTGGCCTCAGTGATTGGAATGCATGTGATCTTCCTCATGTTCTCTTCTGTTGATTGTATATCCGAGTGCTGTGTATTTCTTGGGAAGCGTGCCTTGCAGTTTCAGAGGATCTGCTTATTTGTTTGGTACTGTTCCACAGCGCATGCTGTGCTTTCCTTTTCAGAGACAGTGGCATCGCTTGTTACATTTGATGATTATTGCTTTGTGGATGTGCTTGGTTCAAGCTCTAAAAAAAATATTTTATTATTGCCTCCCAACTTTACTTTTAGCTTCTACACGGTGTGCCTGCATCTTGCCTGAAGCGTCCTTTCAGTGCACAGGCTTATATAATGTTAAAAGGCAAATAAAGCTGAAAGACTTCTCATATATTCTAAGTGGAATATGCCTGCTATTAAAAGAATATAACTGGTATTAGAAGACTAAAGTGTCCTTGAATATGTGCATACAAGAAAACCTATTGATTTTCTGAGAGGACTCTCACAAGTAAGCTTTCTATCATCATTAAAAAATTTGGAGACATTACATAAATAAAAATACTTTTCTTCATCCCCATAATAGTTGCTCCTTTTATTACAAAAATTGTGTTTTATAAAAAAATTCTTCTTTCATTAAATGTTACTTCTTTGTTTTCACTTGGACCTCTCTTTTTCAAAGCTAACTTTGGAGCTTGAAATGACTTGTTCCTATCCCTCTAGGTTTAGAGATGGTAAATTTTGGCCTTGGAATCTGGAGTATACCAGCACAAAGGACTGATTTTTGTCTTTCCATGACTCCATTATGAAATCACTTCTATAGACTATTTTTATGGGAAGATATTTACTTAATTTTTAAATTTATTTTCAAAGATCAGAGAATATCCGTGTTTATTAAGGAGCATTTTATTTCTCACTTTGTTTTTTCTCTGCATTTTATTGAAGTTTATAATTTATAAGAAGCTTGCCTCTGGAGCTCTGGTTTGTAATTATATGTGTTCAGCATGACATCCTTCAGAGCAGTAGAGAGTAGTCACGTACTATTCCTAATGGCAAGAGAAGAGCGAAGAAATAACAAGTAGTAATATTAATAATAGCAACACTTATACATATAATGTTTCCTGGGTTACATATGTTATTTCACACTTAAAAATATAAGTGTTATCTCCACTTTATAGATGAAGACACTGAGGTTCAGTTAAGTTAAATGACTTTTATGAGTGCACAGAGTTGTTGAGTGGTGGTAGAAAGGATGGTGGTGAAAATGGCTAAAACATTCCACTCTTCAGAAAAGCGCATGAGAGCTTGTCCACAGTTTAACAATAGTCTAGTTTCTTTCTAAGAAGAAGAAGTTACATACTATTCATTTTAGAAAAAAATCATAGCTGCAAAAATTTTAGTTGTTTAGTTAATTGAGATAAATATGACAAGTTCTAATTTGTACCAATTTTAGCAAAACGTTTTGTGATTGATGATTTAACAACTAAAGCATGAAAAATTGTTTTTGGAGGGCAATTATTTAAATATTAAAGAAGTCCAGAACTTTAATGTGACTTACTGGCATTCCTATAGAAAGCTCGAAGCATCTTCAGTTGGCCTTAGGCACTCAGATACGAGTCAATATGTTTAACCCTCGCAGGTGTGTTTTCAGCCTGCAGAGGCTTTTTATTTTAGGCTGATATATTTTATTTTCAAATTTGGGCACACGACAATGAATATATGCAACCTTTTTTTTTGTCCCCTTTTTATCCTCATTGATTCCCTCCACCCCACATCTGTCCCATCCCTAGGCTTTCCCCATACCAATGTCTGCATCCATGGGTTATGCTTATAAACATATAAGTTCTTTGATTAATCTCTCCCCACCCTTTCCCCCCTCCCCGCCTTCCCTCTGAGATCCCTCAGTCTATTCGATGCTTTTGTGTCTCTGGATCCACTTTGTTCATCAGTTTATTTTGTTTATTACATTCCTCATATGAGTGAGATCATGTGGTACTTGTCTTTCTCTGACTGGCTTATTTCACTTAGCATAATACTTTCTACTTCCCTCCATGCTGTGCCAAAGGCTAAAAGGTCCTTCCTCTTTACAGCTGCATAGTATTCCATGGTGTAAATGTGCCACAGCATTTTTATCCACTCATCCACTGATGGGCACTTGGGCTGTTTCTGGTTTTGGAATTAGGCTAATGCTGGCCTTGTAAAAAGTTTGGAAGTGTTCCTTCCTCTTGTATTTTTAAAGATAGTTTGAGGAGGATAGGTATTAATTCTTCTTTGAATGTTTGATAAAATTCCCCTGTGAAGCCATCGGGGCCAGGGCTTTTGTGTGCTGGGAGCCCTCTGATTATTGCTTCTACTTCATCAGCAGTTATCAGCCTATTTAGGCTTTATGACTCTTCCTAATTGAGTTTTGGAAGGTTGTATTTTTCTAGGAATTTATCCATTTCATCCAGGTTGTCCAGTTTGGTGGCATATAGTTGTTCATAGTATTTTCTTACAATCCTTTGTATTTCTGTAGTGTCAGTTGTTATTTCACCTCTTTCATTTCTGATTTTATTTATTTGGGTCCTCTCTCTTTAGTTTCTTGATGATTCTGGCTAAAGGTTCATCAATCTTGTTTATCTTTTCAAAGAACCAGCTCTTGGTTTCATTGATCTTTTGTACTGTGTTTTTTTTTTTTTTTTGTCTCTATGTCATTTATTTCTGCTCTGATCTTTATTATTTATTTCCTTCTGCTTACTCTGGGCTTTTCTTGTTCTTTTTCTAAGTTTTTAAGTTGTGGGGTTAGAAAGTCTATTAGAAGTTTTTCTTGTTTTTTGAGGTGGCTTGTAGTGCTGTGAACTTCCCTCTGAAAACTGCTTTCACTGTGTCCCATAGATTTGGAGTTGTTGTGTGTTCATTTTCATCTGTTTCCAGGAAGTTTTCAATTTCTTTCTTGACCTCTTTGGTAACCATTCATTGATTAATAATCTGCTTTTCAACCTCCATGTGTTGGATGCACCATTCTCTAAGCTTCATCAGGCTGACTATCCCCCTTACACTTAATTCATCCTTAATCCTTCACTACTCCTATTTTTATTTTCCCTTCATTTACTTTAGGAACAAAAGGCCCCGTTCACAAAACACTGCCTGACATCCCAGCACTAAATGAATTCATTTTCCTTTATGCATCATGGAATGATTTTGACTCTAGGGGGGAAAAACCCACCCCATAATAACAAAGCCAATTTAGGTGCCTTTTTATTTACTTATTACAGTGATGCTTGTCTTGGGAACTGGAAGGCATCTTCACTAACAAAATAAGGGGAACTATCAAAAATACTGTTACCAATTTTGGCTTTTTAAATAACTAGAGAGAATTAAAAATTTGTTTTTATAATGGAGGACTAATATATTAGTTATTAGAGTGACTTGGCCAGTCAGTTGTAATAGTAAGTGATTAGAACAGTGATTTTCAACCTGTGTTCCGCAAGAATTTTTAAAACATGCAATGCTTGATTATTTAGTTGGGGCACTGACCTCTTTTCCCTTAGATTGTCAAATTTAAAAAATGACAACAGCCAACACAACAATAGCTTTCCAGTGTGAAATTATACCTATTTTTTGGTCAGATCAGCAAAAATTATATTTTTTGGTGTGCCGCAGAATTTTAGTAATTATGCGTGCCATGAGATGGAAAAGATTGAAAATCACTGGATTAGAGTAGCAGTGTTTGATTAAAAAATAACAGAAGGACTTGCATTCAGCTGATCAAAGAGACTAATTGGGGAGCTACTTAAATCCAGCTATGGAAAGAAAGTTCAAACAGGATCCAATCACCTAATGTCTTGCACAATGTTTTAGCCATAAGCACATGCACTGTATCGCCCTAAGTGAATCATAGCGCCCTTGAAGATGGAAATTAGGATATTTTAGTGTCTATCAAATGTAAGTCTTTTATACAGTATTCTCCCAACACATGTACACTGAATACATGCAGTCATAAATCTAGCCAGAAAAACTTCAGTGTTGTTGTCATGAGAAAATTAATCCTATAGGATTCCGTTTAAAAGGATTTATCAAGTACCTAATAAACATCAGGCATGATATTAGGCACAGGTAGGCCTTTTCCATTTCTTACCGCCTTTGAATTTCATAATAATCCCACAATGAAAGTACTGTTACCACCGTTTTATATATTGGAGCATTGAAGCTCAGAGGTTAAACAGTATGCTCAGGGCCAACAGTTGAAAAAGGAAGAGCTGACAGTTTTTTCATAGGCCTTTGACCCCAAAGCTCTGTTTTTTCAGTTTCACTATTAGAGAGTGTAAAGAAAATACCACTAACAATCTAGGATGCTTTAAGTCCTCCAGAGGGACTGTGTGTGTGTGTGTGTTCCTAATAAATGCTAATGACAAATTCACTTTGGCAGGTCAACAAAATCTAATTTAGTAGAGTCAATCAAGTGTTATTCTCACTTGCTAATTAACAACTCCTTTGCTTTTTAGACAGCAAAGCCAAACCAGTGACTCGAAAGTTATTGGTCTAGAATACACCTGGACATGGCTGTCAACAGCTTTCACTTTGAACACAAAGGACAATTATGGTGAATTTATCCCTATCTAATTAACAAAATTTTACAAAATGCATCCCTCCAGTATTGTACCACCAACTATCAATCACCTTACTAAGGAATTAAAGTATTCAAGCACATTATAAAAATTCCGAGTAGGTAAGCAAGATTTTATTTTTACTCCTTCTGCCGTAGGTACTCACTTATTGTTAGTTTTTCACTCATTTACCCATTGATTTATTTGGTGGATATTATTGTTGTATGCTTACTATATATGTATTCAGTCTGCCACTCATTTCTTAATTAGATAGAAAAAGAAAGCAAATGATGTACAATAGTGAGGCAGATATAGTAAAAATTGCTTCTCTAGAAGGGACTAGAATACTTTGATGAGGATTACTAACTCCACAACAGAATTTGAGAAGGCTGAGCAGTCATTAATCTTCCTGTGATTTTAATACGTTCTATTACGAGCTCGTTCCTCCTTGCCAACATGCCCCCCCCGCCCATGCTTACCATATCAAATTTGATTCAGGCTATTTTTATATGATCCTTTTTTCTTCCCCTCCCCCCTCTCTTTCTTTCATTCCCTCTGTGCCATTCTCCCCCTTTACTAATACTGATTGAGTGCCACTATTTCCTAGGCACAGTGGTCAGATTGGAGGCTATACAGATGAATAATAATGCTTCTTGTCAAAGAACCTCAAAATCTCTTTGGGGAGACTTGACAGATGAGCAGATAATTACAATATAATGAGGAAAGTTGGTAACAGTGATAGGAAAATATATGAATAGCCTTCTGTGGGAGAACAGGGAAGCAGACACCTACTCTGCTTTGGGGAGATGGAAACCGGAGGGGTGATGCTTATGATGGATCTTGAAACTAGTGATTATTCTTTAGGAAAAGCAAGATGATGATGTCAGTCTGCTCTAAGAAGAAAGATATGCCCCTAGAAACAAGCCTATCATTAGAAGGCTGATTTTTCATTATCATTAGTAATTGCAGTGCTTCCTTAAAGACAGGTTTGAAAATCCTGCCTGTTGGTCAACTCATTTCTCACTGTGCTTCACAAAGGAAGCGTGATAACAAACAATGACACCTCATCCACTATAAATGTTTTTTTCACAGTTCAAATCAAAATGAGTTTTCCAACTTTTGTGGATAACAACATGCCTGTGGAAGCTGTTGAGTACAGAGAAAAAATAGTGCTCTAATTGGCATGTGTTTTTATGATAGAACAAATGTATTAACTGAAATCTTACCTCAACAGCATAGTGATTCCAAGTGTAAGAAGTAGCATCTAATCCAATCCGGATTTCAGGTTAAAACAGGGTTAGACTAGGAATTCTGAATGCAGTCTCTCCAAACTTTTTATTACAATCCCTGAAAACTTAAAAAAAAATTAAAACGTGACAATCTGCCATAATAAGTTACTGATTACCAGTCTTGGAAGATTTATAAACTAGAGAACATATATACATACAGTGCAACAAAGCAACACATCATCGTCATCATCAAAACACACACGCACGCACACACACACACACACACACACACACACACACAAACAAAAAATCAACCCATGACCTATGCATAATTTACCTATGCAATAAAAGCACCTCTTAGTCTGAAAGTCAGTATGAAGATACTCCAGCAGTCTGCTTTCCTTTCTTAGATTGTCAGACCAAGTGGAAGACAAGCAATTCCAATATCTTACTTAAGCCCAACACTGACTTTTTCCTCACAGCAGTCTCTCAGGTATATTTACTAGCAATCATGGCATTTTTTGCCACTCTCTACCCTTCTAGCCCTCACCCTGTGACCACCCCTTGGACACTTCCCTTAATTCTTTTATTTTCAAAATAAAACATAGGTGGGTTCTGGGAATCAGTGATGAACAAAGCACACATCCTGATGGCTATTTTTATAGAGACACAATAAACAAGTGAACGTGCTAAGAGTTATACAATTACTTACAGTGATAAATGCTCTGAAGTAAATTCACTAGGTGGAATGGAAATGGGAGTGGCTATTTTTATCTTAATAAGGAGTTGACCTGAATTATTTACATTGATGACAAATAGAAATTATACAGGCCATATTTTATGACCAGAATGCAATAAAATTAGAGGTTAATGAAAGTTAAATTGGCAATATTTAAACAAATAAAAATAAAAATTTAAAAATACATTCCCAAATTAACACATGTGGTCAAATATACAATAAATATTGACATGCAAACAAAGTACCTCATACCCAAAGCCCTTTTTATAAGTAAATTATTTATTAGAATGACAGAAAATTCATAAATTTGACTTTCAAACCAAGGATTTAGAAAAGGAACACCTATAAAAGGCTTCAAGGTAAAAAGAAAGAATGAAACTATAAAACTAGAGCTGAAGTGAATTAATTAGAACACAGGAAAAAAGAGTAGGTTGAATAAATGTATTTCAGACCAGATTCTCTGGAGGATTAAAACAGAGTCATATTAATGTAAAAACTGGTCAGACCATGAGTACCCGCATAGAGCCTTGTCTGCAGAAGAGCTGGAAAGGGCCTGCAAGGAACCCATTTGGCACTAGTAAGACTTCCAAAGAAGTGAAGCACGGTAATTTTAAAACAATAGGGAAGTATGATGTGTCTGGCTAGAATACCCTATCTGCCACTCTGTTCTCATCCTGAACTGGGTAACTTAGTCCTATAATGAGGAGTCTACAATTAATATGAAAAAATCAAGCGAGTTTTAATTTTTTCTAGTCTTCATGGGGCAGGAGGGTGAGTAGACAGGATGAACTTCAGTAAGAACACTGGCAGTAGAATTTGTAGCGGTCACATCATTGGCTAATGAAACAAGGTAATTGTTTAGTTTCTGTCAGGTCTCTGGAATATTTTGCTGTACTGCTTAATAGTTAAGTTTTTCCTCTATGCTAGTAATATGAATTTAGATGTGTTTTTTCCCTGCACTTGAAGTAGAAGAAATATGATATTCCATGTTTTGCTATTTGGTAATGATACAACTCAGGACTAACTCTAAAACTCAGTAGTTAATTGTGACTAAACAGTCCTTAGACTTGAGGGTTTCAAATTGATACTTGTTATTGTTTATTAACATGGCAACTGAAAACATTGCCATTATTGAGAAGATGGCATGATTGTTTCTTTTTCTTTGATGTTTCTTTAGATGTTTTCTTTTAAAGAACCTTTTCTAAAATATCTACAACTCAATGTGTATTGATCATAGGTATTAAATATTAATTTTTCAAAGTTCAGAAATAGTAGTAGTATAAATTCTATAAATGTAACTCTTCTCTTTCATCTTTTGAAAATTCCTAGTCTTAATATTTTAGAGACAGTATTGCATATTGTTCAAGATCACAAACTTTGGAGCTAGATTGTCTGGGTTTGAAACCAGGAGCTTACTGTGAAACTTGAGCAAGCCACTTAATCATTCTGTCTCTCAGTTCTCTCATCTGTATAAGGGAAATTAGTTCCATGTGTTACAGAATTGTTGCAAGAATTATATGTATGTTAAACTATGAAGAGCATCTAGACTGACATGTTTTAATGTTGATTATCATTATTCTAGTTATTATGAAGTGAAATAAGTTAATTTGTTGGGCTGCTGAGCTAATTTTAAAATTTATATCATCTGAACTTTGGTCATTTTCTATGAATAATATACATTCTCTGCTTTCTTGACAAATGTGTTTGAAATTCATGTGCCCCTTTTCTATTCCACTTATACCTGTGAAATTGGCAAAAATTGTGAGTATCAGATGGATTTGAATATTCATTCATGAGAGCTTTGGCCTTGCCTTGAATTAAAGTGGTTTCTCTGTAATGATCTACTAACTTGGCTGCCCTGATCAAACTACATCCTTGCCAGTGGATCTATTCATTTGTATGTGCTCCATCCAGTTCTCCAGCCAGTAAATTTTCACCTGACGCACATATACCCTGCTTCCTCGTAAGTACATGTTCATGTGGGACCACCCACCTCTATAACCATATTATTATTACTCATGCATCAGTTAACAAAGAATAACTTAAAAAGTCAAGTTCCTAGAGTGGGAGTAGGAATTGAAAGAGAAAGTCATATAAAACACTTTTGATCATAATATTCTTTTTAAAATAATAGTGCATGTCAGAAACGTCGGTATTGAGCAGTTATGTAAAATTAAACTTTTATTTTGTTTACTTACTGTAATTTGGGAATTTCATATAGCAGCTGGCATTCCTCTGAACTATGACCCGCAGTATTTAGAGCCACAGGGTCGGATGTAAACATGCAGAATGAACGCGGTAGAGAAGAGGTTCAAGGATCGAGTCCAGGGAGCTCCAGCGTTAGGGACTGTGGAGAAGAGAGAAGATCCAGTAAGGAGGCCAGGAAGAAGCTGCTAGAACCAGATAATGCATCTTAGATGACATGGACATCAAGTGTTTTAAGGATAAGGAAATGGTCACCAACCTGTCAAGGTCCCTTGAGCAGTAGCGAGAGAACAGCAGGGAGGTGTCCCCAGGTTCGCAGCGTGGTGGTCCCTGGTGGCAGGAACAAGGGAAGTGCTGGGGTAAAGAGCGCCCTGGAGTGGGCTGAAGAGAAACCAAGCAGTCAGGAGGGAGGAAAACATGAGGAGAGAAAGGGATGCTTTCTGGAGGGATGTGAGAACAGGGCAGACTTTAAATACAGAAATTATCCTGTTAGGATGCTGGCAGAATCAATATGTTAGAGAGAAAAGCTGGTGGAGAAGAGAGCACCAGACTTACTCCCCATGTAGTGAAGGCTACACGGCTGTGCAGTCACCTGCTTCCCTTTGATGAGGAAAGCGCTGGGTAAATTATTAACATTCCTGACTCAGCTTAAGTAAAGTAAAATATATCCATGTGTGGTACTGTGTTTTCCCATCTGTCCTCTCCAGACATCCAATATTACTTTACAAAGTTAACTGCTGTTGACAATTTATTATGTGTTCTTCCTTGTGTGTTTTTTCTGTGTATGTATGTACACATATTTTATTTATATACTTATGCATGCATATATGCACACCCATAGAATTTAAAAAATGTATTTCGCCTTTTATACATTGTTTTACAACTTGCTTTTTCACTTACGCTGTGAGCACTTCTCCACATTAATACATATAAATCTGAGATATTATATTGGTGGACTAATACTCTATGTTATGCATATTCAGTGTTGATTTAAATGTTCACCTGCTGATAGGTGATTTGTACTTTCGAACCAGTGCTTTCTATTGATTTAACTGTATTTTCTCATTGTTCATTTTTTCTTCATAACATTATTTTTCTCAACTGCAAAACACAGGTAATTGTGAACTGCAGACATGAATATATTATTTCAGTAATTTGAATTGGGAAGGTTTTCCCCTCTTCTGCCACGGGAAATTATTGAATGGTATGGTAGTGTGTATATCCTCTAGTTCATTATTCCTGTGTAATGAGAGACTTTGTTTTATTTTCCATCTTCACCCAACATATCTCTCTAGTGGGTTACTTTTCTATTGTTATATCTCGGTAAACCTCGGGTTGAATGTCCTGAAACAGGTACATGTAATATAGTAAACAGAGACCCGCCTGTTGGAAGACAGTGGGGCTATTGGAGCGTCAGACCAAGGCATTGTACTCAGGGAGAGGAAAACTAAGGTGAGGACTCAGTGAAGCTTCCCAGCTACTGTGCCTCCTCAACCGGGAGCACTTGTTTGCTAGACACCCCCCAGGAGAGGGGTACCAGAACATGCTTTGAGGGGC
Source organism: Miniopterus natalensis (assembly GCF_054644295.1). Lineage (NCBI taxonomy): Eukaryota > Metazoa > Chordata > Mammalia > Chiroptera > Miniopteridae > Miniopterus > Miniopterus natalensis. Next base: position 63,455,253 of record NC_142082.1, on the reverse strand, counting down.
CAATAGCATTTCCTAGCTTGGTTAGCGTCAAAGATGGAGTTGGGTTTGTCCACACTGACTTTTGGAGAGGAGGTTCATCAGCAAACAAGATGAACAAACATGTTATTGGGGTTGGACTGGGAGTGTAGTTTCCCCAGACTTCTATGTGTATGTTAAAGAAGAAATCCCTTTGCCCAGCCTCCCCTCCATCTCTCTACCCCTCCCTTATCCCTCCCTTCCTCTCTCTCTCACTTTCTCTCTCTCTCTCTCTCTCTCTCTCTCTCTCTCTCTCTCTCTCACACACACACACACACACACACACACACACACCATTGTTTTTAGAAATAAAACAATGCTTGAGGCAGGCACATAGAGCGAGGAAAGAGCTTTTCATTTAGCAACTGACCCCACTAGCTGGTGATAAGGTCCTATAATTGAAGGCTCTCCTCTGTCTCATCAGATGTGTCTCATCAGTCACGTCTTTTCCAGAGAACAGAAGCAAGATTAGAAGGGAGAGAGTAGGAGCCTTTACTCCCATAATTCTCCCTCAAGAATGAAGAGAAGGTTTTGTTCTTTATGTAGGAAATAGAAGGGGGGTTAAGAACGAGGGTTTCACCATAACCCTAGTGGGGCGAATGAGCGAAGGTAGCTGGTCTCTGAATCATTTGCTTCTTCTCTGGGGAGTGATGACCTCAGGCGAAGGAAAGGAAGACAGGTGTGGTTCAACCTACCTGTCAGCTGGACCTCCAGGTAAATAGGCTGATGGTATTTGCTAGAGTAAGAGACCTTATTTACTGTCAACAGGATGTCCCTGACTAAAGGATTTCTTATAGTTAATAATTCAGAATGTTTGGGTTTATAAGACCGTTTATGAGAATATCATGCAGGCTACATAACTCTCTGCATATAAAATAGAGATGTTTCTGAATTTAAATGCTCTCACCAGAGAGGCAATGACCCAGAAATACTTCCTGGAGGAGAAGACTCCTTTCAAAAAAGACTCATTTATTATTTTGGTTCAGAGAACATATGTTCCATGTGGCAAAGGAATTATGAGTTATGCCCCAGGCTTCTTTTTCGCTTGTGTATTTTTGGAATTATTAGTAAAGCTTGACACTAGGAAAGATTTCTGATTTCTGTTGGTCTGATTTGACAGTCTGATCCCGCGTATCTCACTTGTACATATACTTCTGCAACTTCCATCTTTCACTACATAGTATATAGTCTTGCTGCTTACATGTGTTGGCCTGTATGTATTATGGGTCTCAGTGGGAAACTTCTTAGACGTGCAAAATCCCTGAGCGACAGAATCATAATCTGAGTTGTAACATGAGTCCCAGGTGATTTGTTTGCACAGTAAAATGGCACAGTGACTGCGACCCCCCTGCTGTGGTTCCATTTCTCAGTGGCAGAAAGTCTTGACAGTAGTTACACTGTTGGCATCTAAGTGCTTTCTTATCTCCCATTTTCATTCTAGCACAATGCGATCTGGCCTTGGTTTCTTCCTGTCAATTTTTTAGCATACTTTGATGCAATTGAGTGACTTTTCCTTCTGAATCACTTTTTTCTCGTGTGTGTGTGACATTTCATTAGTCTACTTTTCCTTCTCCTTTTTGTCACCTTTTCTCTCACCTTTTTATACTTCATGGTATAAATGTTGCAGTTCCTCTAGGATTAGGCTTGAGTTCTGTTCCCTGTGTTCCCTTTATATCTCTCGGGGTGATTTCATTTTGCTGTGTAGCTCTACACACCACTTAAATACTGATTTTTCTAAATTCATATCTCTAGCTTGGACCTCTCTTCTGAAATCCACACAGGTGTTTTTTTCACTTCTTAAATTTGAAATCTCTGCTTGGATTTCTAATTGGCATGCCAGTCTAGTACACCCAAAATGAATTTCTAAATTATGCCTCTCAGCACCTCCACCTACTACTTTGAATCCCAAATTCCTTATCCCCATTAGTGGCGACAATATCATCCACCTACTTAGTTACTCGTTGTCTCATTAAAACCCCTTTTACTTGACCTCAAGTATTCATTTCAATAGCATGTTAAAGTTACACTTTCAAAATATATATTAAATCATCTACTTTTCTCTTTTATCTTAGCCAGCATCCAAGTAAGACCACCACAGCTCTCATGTGAGCAACCACAAGAAACTTCCTAAGCAGTTTCCTGATCCTAGAGCAATAATTACCTGCCCAGCAGTCATAGTAATATACTAAAAATGTAAATTGAATATGTCACTGTCTTGCTAATAATTCATCAGTCACTTCACTTTGAACAAAGTCTAGACTCCTTTCATGCCTTAAAAGATTCTACATGACCTGGCCTCTGTCTGCCTGTCAGACCCCATGTTCTACTAATTTTCTTGGGCCAATAACCTTCAACTTCCCAGGGCCCTCTTTGTTCTCTAGGAGCATCAAGTTTTCTCCTATCCCAGGGCCTTTGAGTTTCTTGCTTATTCTTGCAGGAAATGTTTTCTACTCCCTCTATCTATCAACATGTGAACGCACACACACACGACCTACATATATAGAGAGAGAGACAAGCATACAGGCACATATATGGATACAGACATACACACAAATACACAAAGACGTGTACTCAGACAGACACACACACAACCGTGCTCACACTCACTTGTAAACCCCTAGACTTTGTATGAGGGTTTCTTACCCTTCAGGTCCCATATGCAATGTCAGATCCTTGGAGATGTTATCTTTGACAACCTAATTTTAACAATTTTTTAGTTGATTTGTTTGGCTTTTCTAGGGAGAAAATGATTCATCAACAAATAAGGACAATTTACTTTCTTTCTCCCAGTATTCATTTTGCATTCAGTTTTTAAAAATCTAAATCCTCTAGCTGAGAGCTCCAAAAAATTGAATAATGGTGGTGATAATGATTTTACCGGGTATTTCTTTTACTGTTTTTGCAAAATAGGATGTTTTGCTGATGCTTTCTGAAAGATATACTTTCTCAATCTTAAAAAGCTTTCTCTTAATGCTATCTTACTAAGAGTTGTATTTGGAAAAAAAATTGAGTTTTGTTAAACATTTCCTAGACATCTGTGGAGGTTATGATAAAGTTTTCCCTCTTTATTAATGTGTTTTCTGATTTCAGAACATCTTTACATTTTGAAATGTATTCTGGATTCTGTTGGTAATATTCTCCTTAGGGTTTTCTCACCAATGTTTATTAGTGTGATGAGATTTCATTACTGCTACTACCTCTGTTGCTGCTACTAGTACCTTTGATATTGTTTTATGTTTGAGGTTCTGCTACTAGTACCTTTGATATTGTTTTATGTTTGAGGTTCTGACAGTTTTTTAGAATTAAAGGGGAATCTCACCAACTTTTACTATATACTGGAGTAGATTTAATTCCTGTATTTCTTGAAATTTTCTAGAACTCATCTGGAATTTTTTTGCAGTTGGTTTTGTTTTCGTTTCAATCCTCATCTGAGGATATTTTTTCCATTGATTTTCAGAGAGAGTGGAGCGAGGGAAGAGAGAGAGAGGGAGAGAGAGAGAGAAATATCAATGTGGGAGAGGCACCACAGCGACTGGTTGCCTCCTGCATGTACCCCAACTAGGGCCAGGATCGAGCCTGCAACCGAGGTACCTGCCCTTGGCTGGAATCGAACCTGGGACCCTTCAGTCAGAGGGCCAACGTGCTAACCACTGAGCCAGACCAGCTAGGGCTTGCAACTGTTTTTTAACTATCCTTTTAATTTCTTTTATTGTTATCAATCTATTGAAATATTTTATTTCTTTGTATAGATATTATTTTTTTCTAAGTATTGTCCACTGTAATATATTTTCACATTTATTGAAATAAAGTTGTATCACTTTTCTAAAATGTGTTATGCTCCTTTATGCCAATGGTTATGTTTCCATTTTCATCCCTATTGTTTACTCTGTTGCATTTTCCCACTTTTTTTTTTATCAGACTTTCAAAAGTGTTGTATCTTTTATTGGTCTTTTTCAAGAACATGGTTTGGTTTTATTTATCAAGCCACTTGGTTTTGTTGTTCTCTATTTTATTAATTTCTGGTTTTATCTCAATTCCTTCACCCATTTGCTTGCTTTATGTTTATCTATAGTTCTTTAACTTTTATGAATTGAATTCTCACTTCATTTATATTCATGCTTGTTTTCTAACAGACAAAATGCTGTAACATTTACATTGAGCATGCTTTTGGCTGAATCTTGTAAGTTTTTAAATAAAGTACTCATTAATTTTTTTGAGTGATCTCTAATTTTGTTTTTTTTTGGTAGAGACAATTTGTTATTGCTACATCATCAGATTTATTAAGTGAATTGCTTGTTCTCCAAGTTAATGTTTGTCAATTACCCTAAAGCCCCAATGTATCTCCTACTATTTTTTTTTATAAGACATCTACTGTTTATTGAATGGTGAATGCAAAGATGAATCAGTCGTGAACCCTGCAGTCAGGTAGCCTATGGTCTAGTCAGAGAAGGTATGAAAAAACAATACAGATATGCCCAAGAATAGGATAAATGGTACAAGACAGAAATGGTGTGCCAAATGTTTGAGAATAGACTACTTTTAGTTGAGAGGGTCTCGTTGCTGAAGGGCCTTGCAAGTAGAGGGAATATCATGAATATTACAGGGAAAAGTGGGAAATTGGTACCAGCAGTAAGTCCAAACCACACAAGAATGATGAGGCATTACAGGGCCTAAAGTGATCCTTTTGTCCGTGACCTCTCTTTAAGTACTAATGCCAGTATTTCTCTTTTTCCTACCATAAGCCATAGCACTTATTCCTATCAGTAGCCATGGCACAATGAGGTTTCTTTTTTTTCTTTAAATTTATTTTATTGTTGAGAGTATTACAGGTGTCCCCCATTTCCCTTCTTTTTCCTCCCTCCAACCTGGCTCCCACCCCACCTCAGGCCTACACCTGTCTGTTGTCTGTGTCCATGGGCTAATCGTATATGAATCATATATGCGTATACATTCTTTCATTAATCTTTTCCCTCCCTTCCTCCTTCCTTCCCTCTGAGATCTGTCAGTCCATTCCATGCTTTCATGTCTATGGTCCTGTTTTGTTCGTAGGAAATTTCTCAACTATAGCCAAGGAGAAAGACACAGCTGCCAGTTACTGGGTAAGACTAGCTTGTCCTGGATGTATTTCAAGAAGAGAAGGGATTAAGAGTACAAATTGGTACATTTACTCGGGAATGTAAAGTCCAGCATAGGGAATATAGTCAGTAATTGCGATAACTATGTATAGTGCCAGTTGGGTCCTGGAAATATTGAGGAGAACACTTTATAAAGTATATAATTGTTTAACCACTAAGCTGTACACCTGAAACCAATACAAAATAAAATCAAAAGTGAACTGTAATTAAAATGAAAAAAAAAAGAGTTACCTATGACTTGCTCAATTCTGATTTCTGTTCACACATCCTATTGGCTTGGATTCCTTACTCTACTTCATTGTCTTTTGGGAAAATCAGTACTCATTTTATTACCCTAGGTGGATGGTGAGATCCTCAAATCTACTTTACTTCACCATCAGCTTTAGATGTTTTAGAAACTCGATGATTTTTTTATTATGTTTATTTAAATTTCCTAGGTTATGAGGATCGTCCTCACTTGCTCTCTTGTTTTCTGTCTTTCCCAGTCCTCTTTCACTCTTTCAGCCATAGAGAATCTCTCCTTTTGCATTTTTTCCTCATTGTGTTTTATTTGAAAATATTGAAAAATATGAAAAGTAAAAATGACATGTAAAAAAGAAATAAAACCATTCTATGTCTCCAAGCCATCTTTCTAAAAAAATCACTACTAATATATTGGTGTATCATTTCCAATTTTCTCCTGTATGTGTTGTTGCAGGTATGAATAGCTTTATGTAGGATTTTTTTTTCAAAAAATAAAACCAAGGTATTCTATGCATATTCATCTCATAGTTTGCTCTTTTCACTTAATGAGTCATTAACACTGTGGTTTTACTTTTACTTCTATCTTATTTTGTTATTTGTAACTTGGGCAGTAAGCAGAAATGAAACCATGAGCTCACTCATTGCTCTGAATTAGAAACTCCCTTCTTCATTTCCCTCGAGGTTATTTGTGTCTCTTGTTGCTAAGTACAATCACATAATTTACAAAAAAAATCTTTCAATCTAAAAATTAAACATAACTTATACATGGTTAGAAGTAAAGAGCTTAAGGAAAAGGACTTTTTATCATTCCTCAGATCTAAAGACTGATGATTGCATTTCACTTGCCTGGGAATTCCTTACATTATGATTTTAGAACATGACAAATACCCTGATCATTTTATCTTATGAAGAATTTTCCCTTAGAGAAAGTTAAATTTTCTAAGTGACAAGTTAATTTAGGATTTTTGTATTTAACAGCTGAGATTGACTTACCACATTTTTTTCCCAAAAGTTTTGTCTTGTTTTTGTTTTTAATAAGAATCAGGGTTAAAAATGAAAAATCACCCCTACAATGAATTGCAGTGTTTATTTTATTTTTATTTTTATTTCCTAAACATTCTGTTTATTAATTTTTTAAAAATCATCACCCAAGGAGTGAAGATTTTTTTCCATTGATTTTTAGAGAGAGTGGAAGAGAGGAGGGGAGGGAGAGAAGGATGGAGATAGAGAAAGAGAGAGAGAAACATTGAAGTGAGAGAGACACAGATATTGGTTACCTCCTGCACTCCTGATCCAGGCGGGGAGCAAACCTGCAACCCAGGTATGTGCTCTTGACCAGGAATCGAACCTGCAACCCTCAGTTTCATAGGCTGATGTTGTAACCACTGAGCAACACCATGCAGGGTGGGGTGTTTATTTTTCTAGTTCCTAGAAAAATATCACTTTTTTTTTTTTTTTAAATATATCTTTATTGATTTCAGAGAGGAGAGGAGAGGGAGAGAGAGAGATAGAAACATCAATGATGAGAGAGTCATTGATTGGCCGCAGCCCGCCACCCAGGCATGTGCCCTGACCGGGAATCGAACCCCGATCGCCTGGATCCTAGGTCGATGCTTAACCGCTGAGCCATGCCCGGCTGGGCTCATTCTTTTTTATTTTAAAGATTGATTAAAAGTCAGTTCTAAAACCAGGCTGGACTCTTTTGTGGGAATGGGGATTTCTGACGTGGACATTCATTTATTAAATAATAACAGCAGTTTAGGTCTTTTATATTCAGTGTTCTTTTCATTTACATTTTCAAATTTTATTATAAAATTGTTTAAAGTAATTAAGAATTAAAAAAACACACACCACTATGTCTGTAGTCTGTTCCTTTTTCATTGAGAACATTATTTATCCTTGATTTCCCTCTTAATAAATCTTGTTTGAAGCATGTTATAGTTTATTAATCTTTTTAGAGAAACTGCCTTTGGTTTTGGTTGATCATCTTTATTGCTTTTAATACTTTAGTAATTTTTAATTTCCACTTTAATCTTTATTTCCTTTTAATCTCTTGCTGTTTTTTAAGCTTTTTCAAACTAAATCATTGCATATATTCTTTGAAATAGTAGAAAACCTTATTAGGGCTATATAACTTTTACTCCTTAACCATAGTCCGTCTTTTGATATATAGCGTTTTTATTGTGATTATTGATCAGACCTATATTTGTAATTGCCACTTATAAATGCATAGGTTTCTTTTAGTATATCGACTTATAATTACATTACATTGTGATCAACGGTGTGGAATTTGCTGAGATTTTTTTCTGTAGCCTAATCAACCCATGGACCATATTTATAAATATCATTATACATATTTTAAGAGATATATGTTATTTTTGTTGACTACAAGTTGTACTATTTAACTATTAGATTGACCTCATGCTTTTTTCCCTTTTATTGAAATATAATTGACATACAATATTAAATTAGCTTTAGGAGTGCATCATAATGAATTGATTCTGTATATATTGCATCATGTTTTTAGAAAAAATCAATCTTTTTCTTTAATTGAATTTTAGAGAGGGAGGAAGAGACACAGAGAGACATTGATGTGAAAGGGCCGCCTCCCATACTCACACCAACTGGGGACGGAACCCTCCACCTGGATATGTGCCCTGACCAGAATCAAACCCCGCCCATCTGCTGCACTGTACGAGGCTCCAACCAGCTGAGCACACCAGCTAGGGAAAAAAAAAAAAAATCAATTTTTAATAGCCTTATCTCGTCTCTGTTCTTATGATCTATAAACTTTAAAATCACTCGCAATGCTAATCAGTTTCTACCGATGTTTATGTTTTAGCTTCCTCTGTGGAATTGGAGTGTTGACGAGGCACCTCCCCGTTCACTTGTAGGACCCGAGGGGGCTGTGAAAGTGGAGGGGAGAGGACTTTATGAGCAGATCCTTTGAAGAAAGCTGAGTCCTCACCTGCTGCTGACAGTCTGATGTTTTTGGTGGAGATAAAGTGGAGACTTTCTTGTCTCCCTTTCTCAAGTCTGGTGGGGGCTTCCCCTGGCCCCACGCAGTCATTTCGAACCATGTTCTCAGCTGAGTGATAGTGAAGACAGATGCCTGAGGAAGCTCAAGTGGACTATTTTGGTGACATCTGTCTCCTGTCTGAAAAATTGAGAGTAGAAGGGTAAAGTCTAGCTGCTTGGGGCCAGGCCAGGAGAGTGATGTCGCATGTAGGATCGGCCAGCTCTCCCGGCAGATGCAGGGGAGGTTTGCGAGGAGAAATGTGGCAGGATGAAGGGGAGGCTGGGTCGGGGGGGTGAGGCCTGTCATGCCCGGTAAACCCCTGGAAGTGAGGTGAGGTGCCAGGCGCCTGGGGACTGGGGGCGTTTCAAGCAGCCAAGTGAGAACTTTTCCATGCCCTCAGCCACCTCTCTTTCTTGACCTGCAGAGTTGAGCCTTATGGGAAGCCACAGTAGCTGCTAGAAAAAGAGGGGAAAAATGAACAAAACCAGTGAAGAATGTGATAAATGCCGACAAACAACAGATTAGGCAGTGTTAAAGTCATTATTTGCAAAACATAGCAAGGACAGTTGCAAGAATCTGGAGAAACTTCAGAGGTGAGAAGAGGAAGGTCATTGTGAAGAAGGAAAGAGGAGGAAAAGGAGCTAATATTTATTAAAACCTAAGTACGTTATACATACCAAATAGTGTTGAACTCAAATGTTTTCATTTAAGAATCCATGTTGCTATCCCGATTATTATAAGTAGCAAACTGAGACTTACAAACACTGGAAATATTAGAAACTTGTCTAAGGCTAGCTACAGCTATTTATTGTAAAATAATGCAGGGCTGTGCATGGTAGGAAAGAAAAAAAAATGCAAGAGATTGAGGAAAGGAGTTTACAAATAGTATACCACAAGTAAGTTTTAAAATGGGACTAAAAAGGAGCTGTTCTATTTTTTTTTCTTATTTTACCAGAAGTATAAAATTCAGTTAACTATGCCCCTCAATCATGACACTCATTTCTCACTTCCTGAAGCATGGTCATTTTGTTTTGTTTGTTTAATTTTCACCTTCAGCTCTTATGCCCAACTTCCTTCTCTTCTCCCCCTCCCGTAGGCATCCCTGTTAGGTTTTAAATTAGTCTTCCCAATCCCCATTTTACACAATCATTTGCATTTTTGTCTACCTGTGAAAATTTTATAGTATTAAGTATGTTTTAAAAATTAGTTAATGGCATTGTGCTATAAATTTCACTCTGCCTCTTGCTTTTTAAATCAAAACTAAATTTGGAGCTCTATCTACATTGCTCTAGAAATATCTCATTCACTTCTGACTGTGGAATATTTCTCTGTATAATGGCTACATAGTTTACTCTCCCACATGCAGATCATGGGGGGTTCAGTTTTTCCACATTCTTACCTGCTTTTGATGCTACTTCAAGTTCTGTTTTTTTAATCTGATGAATGTAAAGTAGTATGTTGTTTTAATTTACATTCTTTAAGTACTAGTGAGTTTGAACATTTATTGTTATAGTATCATTTTCACTTATGGTATTTGCCTAATTATAGTTTTATTCATTTTTCTCTTGGGTTGTTTGTCTTTTTCTTGTTGTCAGAAATTCCCTGTGATTTTAGGTATTAATCAGAGGATATGAAATTTATGATGAGCTTCCAAATCTCTCCTCCAGATAACCTCAAAGTGATCTGAGTCACTACCTAATTTTGTTTTGTTCTAATATATTATTATGAGCATTGAATCACTCCATATATTTTCTAGAGTTTCTGTTTGGCTCGCACTAGTCTATAAAGAAGTTTACTTTTTCCCAGATGTGTCATGGGACTGATTTTTTGGGGGGTACAATCACTCTAAACTTAGCACTGAAAATGTTCATATTTTTGAAGTAGTCCTTTCTAGGAGCATTAATCTAAAGAGAAAATATAAGAAAGGAGGATCCACTCTACTCCAGAGTTCTTTGTGTTTTATTTTCCCCAATATCCTGCTAGAACAAAGTCTGCTCACAGTCCTGCAACCCTACCATGTCAATTCCAATCCTTCATCTGTCCCTTGCAAATGTACTTTTTAACTAGAGTTCCTTAAGCAGTTCTAAGTTTATTTTTCCAAACATACAAGGATTCACCTCCATCTCTCATTGCTGCCACCTGTGAAGTGTGAGGTCTCCTGGCTCCATGTTGGTAACCTGAAGTCACTATATGTGCTTCCAGTCTGGTTGCTTCAAAGGCATGCATTCTGCAGCTGGAGTGCAGGTCCCCTCTATAGAGGCCTTGACATGTGTGGTTTGCTGTCTCCTTTTATGGAGGATTTGGAAAAACTCAATATAGAAATTCTAGTTCTTGTGATGCTTCAGCAGAATGGGCAACTAAGTTCAGAATTTCAGTTTTTTATTTGCTTCTAGTAAATTTGAAAATATAATCATTTCGTGATGCAGCTTGTCTTTTCTTTGAATTTTATATCCTGTACTTTACATCTTAATTCTCCACAAATGTCTATGATTAATTTATAATTCTTGAAATAGGTATTATTTTTCATAACTGCAATATATTAATATAAATCATATGAAATATCTCTCATATCATCTCATATGTTAGGTGAAACATGGAATTGCTGTTTTGGGTTCAAATATAAGCAATTCCACTCCATATGGTTCCATCTAATATGTAAAATAAAACGCATTATATTTGAGTATGTGGGTTAGAGGGCTTGAATGGCTCACTTACCTGTTTCCACTTAATAAACAGTGAGCAAGCGCTTGCTTGATACCAGGTTCCTGATTCAAGTGTGGAACAGGAGTAGCTCAGCATAACTGCATTTAGGATTAATTAGAATTATTTAAAACAGCCTAAACTTAGTTTATAACTACAAGCATGGGATGTTGAGTTGCTTAGCTGTACATAATTATTAATTTATGCTATTTTAAGATAAATAATAAATGATATGTTGAAAGAGATACATTTTCTGCAGTTAATGGCATAGGAGAAAAAACAATTTAATTTAGAATTTATATTTAAATTATAAACCTTTTCTAATAAAGATAGCTAAGTTTTAATTACAGTTGTAAAAGGTCCATATCAATGCCTGGCTTTCTAGATATAAGACTCTACCACTGGAGGATTAATTCCAAGGAGATGTGCTCATTTTCTTTTCCTAACTTGCAGGAAAGAGCAATGAACAACGTGTTCTATAACAGAAATGGGGAAACGGTGACATCCATGGAATTTTAGAATTGCAAGGGCACTACAGAGATTATCTTAGGTCAGTTCTACCATTTCTCAGATGAGAAAACTGAGTTTTAATTAACAATCTTGTTCTATGCCATAGGAACAGACCAGGGACAACTAGCAAGGATAATCAATTTCACCATGTTCCTGCTATGAATGAAAATAAAATCCCCATTACATACTGCATTCTTTAAATGCTTCATCTTTGAATGAGAAACTTGGGTTAGAATCAGGCATCCTCCTCATCCCTTATTTCAGGCCTTCATCATTCTCCCACTCACTAGTTATAACAGTAGCGTTCTGTCTGCTCCCCTTCCATCCAGTCTTGCCCTGCGTCAGTCTATTTTCCACATTGCCAAAATAATAATCTTATTAAGGCATGCATTTCATACATCATTTCCGTGTTCAAAAACCTTTGACGGTTTCAGGAGAAAGCACAGATTTCTTAGTGTGACACCAGAGATCTGACCTGATTTCTGCTTTTGTCATCGTTTTATCACTGCTTGGTGCTTTCACCTCAAATACTATGCAGACCCAAGTACTGACGGTTCACAACTGTACTAACCTCTTCTATGCCTCTGTGCCTTTGAAGAGACTGTTACCCCTTTGTGACGCACTGCCTCTGTCTCACTTTCATCAGCACCATCCTCTCCAGCCCCTCTCAGGGCCACCTTCCCGGCCAGGACGAGTCTTAGCTGAACTTCAACACTCAGTCACAATGCTTCCCTAAGTTGTCCTCCACTTTCCTAGTACTTCTCAAACACCCTGGTCCTACCTTGACCCCAGAAATTGTAATATTTATTATAATTCTGCATCCTTGACTCTCTCCTTTGCAACTGGGACAGTATTTTTCATGACTGATTCCAGAGCCAGTACAATGTTTTGAAGGCTCTGAGGGCACATGACACCTCTACGTCAGGCCCCCTCATTTGCCCAGGCTCTAGAGAGAAGCCCTAGACTTGTGTTCACATGCTCACGTGCTTTTGTGAAATTTGAAAAGGTAAGCTATTTTTATATTTTATAAAGGAATCCCTCGCTGCTAATTTTATATACTTTGGGCCCCACAAAACCTGGAATAGCCTAGAAGGACACGTAGTAAATGTCTGTGGAATGAATGAATAAATATACTTTCAGCAATATCTCCACATTTCTCAAATGTGTACCTAGATGCTAATTTATGTATTTCTTAGTTTTGTTGCTTCATCTGTTAAATGAGAGAATGATATTTAGTCTCTCTCCTGTTGCAGACAATTACAATAATAAAACTGTTTATAAGAGAGGAATGAGTGTAGAGCTCAGTCCAATCTTCTCTGGAGGTTGTGGGTCATAGTCCCAGTTTGACAAGTCATTGTGACTAAAGTGTGGTTTTAGGGCACTTCCCTTGGAGTCACTGTCATAAGGAACTCTAGACAGGGCAGAGAACAGACTTACATGACTTACATGCATTCATTTGCATGTATCATGTATCATATGTACATGGTATATTTATCACATATGACATGGTATATGTCAATAACTAGAAACTTGAAGCTTAAATGCAAATAAGAGGACAAATATCAATAATGAAACAAGTGGTCACAAATTGAGTGATCAGAAGAAATGAGGGATATAAGTAGAAATGTCCTCATTCAGGGTGTTAAATGTCATAGTTCAGTGAATGTTTTTTTCCAGGTTTTAATAAAAGGCCATTGTAGGATTTCAGTCAGAGGATATACAAGTTCTGATTTATTTTTTTTTAAGTAAATTTTTCTAATCTGACAAGAATGATTTTACTATGGACAAGAATAGAGTATGTAAGACTAATTCGCTGCTAATGTTGGATAGTGAGAGCCTGGACCAGGGTGGTGGTAATAGAGATGGAGAAAAGAAAACTGATTTGAGATATATTTTAAAGTAGAATTGACAGACTTTGGTAATGGATTAGATATGAAGGTTGATGTAAAGGCAGAAATCAATGATGACTTTTTTTTTTTTTTATTGAAGGATGATGACATTTAGAGATCAGGAAGCAACAAAGGGAGAAATAGCAAGACTTCTGGGAGCGTGAAGCAGGTAAAGCCTTATACCAAGTCCGACTCAAGCTGGCAAACTTTCAGAATGCTTTATGAAGCCAAAAAATCATGAGAGCTCGTCCAATTTCCTCTCAATTGAGCCTGTTCGTCAAATACTATATGAAATATCCAGAAGGGTGGCTTTTGACGATTCTCTCTCTCCCATCTACTGCATTGTCTTCTTTGATTTTGAGTGATATGTGCGCTGCAACAGTTCTAGTCATCCCATGATCTCTTTCTTACATTCTCTCACTTTCCATAATGTAAGCCCAACATTGTGTCTCGCTGATTCTAAGTTGCCTATCACTTATGCATGAGAGAAATGAAATTGGATTCCTACAGTAGGCCAGGAATACTATTGATAGGAAAACAGGAGGTGTATTCTGAAGTAATTAGCTGGAAAGCCACTGTGTAAAAAGCCAAATACTTATCTTTGGATTATAGCTAACTCTTCTAGTACAACACATTTACAAACATGCTTATAGCTATTTATTTATGGCATCCCTTACAATACTCAGATATTATACAGGTATGAGAGTCTATATATACTACAAAAATGTTAAATTATTGCATGTTGTAAAGTATGATATGTTAATGAGGATGTTGCTGCTGATTCAACAAAATGTCCCATTTTGCTGATCGTACTTTACTACTGAAACTTTAGCTCTCTTTGAAAACCACCTTATAACACTGATGCTGACACACAGAAGACAAGCAAAGAAGATGAGAAAGGCAATAGGGAAAAATGAAACAGAAAAGGGGTACAATAGATTAATTTTCTGTCTTTTCAAAACTAAAATATGATGTGATCGATTAGAATCTCCCAGCAATCATCAGGCTGTCCTTCCATTTCATGATCCCCTTATCCCTTCAGGAGATTCTGTCTTTCCATTTCTCTCTCGGGTTTTTAAGACATCAAACTTACTTATGCAATATGTTACAAAGAGGCATGAGGTTGAAAACAGGTTTGTAGTAGATTTAGATGATTTCAGTATTGCCTGCTAGCCTTACCACTTGTGCTTGAGTCTGACCCTGAGCGTGATTTAAGTGGAAAGCCCTGCTTTTTGCTCTGTCTTATCAGTCTAGCATGCTGATGTCTCTTAGCAATTATATTGGGTTATATAGTCTAACAAGCAAGTGAATGATATCCTTGGAAAGACTCCTGCAATTTTTTGCCCATGCATTTGTGTTTAATCTAAAACCAGACAAAGCTCTGCTTCTCAGGACTGTGAATTCTATATTATTTGACTAGTGGAGCAGCAAAGGTGTAGGTAATGAAGTCACCTTTAGCCAACTTGCAATGTTTATTCTTTTTACCAAACTCATCACAACTATTTAATTATTTGTACTTATTTTAAGAAGATTTTAGAAACTCATGGGTAAAAGTGATATGTCAAACTGGAATTATACTTTATTTTCAACTTATTTTAAATATAGGGAAATAACCTTAACTCTATAAATTGTGACATTTCAATTTCCTAAATTTCTCCTCTAATATATAAATATTATATTTTAAAAATGTATAACATATTAGAGAGTATAGTCCCATTTAGCTCTTTTATTTTTCTCCCCTGATACCTGGTACACCATCCTGTTTTTCCTTCACTTTCTTTAAGGCAGCTTATCCTGAGGTCAGGCTGCTTTTTGCTATAAGGAAGTCAGCATTCAAACCAAAGAAACCAGATTCTATTGTTCTTGTCTTAGGTTTTGTAGAATTTTTGTGTCTTAAAGGTGAACCATCCACTTGTGGCTCACTCTTTCTTAGTAATCCACCTCTTAACAATGTCCCTATCAAATGAAGCAGATGGTAATGACTGCCAGAAAGCTCTGGAGAGAGTAAAAGTAGATCATGGCCTTCTCCAAAATTAACTAGCTGTGTAATTATAGGACTGTGTTTCTATTTGTGAAGTTTAGAATTCTAAAGAATATTCTAAAGAATATTCTTCAACTATATATTTAAGTAGGACGTCTCATCTAATATTATATTTTATATATATATATATATATATACACACACATATATATATATCTTTGTTTTCTTTCTATTTTTATATACATCTTGAATGAAAGGAAGTAGATCATGATTTGAAGATGTCTACTTTAATGTAGTGTTACTATTTAAATTTCACTGAGGTCTGTGGTGTCTGTGTGGTACTTAAGGAAAGCAATGTACTCGTAGGAAGAAGGCCAACAGTTGACTCCAGAAGCATCCCAAATCAGCCAAACAATGCAGCATTCTTGCAGAAAGAGACAAAACAGTAAAATGTTACTTCCCTTAAAAAGAAATCTTCCAAATCTTAATGATTATTCATTGGCATCTCTGCTTAATAAATAAATATTTTTAAAATCATTTGGAGATATTGTAGGAACATGTTTTTAAGCTTTGCGTGTGTTTTTTACAGTTCATAATTTTGGCAACTTGAATGCCAGTAATTCCTTCTGTTCCTCGTTCCTTTAGAGGCCAAAATTTCTTCAGCTTGATGTGCAAATATTTTAAACTAAACATAGAAGGGGTAAAGCTATTTACTTAGCTCAATTTACCTAGCGTGGCTTACTATTAAAATAATATACATTATTTCTTTTTCATTAAAGAGAAAATGTCAAGAAAGATTCAAGCCAAAGAGAAATGATTTATATGTAAGAGAGAAGGCTACTAGCAGCCTTGGCTATTACTCAGGAGAAGCTAGTGGGTAAAGGAAAGATTGTGTGGCTCTGCTCAGCCTCAGCTAACCATAGTGAGCCAGGGGCTAATGTTAGTCCTGAATGTGTAGGAGAGATGAGATGGGGTACAGATTCAAGGTTTTTGTTTTCAACCTGGATGGTGCCAGTGGTTTCGGTAGCCTTAAGGCCAACAGTCACTGCACATTCATTCTGGTATTGCCCCCTCTTCCCCCTACTTCCCACCACACCAGAGAATTATAAAACTGATGAAAAAGGGTGGATTTAAATAAGTTATGGTAAAAATGAGCACCAGGGAGAGGAAAAAACTGACCCAAATTCTTCAGTACTTAAATATAGAACTGAGAACCCAAGAGGGACTTCTCAGTGACCTCTTCAGTCTCCTAGGTATTCTGCTGTGATTCTTGACCACTTAATATATGAAAACAAAGTTCCCTTTAATGTCTCGGTTGGATGAGCCTTGCCCTAACAGAGACTGCCACTGTGTTGATTACAGAGAAAACAGCTGTAACTTAATGCATTCAGGGTTATATCCAAGCGTATATTTGCATTCATGATATGCATGCGATAATCATCTTTCAAAAGCCTTCCATGGTTGATTTTTAGGTGGTAAAGTTTGGGATCATTTTAATGAGGCCAGGCAGCATAGAAATTTAGCCTCACTCTTGGGCTCAATTTGAAGTTCAAGAATTCATGAGAAACTCCTCTTTCTCTAGGAAGTACTCTCTGATCCAACCCAGAAATGTTAAATAGTATCTACATTTAAAACTATGACAATAATGATAATTTTACACTTATACAGTACAATATATTATATAAAATAGCTTTATGTTTTATCATTTTCCAAACTCTATGTTATATAGTATTCTTTGTGACTTTCCTGTTTATTATAAAGCTGTGTAAAAAAATGAGAATTGTTCTGATAGGGCAAATAAGGGCATGGAAAGTCACAATTGACTTGCCTCTGGGTGCTGTTCAT
This sequence comes from Miniopterus natalensis, assembly GCF_054644295.1. Classification (NCBI taxonomy): domain Eukaryota; kingdom Metazoa; phylum Chordata; class Mammalia; order Chiroptera; family Miniopteridae; genus Miniopterus; species Miniopterus natalensis. The sequence continues at coordinate 63,437,916 of NC_142082.1, read as the reverse complement.
TTGGTTCTCACTCTGGGTACTGTGATTTCATGATCATAACTACCTCTCTAAGACCTACCTCTAAGGCAGGCAGTCATTTTATTATTCATTGTTTGGTAATCTTCTGAATAATGTGTTGACTTGCATGCTTGTTCAAATGCTGAGGGAAGATATTTTCCATTCTACATTCTTTCCCCCTAAGGAATCTTTTCCATCCAGTGCTTTTTGGTCTTCAGCTCCCTTGAAGAATTGGTGTCTTTGTTGTTTGGAATGGGGGTGGTCACAATTACTGAGTGCCCTCCAGGAATTAGCATTTTAGTGTGAACATGTTGGCAGAGATTAATGACAGATGAGGGTGTTATCAGCACACCAAGGAGATCAAACTCTTTTCTTTGGTCAAGGTCTTCAAATTGTCATAAAAAAAAAAAAATAGAAATTTCCTTTTTATAAATCTACAAATAGAAATTGAAAATATTTCTTGATGGTGGACAGTGAGTGACCATTACATTTCTATTTCTTACGTAAGATTGTCTACTTTTCTGGTTTGATTTTCAAATCATTTTTTGAACTGATTTCTGATTGCTGGACAAACCAGTTTACAGTTTATTTGGTGTCTAGAGCATTAAAATGTTACAACTGGAGGTTATAATGTCAGGAGCCAGTGGAAGCTTTTGGCTTTTCTTTTTCAGTTCAGTTTTCTGTTATTTTTGGTTATAATTTGTCTTCATTTCTAGATTTCAAATTAGTTGAGTTTCAATGGAGAGTAGATTTTCAGGCTTCTCATTGATATTATTGAAACCACACACAATGGGTCCGGGCAGCCTGTCCCTACTTCTGCCAATCAAGCAGAGACAAGGTTGAACCAGATATGAGCATTTATTCCATTATTGCCGGCCAGTGGGAGAGCGGTGGGGTTTGTCCACATAAAACCTGCTCTGTCCTTCCCTTATTGCCTGGCTGCTTATATAGGGCTGCACGCCAGGGAGAAGCGGGGAGGGGTGGGCGTGAGGATGGCTGCAGGGTCTGTGGTCCCTGGGTCTGCCTCCAGGATATGGAAGTCCAATAACAAGGTAGTTAATTTTCAGTGGTGTTATTAAAACTCAGTTCCGTCAGTTCCTGGGACCTGAGAATGGTCAGCATTCCTGAGGTAAACTCCTGGATGGGGTTTAGGCTCCAGGCACAGCAACCAAATCAAAGGGCATCCTGAGCAATGGACCCATCCAGGTCCCAAAGTTTCTCATCTTTTTACAGCTCTGTTTTCCTTCTTGCAGCACATCCTCCAGTGTCCCAGGGTCTGTGGGAAAACTTCTTATCTATAGTTAGTAAGGTGAATAATCGTTGAAAGACTATGGTCCTGTTCCTATTAGGTGCCCTCCCCCTTTCACAATCACGGTCAACATCTCTGCCCCCAGCATTATTTCTCATACAATTGATGTTCTAATGCTGGGCCAATGGACTATTATTCTTAAAAAAAACCTCATGTTACTCATATTTATTAGAAATGACCCTATTCTTCAAATTCTAACAAAACTATCAACTACTTCAAAATATGGAACTTTAGGGTATCAACTTTATTTGAAGTTAACAAATTTTAAAGCTACAATTTCCTTTTCCTTTTATTACAAATGACAGATTTATTTTTGTGTTTGAAAATAACAGTGATGATTTCAGTCTTTTCTTTTTAGAGATAACAAAGCTCAGAGAGATTAAGAGTCTTCTCAAAGTTAAATAACTAAATGATAGCAGAGCCAGGCCTAGGGCTCTATTTTTCATAATATTTTCTAATTTACTATATCTGCTTTTAACAAGTGTAAAATTACAGGAAGTAATTGATATCTATCTCTTCATATCTTCCGTTTCTATCTTAATCTGCAGTTAAGTGTGTGAAATCTGTTAACTCAAACCAGTGAAGATAAGATCTTTTGGAAATATTCTTTCCAATAAGCTTAGTTACGCTTAATAAACACATCAGCTAATACATATGAATGAGATATCAGCATGTTTATTTTAAAATATTACTCATTGAATCATACTCATGGCATTTCTTCTAGTTTGCTCTTGCTTTGGTAATTTGCTTAGTTGTTAAATACAGGTAAAGATAGTCACTTTTTCCTTACCTAGGAGATTATTAATTAAAAGCTTCAAAGTTTCCCATTTCTATCTTTTTCAATGCAGACCCACTATCTATGTCATATGTAATGCTCTAAATTTCCCTACATAGCGAATACAACACTTTTCACCTGGGTAATATAATCCTTCAGGTTTGGAAGGCAAGGAACAAGCTAATGAGATATGTATTTTTTTCTTTTGTAAACTTTGTTAGAGATTGCCAGTTATCAAAAGCAAAATTAAAAATATATTTATCAGTTATATTCATCAGAACACGTAAGCTGGAAATTGACATCCTGGGTGAGAACCAGTGCCCCACTTAGAAAAGTGTTATTGATACCATTATAATTAGCTAGTCATTAATAACAGGAAAGGAGCAAAGGGAAGGCCGGACACGATAGGCTTGTCATCTGGGCAGCTTCACCAGGGAGCTGCAATTGCACACTCCCCAGGGAACGCCAGCCCATTCTCTGCGGATCACTGAGGGGGAAGGGATCCAACAAAGGGAAGACAGATGCATGCCCAGTGAAGTTGGGATGACATAGGGAAGGTACTTGTCTGTCAGTCACACCTGGGAACAGAGATGGTTTCCCAGAATGGGCGTGGCCACTGCCAGCACAGGAGCGTGGGAGAATGCATGTTCCCCTGAACAAAGGAGGTCCCTCTCTTGGGCTCTTCTTGCTCTTGTGCTCTTGGCTCGTGCCACTCTCTTGTTTTGCTGCTGCCCGTGTTTCCTCCACAGCCATGTGGCCCTGAGGACCCCACATGCAGTGGACTGATAGACTGCATCAGGGACACACAAGCTAAGCTAGCCTCGTGCTGGACTGGACCCAACATGGAAAGGAAACTCTGGACACTAGCTCTAATTTTAGCTCTACTGAAGCCCCAGCTACACTTTTTCTATGACTGCACAAAGGGAAATGGGACTTTGGAAACCTAGGAATGTAATTCCTTAGAAATAAAGCTTTATAGTGCATCACATCCTCCCTGAGGGCCTCCAGAAATGCTTATTCCAGCAGCACCCCAAGAACCCTACTTCCACTAGCAACTGGGGGAGACAAGGCCATCTCCCAGCCTATAACATTATGTTGACAACAAATGCCTTGAGAGACAGCTCATGAGAAGACACAGTTTTTGTTTTTAACATGAATTTTAAAGGTTAACTATATCTAGTTAATCTTAGGAAAAATTCAAGATTCTATTATTCATAAATGCAGGGTGGGGAAAAAGTAGGTTTACAATTCTTTATATGGAAAATAATGCAATAAATAAAAATATAAGGACAGCCCTGACCTCTGGGACTCCACTGGTTGGAGCGTTGTCCCATGCACTGAAAGTTCACACGTTAGCCTCCAATCAGGGCACATACCCAGGCTTCGGGTTCGATTGATCTCCAGTCAGGGCCCGATGTTTCGCTCTCACACGGGCATTTCCCTCTCTCTCCCTCTCCCTTCCTCTCTCTCTAAAAGCCAATAAAGGCATCTTGGGTGAGAATAAAAAAAAAAATTATAAGAATTCACTTCGTGTTTTGCATACTTACAACTATAAACCTCCTTTTGCCAAACCCTTTAAAAATAAATTTCATCTGTATTTCCTGCCTCTGCCATATCCCTGGGTAATGAGCTTTAAAACCTGATCATCTGTTTGGTACCCTAATGCTTCCCTTTAATTGTTAGGAAGTTAAAACCCTCTCTGTTTTGGATTTAAAGTCTCTCCTTTTCCAACTGATATAAAGTTACCGTGAACCATTCTGTTTGCTCTGAAAGGGCAGTGAGATGGGAATATGTGGATTATACTTACCCAGGAAGGAAGAGGGGGAGGCGGAGGAGGGGGAAGGAGGGGGCCATGAGGGCAAGAAGGAAACGCAGAGGGGGAGAAAGCTGGGCCTTCCTCTAGGACTGAGCACAGTCGGGACATTCTCTGCAATACCTGGAGCGGATTAAACAATTGTCCTCAGTAATCCCGGGCTGTGTGCGCTGTGTGCTAGTGGGTTGTTCTTGAAGCAAGGCCAGTGGAAATCTCAAAACCCGCAGAGTTCATCCGTTTCTCTACCTTCTACTTCTGAGGTCCTGTGATATGTCCAGTACTGAGAGGCCCCAGGAAACAACATGAACAGGACATTTCTAACCTCAAGGCTCTAAAGAACTCAGTCTGTGTTGGAAAAAGATACTTATACAGTCCTCAATGTGATAAATATGATACTAACATTAGCAGAGTTAGTTATGAGCACAGTGGAGGAAGTACTGCATTTTAGGAAGACGTTACAGGACCTAGAAGGTATCCCCCCCGGTGGTTCAGCTCCTTCACTTAAGCATTCAGCAAATAATGCTGAACCCCTACTTTGTGATGGCTCCTGCATTTGATCCTGGCTTGCCATGGTGATCGAAGACGAGCATCATCCTTGCCTCCCAGAGACATAATGCAAAATTGAATTAAGTGTTGTAGGATTGTGCACCTGAAACCTGTATGCATTTGTTAACCTTCATCACCCCAAAAAATTAAATAAAAAGGGAAAAACCAAACCCCCCCTGAAAGAGCTAAAATTTTGTGCTGCTTCATAATTTATTAAATAGATTTACATGTTACTCTACTCCTATAATCAGCCCAATTTCAACTTGCTTCTGGCATTTTGTTACCTCTCTATTTTTCTCAATTTATACTTTTACCCGTCATATGATGAGGAATCGTTGCCATTGTTTTTGCCTATCATTCAGGCCCTTCATTCTAGCTTAGCCTGTCATTTTTACTTGGTTGCATTATTTGTCTGTATCTTGTACCTTTGTATATCTACTCTCAGTTTTACATACTTTCAGCTTCTGTTTTTCATGCCTTGATTAACCAAACCCATCAATCATGCATAGTGACCTGGTTTTCCGGGGTCTTCTGAGCAAGTGCATGGTTAGACTTTCACTGATGTTTGACATTGGACAGTATGTGTTTAACCACATTAGGTAAGCAGCTGTTCCCTTACAAAAAGTCAAATATATCTACACATATTAAGCTTATCGAAAATCATCACCTTACTGCAGCTTCATTTCCCCTTTTCAAATGAAGGTTATCCCACTGTGTCTTCCTTCAGGAGTCCACATGCAGAAATCATTTTTATTAAGGTAAAGTTGGAGAGGTTCTGAGACTTGACTCTGTCCCTTCTCCGGTCACTCAAAATCCTTATTGGTAAAATGAAGAAAATAATTATTTCACATGCTTTTAAGAAGATGAAATAAAATTAAACCATAACTAATTATGTGAAAGTTGAATGGAACTATATATTTTTGGTTGGGTATGGTGATTCATGTCACCGCAATATTCTATTTTCTTTCCTTCCAAAGCTTTTAAATGGACATTGCAGTCTACTTTGTGTACAACTTCTTTGCCGATAAGTTCATCTTGCCATAACATGCCACATAAGTGGCTTTAACTGAATATAACTAAAGTGGTAACCTACTTACTTTTCCTGAAAGTCCTAGGTCATGTGACAAGCTTTTCTGGTAAGTAAAACAGAGTTTTGTTCTTCCTCAAACTCATGTAATATTGCCCTGACTTTTATAATAATCCATGAAAATAACTTGCTCTCATAGCAAGTTACTTAATTACTTAATATAAAACACTCTCACATGCATTATAACATCTCATCCTCAAAATGACCATTTGAGATTAATAAGACTTTATAAATGTGTAAGTAAAGACTCAGTTTGATGATGTAATTTGCCTGAAATCACACTATAAGTAGCAAAGTGAGAAATAAAACCAAGATTTCCTTGGTTCATTTTCTCTGCTCTTCAGGATGGTTTTTCCCATGGCTGAGTTAAGTGGACTCATGAGCGTACAAAAGTCACCTCTGAATTAGTGGGGTACTCCTAAACTGGTGACTAGGAAGATATACTCAGTTCTGATACAAGAATTCAGAGACCAGCTTGCAAATTTTCTTTAACTCCAGGCATGATTTAATCAAGTAGATTAAATAATAGAGGGCTTGCTAATTAATTCTCCTTTACTCATTTATGGGAGGCAAAATGTATGATACAAAACATTCACATCCATGTTCTCAGATGATGCTGACACATATCAGAGTGTTACACTGCAAAATTAAAAAAAAAAATGTCAGTCTCTAATTTTCAAGGAGGTTAATTTTCTTAGTTATAAAGAAGTTACTTCTTACTTATATGACTTTACAGATATAAATTATGTTTTCCAAGTTTTGATTTTGCTTTAATATTTTCTGTAAACTTTTGTCTACAGCTTACTTACTAATGAATGTTAATGGCAAAATCCAAATGAAAACAGATTAGAAAGGAATATTAATATTAACAATTTTAGAACTGTTGATTAGTTCCAAAACTGCTTTTTTTTTTATTATAGTGCTGTTCAAAGGATATGATGGAATATGAAAAGTAACATTATTTCAGGAATTTTAGTAGCTCAGCCTTGGACCATAATAGTTTTTTTATTTTTTTATTATTTTTTGTTGACACTATTACAGATGTCCCTTCATTTCCCCCACTTTACCCACCTCCACCCAGCCCCTGTCCCACCCCTCTGGCCATCACCGCAGTGTTGTCTGTGTCCACAGGTTATACGCATTTGTTCTTTAGCTGATCTCTTCACCTTCTTTCATCTAGTCCCCCCCATCTCCTCCCCTCTGACCCCTGTAAGTCTGTTCCCTGTATCCATGCCTCTGGTTCTGTTCTGTCAATTTATTTTGTTCATTAGATTCCACATATAAGTGAGATCGTGTAGTTTTAATTCATTAAAGTAAAATAACCTTACTACATTGGTAAATATCTCAGAGCAGTTAGTGTTTGTTATACAACTGAATTTGGATGCCTTAGGGAAATTATTTAAATTGCTTCTATTATTTATAGCTGCTGCATAACAAATAGACCTCAAACTTAGTTGCATAAAACAAAAGTCATTTTATTATTGTAGGGGCTTTAAGTGATTTGGGGGCTGATCAAGGGATAAGACATATGACCAAGAGGTGACCGTAGCCTGTACTTGCTTGATTGGGTTGTGCTTTGACAGGTTTGCCTGCGGGGAAATCTCTCACAGCAGGAGTCTGTGCAGAGGTTGTTGAGGGGGTTTACACGGTTCAGGCACCTGGTGATGTTATTCAGCAGCACTTTGAGTCAGAAAGCTCTGAGGAACAGCCACAGCTTGATGTCTTTTAACTCTAGATTTATCTTTTCTCTGCTGGCAGATGTTGGGTGAGGTTTCTCAGGGTATGCAAAGTAGGCAGGCTCTCTATGGCTAAAAATCTTTGTATCTGACCTATTTTTAAAGCAATTGGATATCTAAACGGTTCAGTTGGACAGTGGAGGGATTTTGAGCTAACAGGTCGCCGTCTGCAGTAAGGAATAACCCCTTTGGCTTAGGGACCAAACCCAGAGGCCATCTTTTGGGCTCATTTATATAACAATTATGCTTACAGTTCTGTGGGTCAGGAATTCTATAGAATGTAGTGAGAATGGCTCATGGCTGCTCCTCCTCTGAGACCTCATCTGGTATAACTGGGGTTTGCATGGTTGGAGACAGATAAGTCAAATAGCCCACCTATCTGGAGCCTCCGTTCTGCCTGTCAGCCTTACTCCATTCCTGGGTTGCTTCCCTCCGTGACAGTCCTGGGATGAAATGTTTAAAAAGCCTTCTCACTCACATGCCTGGTCCGTCTCTACCTGCCTTTCTGTCTGTGTCTGTCCCCCTGTCTGTCTACCTCCCTATAGTTATGTTGGGTTCCTCACAGCATGGGGACCTCAAGGCAGAGGGCTTCTTACAAGGTGGCTAGCTTCCCCCAGAGCAAGCATGTCAAGAGATCTTGGTATAAACTACAGTGTTCTTATGGTCTCCCTTGGAAATAACAGAGACACTTCTATTGCCTCTGATAGGTCAAAAGCAAGTTGCAGTGTGCGCCCCAACTCAGGCAAACTGGGCTATAGAAAGGATTGAATACTGGAAGTCATGGGGGGCCACATTTGGAGACTACTGCCACAAAGATAAATTTCATGTTACAATTAACATGCTCCCTTAAATTTAATGACAGTAACTTAATAACTTGGTTTTTTTTCCCTTTTAAAAAGTAGTTAGGTAATATATGATTTTCTAACTCTAATAATGTATATGAGAAAATATTTAAATTTTACTAAGACACCATTTAGCATGAACTAGATTAAAAATTTAGTTTGATCGGGAATTGAATCAGATACCTCCATACCAATGGCATAAAATTTGAGAAGTATCTGAATATTTAAGTAGCTAGATACTTTAAGGTTTGTTTTTCTTAATTTTCAGTTCTATATTTTATAATGATGACAATTACCTTCAAAGAATAAGGAAGACATACTAATAACTAGAATATTCCAAAGAGATCTCTATTTGTGATGGAAATTGTACTGCTTGCTGAATAAACATAAAATGGGATTGGAAAAATCATTAATTCTTTAGAGTAGAAGTTATTTGGAATTGTTGATTGTTTCTATTGTGCTTGCTATTATTTATTTATTTTATATCTATTTCCAATTATTTTCTCCTTGGGTTTTATTTCCATGATTTCATTAAATGCAAAATTATTAAGTTGAAAAATATTAATATCAAGATTTATTATAATTGCTGAAAATTTTCTTTCACCTTGATATGCATGGACCTGCTTACCACAGGCACCATAAAAGGAGATAATTAAGTGAACTAGCATAAATTAGAAGTAAATCCAAGTGAGTTATAGAAAAATGAAATGAGAAATTTTATGACTATCTGTTATGTTTAAATAAGCAAACTCTAACCTGCCTTCTAGATATTTATACATCAATTTACCATGTGTTGTGTTGGTACCACAAAAATACACTAGGTCATTTTTAAACTGAAAAATAATAAAATAAAATAAAAAACAGGGTGTGCAATAGGGAGTGTTCTGACACGTATAAAGATATGCCATTTCTAAAAAAAGTCGAGTTTAGTTAAGAACTAACTGCACCTTGCAGAATCATCAATAATATTGTCTTTGGAACGATTCCCTCACTAATTTGGGCAAGCATGCTGAGAATAATCTGCAGAAGCAGCAGAATTTAATGCTAACTCCAGAATAATGGGTGAAACCAAAGAAGACCCTATTGTTTCATAGTAACTTGCCTGGAGATGTGCAGCTGGCATCAGAATCTGAAAATGCAACTTACATGAATGTATTTTTGCAACAACAGGTTACCTATGTCTTGGATTTTGGCCAGGATTACCCAAAAGCGTGTGTGTGTGTGTGTGTGTGTGTGTGCATGCACATGTATGCATGTGTGTGATGTGTGATCTCAAAAAACATAATGAGCAAGAATATTGAAAGAAATAGAATTAAATTACACGAGAAGAAGCTGTGACATGGGAGAAACTTGGAATGAAAGATCCAGATTTGACTTTGTGCTCTACCGTTGCTGACGTGTATTCTTGGATATACTATAGAACTTTTTCAAATTTTAATTTCTCTATCTCTAAAGTGGGCATAACAATCAATTACAGTTTTGATGAGGATTTGATAAATAGGGAAAGAGAAAATTTTTTAAAACCCTGAAGCCCTAATCAAATTTTCTGGTACAGAAGTCAATTTAAATTTTCATACCCCATATATAGAACAGCGGTGATATTTATAGTTGCTAAGAAACTGAGTTTGCATTAATATGTTGACACAGGAAACATCAGTGTATCGGTCAATTTTCTTCTGTTACTGAGAGTTTATAATGGTGGTTTCTATTAGGAGAATTCCATTTCAAGGCTGAGGGAAATGTCTTTCTTTTCTATATGTATATAGCTGTTATCTTAATAAAGTTGTTATTGCATTGGGTTATTTGCTTTGATTCAGGTGGCCTAGAATTTCCATTATGTAAATTTAGTTACTACACAAAATACTTTGTATCGCAATTGCTTTTCCAATTTAAAAGTTTGTCTCATTTTAATACCCCTCCCCAAACTTCGATTTTTTTTCTTTTATTAACTTGACTCATTTGCAGCTTGTAACTTAAACAACAGCTGGGATTAGAATGCCAAATACGAATGACTCAGATGTTCTTTTGATCTGAACAAGAGATATATCACCTAATTTCTCTAGAGACTTGGCAAATTTATTAAGGTTCAGCTTATGAAGCTACTTGGCTAAAATGTCTGCAAAAACACAAGTCAATTAATATTGAACTCAAAGTCTGGAAATTTCTTTTTCTCTTAGACAAAAGAGAGAAAAAAATCATGATGCAGTTTGTTCTTCCCCAGAGCAAGGAGATACGTTACTTTCTAAACCTGTTTCCAATGAATCTTTAATTGCTTTATTTTCTTATTGATTATAGACTAGTAAAAATGGTCTGCACTCACTTCTAGATGAAGGAATATAAAATGAATAGAAATAAAATTTTTTAAATAGAGAGAACTTTAGCAATTTGATGTTTTTCAGACTTACTTTGAACCTCACAACCCTTTCCTCTAATGAATTCAAAGATTGGGAAGGTGACAACCAAGGCGCTGCTTGAACTTGAATGAAGCAGCGAGGATCTTGTTAACATGCTTGTGGTCTGGAGTGGGACCCAGGGTTCTGCCTTTTAACTGCCTCCCAGGGATGGCTGCTGGGGCTTGCAGAGCCTTCAACCACATGTGGGCCCCAGGCTGTAGTCAGTTGGTTCTAAATTTGGTTGAACATTGGACCCATCCAGGAATTTTCAAAAATGCTGATGCTTGGTCTCTCCCTGCTCCCACCTGGGATTCTGGTTTCATTGATATGGATGATTCCTGGGTATTAGGATTTTAGAAGTTCCTCAGGATATTCTGATGTGTAGCCAAGTTTGAGGACACTGCTCTAGTAAAAAATGTGTGTGTATGTTGTGTGTGTGTGTATGTGTTGTGTGTGTACATGTGCAGGCACATTGGATGGGTTTAGGTGTTATAGTTCCTAATTATCTTTCCTGGTACCTCTCTATTACAGGATGATACAAATTTAAAATCATATTGTGGCTAAAACTGTTGTTTGCTAAGTTTTTTATTGAATGTAATATAATATAAATACATCTAAAAACAGACTGTAAGTGGAAATTTTTGTCTTGTATTTAATTTTATTTAACAATGCACCATGGGTGAATAAGCACAGAGTAACACCATCATTTTTAATGGTTGTGAAATACGAATGTTTCGTGATTTTACTAATCCCATAACATTAGGGATTTAGGAGAGTGTTTTCTTTTAATACTAAAATGAATAGGGTGATGGGTATTGTTTATCAAATATTTTTGCACTTTTCTTATTGTCCAGAACAGTCGAGTACCAAGGTTAGATAGTAGAAGTGGTCCAGCTAGTGGGGAAGAGTATTTAAATCACTGATATTGTTTCAAATTGGGTGCGCATGGTGATAATAAAAGCAAACTTTCCTCTAGTCGGCTTTATAACTGTTGTAAATTCTCTACACACAATGCACCTCCTTGTTGCCGGCAACCTGGATGTACTGTTCCCATCGCCCTGCCTTTGGAATGAAGTCTGAGCCATTGCCCTTTAATGAATTTTCAGTTACCATGTGGAGAGAGAGGAGCTTTCCTAGGGTTTTAGATATATATCACTATATTTTATGCATGAGCTTATGAAACTAACATCTCCAATACAAAATATAGAAATACATATGAAATGTTCATTGCAAACATTGAGTGTTAGTACTTTTAATATTTGACAATTTGACAAAATTTCTGTATCTTTTTCTACTAGAGAGACTGAGTATTTTTTATATCTGTTAACCATGTGTACTTTTTTCTTTTGTGATTTCTTAGTTATGTTCTTAGTCTGTTTTTCTAATGGCATTCATGTTTTCTTATTGACATGCAAAAACAATTTAGTAAAGCTATTATTTGTTTTCTGTACAATATACGTAGTTTTTCCCAGTTTCTTCCTGTCATTTTAATTTGTTCATGAATTGATTAACTGATTTTCAAGTACAGAAGTTTAAATTTTTTATGTAGTTTGATCCATTGATCTTTTCCTTATGGTTTCATCTGGAGGTATGGAGTCATTTTCTGTACCAGGAAATTATAGTTAACTGCCTAAGTTTTTTTATCCAGAACTCTCAAGGTTTATGTTTTCCTTTAGCTCGCTAACTCATCTGAAGTAATTTTGTTGATGGACATTTTAGAGAGAAGTAATTTATTATTTTGTTTCCAAATGTTTAATTGACAAAATAATAATTCACTACTTTGTTTATTCATTACCCTATTATTTGATATCATACTTTATTATTAATACATTGAAACATGCTTGAATTATCTATTTTTTCTGTTTTCATCAATTGCTTGTGACAATATTATAAGTTTCAATTATTTTAGCTTTAGAGTACCCTTTAGTATTTAACAACAAAATTCCTCTTTTGCAGATAATATCTGTTCTGTAATTTTTTTTTTTTTAAAAGTGGAATGATGTTTTTCAGTTCAAGTAATACTGTTTTGCGATTTTTATTTATAATGACAATATTTGTAAAGTAAGATATGTAGGTATTGGCAACCATACAGTAGAAGACTTTCTATCCAAGGACATTTTATGCATATTCATTTATTTAAGAATTCTTTTCCGATATTCAGTAGAATCAGTTACGTTTGTCTTTTTCACATTTATACTTATATTTTCTTAATAATTTATGTGAAATTGTGTATAGAAGTGCATTTGATGTTATTGCGTGTGTGAGTGCGCGTGTGAGGGGCAGGTGGGGAGAGGGAGATGCCCCTGTCCGGTCTGTGCTGGCCTTCTAGAAAGAACTGGGGAGCCTGCCTTTCCTTTTGTTTTCCTTTCCCATTTCCGTGGAGCTGTTCTAATGGCTCAGTACCAAATCCTTTACAAGCCACTAAATAGTATAAATTAAATGATTTAAGAACAAATACAGGCATGCTGTGTGATGAGGAAATTGAGGCCCAGAGAGCTGTCTTGCTTAAAAATCATAGTTTTACTAAGTATCAAAAATATTAAATTAGAATAGAAATAGAATTAAAGTCAATGGACTGAACCATACTAACTTCAAGTAATTATGATTAGTTAGGGACATAAAATGAACAGGAACGAAAGATTCAGGCAAAAACTCAAGACAGTGTATGGTGGAAGATATACAGATGTAATAGGAATTTAGAATCATTGAACTTAAAAATATATACCAATATGTTAGTTAGCATTTACTAAATGAACGTATTTGTTCAGAGTTCATTATAATAATAAGCAAAACCATGAGAATATGCATGGTTTTTCAGTTTTGTGACAGAGTGCCTATGTTGATTTTTATCAATGAAATAATGAAACAGAACTAAAAGTCCAGTTAAATGCACTGTATTTTATTCAGCTATGCTTGGGAATACACATAGACTCCTGAAAGCGATCTCTGGAAACTTCCAGTTCAGCAATCGGTGAACATCAAAGGACCTTCAAACAAGTGTTCAATAACTTTGTATTAAAGTGAGATAATTTCACTTAATGCTTCACGTTTTTTTCTAGGTTTTTTTTTCTCTCTGTGTGTACTCAGACACACACAAATCATTGCCATCACCACCACCACACAAATCATACAGATTCAGGAGCATTCACCTTTTTTGTATGCTGCTTTTTATTTCTATACATTCATGTGTTTTCTTACTTTTGAATCTTTACACCTTTTTTTTGTTTGTTTTTTCACTCTATTTTATATAGAATATTTTGTTATAAAATATTATGTTTTTACTTTTATGTTTGCTAATCATTTGGAAGACTTAAATTCTAATTTTTAGCTTTTATAATTGTTACATTCAAGAATAAAATAATTTTTTTATGCTAAAATAATGATAGAAGGAGAAAGTCTACATGTGCCAAGGTCTACATTTTTTCCTTCAACAAGAAAAGTGGAAAAAGTATATATGAAACAACTGCTTTTAGGAATTGAACCGAAGGTGACATAGGACTGTTGTCCCTGAGAAAAAGGAATCACATGGAGTCCCACAAACTTCGTAGGAAAGGCCTGCCAAAGAGAACCTAGCAATCTAAGTTGGGTTGAGGGACTGAATACCAAAGTCTGGGGAGGCCAGAGTGGCTAAAATTTGTGGGGCAGAATGCTTGAAAGGAGGGAGGTACACAGAGAAAGAGCTTTAGGATCTGCATAAGGTTCTTTTAATATTTTTGGCTGTATAGCAATCTGCATGGAAATGGTGAAACTCCATGCAGCTGGAGAAAAATGTATGAGGAGGGAGTAATTACTAGAGAATTGTTAAGGCAAAACATTTCCAGAGCTCACTGGAGCTATTTGCTTGAGTTTCTGAGTCAGAGGGAAGATATTTCATTGAAAACATGGTACATGCAATAGAGATTCCAGAAGTATTAGTAGTGGAGCTAAAATAAGCCTGTAGGAAAGGCTAATCAAGACTCACTTTTTAAAAGCTAAAAATCAAGATTTTAAAGCATTGAGCTGATTCATAAATAATGTAATTGTTTGCCAGAACAAACTCTAATACTCAGTAAAACTACAGGAATAAATGTTTGTGATTCATTAAAGAATTATTAATATGTGAAGAAGCAGGAAATTGTGGTCCATAACCAGGAAGAAAATCAATCAATAGACACAGAAATGACAGAGATGATATAATTAACAGAAAAAGATGTTAAATGATCTAATAAAATGTATTCAGTATGCTCACAATTTACAGAAAAAATAATAATAGGAAAATCTAAATAATAGTAAAGGAAAATCTAAAAATAAATAAATTTTTGAAATAAAAATTTCACTGGATTGGTTTATTAGCTGATTAAGCATTGAGGGATAAAAATGTAAGAATAACAGAATAAAATGTCAGTAAACTTGAATAAATAGCAACAGAATTATACAGAATGAAGGTCAGAGAAAATACTCTGTGATCTGTGGGAGTATATCAGCCAGTTTAACATACACATAACTGGAGTCTCAGGAGAAGAAAGTATAGGAAAACAATTGAAAAATAATGGTCAAGATTTATTACAAATTTGAGAAAATTAGATGCCCATAGATCCAGGGGGTTTGAAGGATCTGAAGCAGAATGAAAACAAGGAAGACTACAATTTTTGAAAACCTGTGAAAAACAGAAAATCTTAAAGTGAACCATATAAAAAGACATAATACGCATAGGTTCAAAGATAATTACCATCGACTTCTTGGCAGAAACGAAAAGCCAGAAGACAGAGTGATGACTTTAAAATGCTACATGATAGGAAAGGAAAATCTGTCAATACAATATTCTATACCAGCAAAATTATCTTTCAAAAATTAAGGTAAAAAATATTATTTTTCTCAAGGAAAAATGTATGAGAGCAGGTAAATGACTTTAGATCTAAGCCAACAAATGAAAAGCATTGAAAGTATAAATATTGATAAATATGTGGATAATTATTTTTAAAAATTTTGTCTCATCATTTGATTTTGGTCAGTGGCACTTAACCATTTAAAGTAAAAATAGTGATGGAAGGAGACTTGACAGGTGGTGAACACACAATATAATATACAGATGATGTATTATAGAATTGTACACCTGAAACCTATATAATTTTATTAGCCAATGTCACTCCAATAAGTTCAATAAAAATTTAAAAAAGCAAAAATAGCAACAATATATTTTGGGGTTTATAAGATATGCCAAAACAAAGCAAAGGCACAAAAGATGGAAAGAGGGATATGAAAGCATAATATAAGGGTCTTATAAATAAATTGGTGTTACATAATTGAGGGTAGACTGTGATAGTAAAAAATACATATTACAAAGCCTAGGAAAACTAATAATTAAAACAAAGAGGCAAAGATAATAAACCAAGAGTATATATAATATAGTCATAAAATTTCACAATTAATCTAAATATGTCAGGGTAAAGGAAAAATGAATAAAAATCATTTTTATGAGACTGTTAGAAAGCAAAGACCAAGTTGATAGATTTAAATTAATCATATCATTAATTACATTAAATGTAAATGGTCTGAAAATTTCAATTAAGAAACAGATTATCAGATTGGATTAAAAAGAAAAATTGAACTATATAACTATAAAAAACAAAAACAAAATATAAATAAAGACAGCTGAAAAACAAGGGAGAAATATATTCCATAGAATTACTAATCTTTAGAACGCTGGCATGGCTCTATTAATATACAAAGTAGATGTCAGAATGATGAATATTACCAGGAATAAAGATAGACATCTCCTCATAATAAAATGGGTGGTCAATTTTCAGGAAGGTGTAGCAATCTAAAATATGTATGAATCTCATAGAAAATACTTCAAAATACATTAAGCAAAAATTTACCTAACTGAAAAGAGGAAATAGACAAATTCCCAATTCTAACCGGAAATTTCAACACTCCTGTCTTAACGTTCACAGGATGAGAGATAAAAAACTAACATACAAAACAGCAGTGCCTTTGCCTTACTTGATTTAATTCACATTTGTTCCTCCTTCCTACTCAACAACTGCAGACTGTGCAGGAAAAGGTCAAATTAAATCCAAAGCAAATTAAAGCAAATAAATAATGAACACAAGGTAACCAATAAATCATGAGGCGCTTTACTAAATGCGTACAGATACACCTACTTGTTGAAGACACCTGAGGTTGAAAATCCACTAGTATCCTACTGACTTACAGAGGCTAACATCTTAATCATCAAACCCTCTCAGGCAAGGCCCAGGTTATTTTTATTTTTCAGTCTCTCACAACACCTGCAATAGTGCTATGTGTGCAGTGTCTGTTAAATTGAATTGTGTCATTATGCATGTTTTCCTAATACTATCTCTGAATGCATCAGTCTTGGAAACACACTCACTATGGAACTCCTGCTTTTTAAGAATTAAAGAGCCAGATGGCTGGTACTGTGCTATCACCACCAGTAATCTTTTAAGCTTAAAACTTTAGATATTGAGTCAGTTTCTAGAAATGTTCCATTGGCTATATATGTGCCAAAAATGACTTAAAATATACACAGACAAAAATTAACTACATGATCATGAAACCTCACCATTGACGTGTCCATGACTAATTCTCATCTCTATGGGAAAATGACAGAAGTGAAGGGTGGTTGGCAGGGAGTTGATAGCATCTTACCCATGATCTGAAACGCAGCTATTTTAAATGGAGTGGGCTCATTTATCTTCTGGTTGCAGCTACTCCAGTGAGTAACAATAAGTCATTTTGTTGTTCAGGCACAAGTTTACAAAGTTTTTTCTGTTGGAGAGCACGAGGCAGTCAGATGGGGTTAGTGAATTGGAGGAGAGAGAAAAGCTTGAATTTGAGATATTTGCCTCTCAGTCATCAAGTTTTTGGGTAAATGGTGTTGGTTTGCTGGGTGATTGCAAAGTTCATTCACGGTTCTTCAGTTTAAATATCATTTCTTGAAATAAAGTCTTCTTTAATTTTCAAACTAGTTTTTCTCCTCTGTCATAGACCTGTTTTTCCCCTCAACATTCACTGGACCTCTAATAATCTCTTCAGTGTCTGGTTCTTTTGTCTGGATCCTAAATTCACCATGAAGGCAGAGATCATGCTTGTTCCGTTAGCTGCAGTACACCCAGAGCCTCTTCCCGGATCTGGAGCATAGCTTGTGGCCGTTAAATGCTGAATGAATGAATGATTAGGATTAAGCAACAATATTAGTAGATTTCTTAGGTGAACTCCATCTTGGAGATCTTTCTTTCATTTTTTAATCTGCCTTTGGCCTTTGTAGGTCTTTATAATTTTAGATTTTTTAAAATGTATTTTGAAGGCTCAGAGATCGAAGTATTAGTAGCAGTGATTTGCTTATGTTGCATAAATCTTAGGTGTAACACAAATATTTTTTCAAAAATCTACCCTATAACAATTAAAATTAAGTAGTTACAATTGCATAGGATTTATAACCCATATAAGTTTTATATTTGAATTTTACCTATATTGTAAGTTACTGTCTTCAAAGCTAACTTTTCAACATTTTATAAACTTCCTCATATTCACAGCAACTACCCTGATAGAATAATAACAATCATGTTAAAGCAAACTCTTCAGGCAGTTATAATGTATTAATTAAGCTGTTAGAATGTTCACTTATATCTTCTTTAAAAGAGAACTTTAGCCCTGCCTGGCGTGGCTCAACGGTTGAGCATCGACCTAGGATCCAGGCGATCGGGGTTCGATTCCCGGTCAGGGCACATGCCCGGGTTGTGGGCTGCAGCCGATCAGTGACTCTCTCATCATTGATGTTTCTATCTCTCTCTCCCTCTCCTTTCCTCTCTCTGAAATCAATGAAGATATATTAAAAAAAACCTTAAAAAAAACATAAAAGAGAACTTTAAGCGCCAATTTAGGACTCTCTGATAAATCAGAGAAAAGTAACTTTTTGTCAGTCATGGGGAGATTAGCTATAAAAGATCTTAATCATTCAGGGTTTCTGCAACATTTTCCTTCTTATTCTGAACAGTGCCATGGGAACACTCTGCAGGAATTTACACTGGACTCAAGTTAGAAAAACGTTGGGAGTAGAAAATATTCTGTGGGAGGAACATAAAAGTTTCCCAGTGTTGGCTCTTTGATGCACCTTAGTTCTTGAGTAATTAATACTCTTTGACATATTAAAATCCTTGGCTGTCCCTGCTGCCATTGGTGCGTGGGCTCTCTCTGGTCCTTGCAGGGTGTTTGCACGGTACCTAGAACAAGTCCTGTTGCTTGGAGAAACACAAACTATTTTGGCATCTAGCATATTTGTCTGTTATCTTTACCAGCCAAAATATTTATATTTTGTCACTACTGAGATTCCCTCCTACAGCCATGGGTAATATATGCAGAATATCTTGTAAAGACTAACAGAAGTGTAGTCTTAGAAATTGCAACACCACCTTGACTTCAGGAAAGCAAGTATTTTATTTTTGTAAGGGTCTTTATTTTTGTGTTTTGTTGTTGTTTAGCCACCCTAGACTAGCTGTAATATAACAAAGAACTCTGAAGTCAGATCTCAAAAATAGAACAGAGGGATTGAGCCAGAACCAAGAAATACGTTTAGGCCTTTTGAGGCTAGTGCTGGATGAACTTTCCTTCTGGAGAGCTTCTGGCAGCCTGGAATACATGTGGAAGTAAGGATAACCTTAAATTCAGCCCACGGATTTCCCCGAGGCAGCATTTAAGTGTTTCCCCACTTTAACACATGCCTCCAGAGTCTCTAGGTGCCCTGAAATTTTTTGGGGAAATCCAGCAATAAAGTTTTAATGTTATGAAGAAAGAAAACTAATTTTTATGAAACTATGTGCTGGGCATCATTAGGCATGTGAAAATATATTGTTCCTCTGATGCTCACAGCAGCATTATAATACAGGTGTAAATGTACCTTTTCAGAACAAGATGGGGCTCAGGGATGTGCGTGACTTCCCTCTGTGGTTAGGACCTCAGAAAAGTATCCAGCCTTCTCTTCCTTCAAAATGCACTTTTTCCGTATACAACCTGCTGCTTAGGAATTATGCAGAAGGGTTTGGTAAGCTCTTATATGGTTTTACCTAAGAGGATCAGAAACGGCTAAAGACCTTTGTAAGCTAAGTGAAAGGTACTGTCCTTTATGTTCTTATTGGCCAATCATAGGGAGACAGGAACTTTGAGGATTTTAAAAAAGTAATTCTGATGTTTTTCTCCCACACATATTCACAGTCTTCTTAGCTTCTTATCACACACAAAAAAATCCATTTGTGAGACAGCTGTTTAGCTAAGTGTGTAGACTACAATTAAGAGACTGTTTAAAGCAGACACAGAAGGCTCACCTGCGAGCACTGACTTCACCAGAACCACGCAGCACCCACCTGAGACCAGAAATCATCTTATTCTAAAATTTTATTTAATCCTGTTTAATGTATCTCTGTACCCCTATTTTAAGGTAACTGAAACTACAGTTAGTTATTGTGAGAGGTAAATGGGGACTTCTCAGCCGGTAAGCTTTTCAGTAAGCACATTGAAATTAAATGTCCCATTGGATTGTGTTACATGAGTGATTGAGTGGCTGTGTTCTCACCCTAGGTACATGTAATTTACTGTTGTGTCTGTTTTTATAACTAAATTGCATGTTTCTATCTCACCATTTACTTGGTTAATTTAAACCAAGCATTGCAGGATTTGAAAACTGCTTCTTGTACACTTACACAATTACATTGTAATAGGACATAGTGCTATCTCTCTGGATAAGACTAATAACTTATCAAATAATTTACAATGGCAATGTCATTAGAATAAGAATGATGGTTACAAACTCTCCAAGTTTAAAAAAAACACAAGTTATTGAACGTTATAGTGTCTTTATAGTGCAGTGTCTTTACAGCTAAAGATGGTGTTACATCTAGAATTGAACCCATAGGAGGTAAAGGATTGATTTGGCAACAAAGCTGGCAACGCTGCATTTTAGTACAAACATAGAAAGAAGACAAGTGTTACACATTCTATTTACTGTATTTTCCTTAGCTAAACCTTGGATCATAATCCCCCAAGTGAAAAATACATTACATAAAAATAATTTCTAACTTAGAATTTGATGGTGTTCAAAAGTTCATTTTGCTGAATTGAAAATAATTTGCTATTAGAAAACCTGGAGAACATAACTAAAAGCGTAATATTAAAACTGCTGGTTGCTGGCCTCTCGAGTACACTTAGCATGAGGCTGGACATGGGTGTTTATTTAGGAGCTCTCCTGCACACATGTACAGTATCTTTGGATTTAGGAGTGTTTTTCCTATTATTTCCTATTAGCATTCGAGTTAATGAATACTTTTTTAATGACAAAGTCTATTTTGTTCTTCATTTTAAACCACGGGTAGGGGAACAGAGTCCCATTTAGGCAGTATGACAAGTTCTAAGACAGAAATTCTTTTTTCCCAAACCCAGAATATCTTCTATTTTATTTAATAATCCAAACAAATATCATAACAGTTTCTCCCGCTAAATCCTCAACTCATTGAGAGCAGTTAAGAACATATCTATTTTTGTTCATCATTGTATTCCCATGCCTGGCTTAGGGTAGATGTTCAATAAATAACTTGCTGAATTAATGACTTAATATCACATACTTCAGACATCAAATCAGCATGCTCTGGTTTTTAATTTGGAAGTACCCTTTGATAATGAAGTCTAGGATTTCTGAAATAGCTCGCTGAATCAGGAGCGGTAGTGCAGTAGGAGACAGTGAGCACAGATTTCAAATTTAGGAGTTCCTTTTTATAGCCATTGATTATATGCATCTAATGCAGTCATTCAAGCAGTATATGCAAAGATTTAACCTCTTTCTTAGTCTGCTCTAAATTACTTTTCTGGTGTAATTACACTTCAGTAGATTGTACATGATCTAGAAACAATATTTACTACATTGTTATAGCCCATGAGATAGATATATATGGCCTTATTTACTTAAAAGTTGCTTGAATTTGGAATAGATAGGTTCTTTGTACGTTCATCTATTCATTCAGATACAAAATCTAGCTATGAATTCATTCATCTATCCAAAAATTACTTACTGAGAACACTTATTCTGTGATCTTGGTAATTGGAATATACTAATAAAGTACAATGTGGAAATGAAAAAAATTAAGCAGATTAGGAAAATTGGGATTGCTGCAGTTTTAGATAAGGTGATGACTGAAGATGATTGAAGGAAGAGAGTTAGCTGTGTGCAAATCTGGAGGAAGAGCACTTTAGGCAGGAGGGAACAGCCAGCGCAAAACTCTAATATGAGAGTGTGTCTGGTATTGTCAAGAAACTGACTGCAGCCCCGCCGGGCGTGGCTCAGCGGTTGAGCATTGACCTAGGATCCAGGCGATCGGGGTTCGATTCCCGGTCAGGGCACATGCCTGGATTGCAGGCTGCAGCCAATCAATGACTCATCATTGATGTTTCTCTCTCTCTCTCTCCCTCTCCCTTCCTCTCTCTGAAATCAATAAAGATGTATTTAAAAAAAAGAAAAAAAAAGAAACTAACTGCAAGAAGGCCAGTGCAGCTGAAAGAGAAAGAGAGAGAGAATGAGAAGGAGATGGGATCAACAGGCAATGGAGTACAAGATCATACGGGGCCTTCTAGGTCATCATATGGACCATTGGCATTACTCTGAGTACCTGAGGTAGACAAGACTGAGATGGATTATTGAACAAAAACTTCAGTGACAGAGTGATAGTAGAGATAGAGAAAAAGTGATTAGGGAATTCAGAAAGAGAATGTATTCTGTCTACACCACCAGAGCAGAAAGGACCAAGGAGACTGGCACTAATTTTGAATGATTCTCTGCATGTAACAGGACTTCTAATAGCACCTCAAGTTTTTATTGTGTACATATGCTTTTAAATATTTTTGCTCACAGCTCCCTTTCCAATTATACTGCTTCCTTTGGTGATCTCGTTCATTTCTATAGTTTAGATAATGTTTCGATGCTGAGGACTCTCTAATTTATGATTCCCATTGACTGGTCTCTTCTGGGGACCAGATCCACAGTGTCAAATACTTCAGAAGAAATATGGCATGGATACATTTCACTGAACTAATGCAAAGGAGAGCATCATGAAATGATAATAAAATAGAATTGAATTTGGAGCATGTCTCCCCTTTATTTTTGCTTCTCTATAAACATACTAGGAACTGTTCTGCAACGTTGAACAAGGTTTAAAAAGGGTAGTACCTTCAATATAAGGTACTACTTTATAATTCTGTTTGACCTCGTTGGAATAACTGACCTCACGAGAGAGAAGGACAGATGAGTTTGGGGATATTTTTCTCATTTTACATAGCACTGGGAGTTAGAGAACTAAAATACATTATACAGAATGCATGGCTTAGGCGAGTTGAAATGAAAAAATAGCAAAAAGTCAAATGTGACTTCCAGGTTTCAGTTCAATGAGGAAAAGGAGAATTAATCTTAGAGATTTCTGGGTATATTAATTTGATGATATTGGGGAGAGATGGAGGGATTAGAGGAAACGAGATCAGAATTGTTATTGTGGACCTGGAAGTCATGCTTACATTGGCAGTAATGGAGTGGCAGTAAAGGAGCGGCAGTTTTACTCTGCACATGGAAAATTGAGCAGTGAAGAGAGAAAACATACAAGGTATGTAGTGTTCAAACCTCCTGTCATCTTCAACTGATGCTATCACAACCTCGTTCTCCTGAGGTGAGCTAACCCGGAATGGAGTGTGTTACTGTTCAGTCATGCCTTGGATTTCCTCTGTTCTTCCACTTCTGCAATTAGTGACCTATTACGGAGCCATTAAGGTAATTAGCAGGTATTCACTACAATTGCAGCGGAACATAGTGTCAGTTCAGTCATGTTTGCTTCTCTTAACTATGAATGCTATTTAATGTTACAAACCAATGTTACCTCAATTAAGATAAATTTTTAAAAATATGAGCACAACACAAAAGCTGCTATTGAAGGTTAAAATTTTATTAAGTGTCATTTTACCCTCAGATTAAATAGTAGTTGCCTGTGTTATGACATGAGATAGATGACATTTTTAGCAAACTTAGAAACATATTGAATGGTTTGATATGTTGATAATTAAAATTCACTGAGTTGAAGGTAATTAGTAGCTTCTCACACAGGTCTATTCAAATACTCAAATAACTTTTGAATGACAAACATTCCTCCATAGAAGGTATAATACATTTTATAATTGTCCGATTCCTTGGATTGCAGCTTAACAGTATCGTTTCTAGCCTGGTGTTAAGTGATGTACATTTGGTATGACCTGTCATGTGTTAATTAATACATTGGTACCCTCCTATTGTCTTTTGCCACTGTTTGAAGGGATATGTCATTATGTTCCCATTAGCTCCAGTTATGACTTCACGATATATTTTATGGAGCCAACAAAGACTCTAGCAGTATAAGTGGCATTTTAATTAAAAAAAGCCTTGACTTTATATGGTATGTGCAAAAGATATTATGGAAACATAAAAAATGAATATTCAGTAACATTTTAAAGTCCGCT
This sequence comes from Miniopterus natalensis, assembly GCF_054644295.1. Taxonomy (NCBI): domain Eukaryota; kingdom Metazoa; phylum Chordata; class Mammalia; order Chiroptera; family Miniopteridae; genus Miniopterus; species Miniopterus natalensis. The sequence goes on along the minus strand of NC_142082.1, from coordinate 63,413,897 downwards.
TACCTTCACCACTACTATTTATTTAATAGTAAAAGAGTTGACACTGGCCACCATAGCCTTAAAGAGTTGCACTCAGCTTGACTAAACTTTAGATAGGTTTCTTTCTGACCTTTCTTTTTTTAGAGCATTTACTTTAGAAAACTTGTAATTGTAAATTCTTTTTTTGCCCCTTTGAGATGTAAATCTTCTACAACCAAGGAATGTCTTCTTCAAAGACCTGGGAGCAATCCTTTGGAAATAGCTCCCCTTCCTCCCCTCTCTGTGAGAAGGTAGGGGCCTAACTCAACAAGCTCCAACTAGCAAACACAGATGGCCTAATCACACGCACTCCTAATAGTCTCTAGTAGTTCTCTAGCTCATCCAAGCACTTAAAAATTCCTTTGCCTTTTGTTTTAATGAAGTTGAGTTCAATCTCCCTCTTCTATTTCTATAATCTCTTTCCTCTATTAAAATTATCTTGAGCATCGACCTATAATCCAGGAGATCGTGGTTCAGTTCCCAGTCAGGGCACATGCCTGGGTTGTGGGCTCGATCCCCAGTAGGGGGTGTGCAGGAGGCAGCCGATCAATGACTCTTTCATTATTGATGTCTCTCTCTCTCTCTCCCTCTCCCTACCTCTCTCTGAAATCAGTAAAGACATATTTTAAAAAATTTAAAAAAATTTATCTTGAATAAAGTCTTCCTTGCCTTTTTAGCTTGTCTGGTGCATTTTTTCTCTTACAATATATATCAGTAATAAAGCAGTTAGGAAGTGTCAGGCCTGTATCTAAGTTCCTTCATGTGTTCATTACTTTAAATTCATGAACACCCTATGAGACAGGCACTATTGTTATCATCCCCACCCCGTTTACCTCATCACATAGAGGTGAAGTAACTTTCTCAGGGCACAGTAAAAAGGAAAAGTCTTATTCAGCCCCTCACTCTTTGCCTCAATCTTAAAAATCCAGTCATTCTTTTTTCTATTAACTAATGTGTTAATTTTTATAGATTTTGACAGTCATTCATGGTCATTATACATGTATTGACTTCTATGTACCAGGGCTAGTGGTAAAAAATCAGACAATACAGACACGGCTCCTTATCTCACAGGACTTATAGTCAATGAGGACATGGACAAGTAAGCAGGCAATTTGAATACCTTCTGTTAGAGGTGGTCAATGCTGCTTTGCAGCATACGGACTGGGCACCAGCACATACTTGGAGAGACAGGAGAGCATTCCAGGGCAAGTGACCTAAATCAAAGGCTGAGATGGGGTAGGTGTTCTTGGCTGAGAAAATACCATATTGAAAGAAAATACCACAGCCGGTTCCTAGAGGCAAGAGCAAGCTGGAAACATAAAGGGAATTAAAACCATAATATATGACTGAAACAAAGCTGCATGTGCGAAGAGCTAAGGATAATGGGGAAGGAGAGAGTAAAAGTTTAGTGGTGAGTGAAGGTACTTTTATGACAGAAATGTAAGGACATATTAGGGATTTGGGGCTTGGTCATCATAGTAACAGGGAGCTATTTGAAGAAGTGTGTGCAAGGAGTCAAGACCATATTTATAAATTTTTGAAAACTACAGATAAGTGAAAAAAAGAGTATAATAATATATGTACAATAAAATTTAGGTACAGATTGCATAAAAGCTAAATTATATATATTTTTTTATGAAAAGAACTTTTAATTAGATCTGTTTTAAATGTGTCACCTTTGCAAAGAATATTAGGTTTAGGATTACAAAGGCATCTTGTTAAATAATCCCTGGAAAAATGTGCATCAGGTTAATGGCTCACATCACTCCCATTATACACAGTTTCCTATTACCATTTGCAATTTAGGTAGTTAATGCTACAGTTAGCTCCAAGCAGGTCTGTACATTTTTACAGTACTCTTCCGAACAAGGGCCTTTGGCAGACTAAATGTTCTGTTCATGTTAAAATAGGCCACAAAGTGAAACAGCACTGTTTTACATTTTGAGATCATCTCCTAATTGCTCCTCATTATCTTGCTATTGAGTAAGCACTGTTTTTTTTTTTTTTTACAGTGTTTTTCATAGACATGGTGTAGTTGCTTTGGATCTATTCAATTTAAATAAACTATGTATCAAAAAATGTCTCAAAACATCTTTAAAATTGTAAGTGGTTCCTATTTGGCTAAAGCCCAGTTAGAATTAAAATAGGAAAAAAAAGGGGGTTGAAGTTTTAATATTTTTGTTTGTATTTTATTAGATTGCAGTAAGACTAATCCTTTTTATGCTAGTTTTTAATTGACATAAAGGAAATTGCCTGAGTGATACAGTGTTGAATGGAAGGGTTGGAAATGAAAGCTCTGATGCCAAATCAACTATAATATTTTTAATCAGAGCTAATTGATGCCAGCTGTGTGGTTGGTGTGCTATTTTGCATTTATGAAGAAAGGTGTGGTGGTTTTATAGTATTTCAATTTAAGAGCTGGAAATGGTTTCGAATCATTAAGAATCTATGGCTAGGGGCATGCTTTGTGTTTATTGTACAGAGAAAGGACTTGAAGTGTTCAAGTGGTACTGTGTAATTTGGATTATTAGTGTGAGAAATTTTAGTTCTTTCATAATTGTACAGGAGCAAATAACAGACCAGCTATCTAGTTTTATGATTGACTTTAGGAAAATATTATAGATCTCCTTGATGATGTCATTTATTAACCTATTACAGCATTGGATTGAAACTGGTCTTAAAAGTCCAAGTCCATCACTACTTCTTCCCTAAACCTTATTTCTGAAAATTAACTAGTATAATTATAATTAAACTCATTCCAATTTAACTGGGTATAAATCTGGGCGGACTACAAAATGGTTCCTTAAAATACACACACACACACACACACACACACACACACACACACACACACACACAGTATACTCATCTGTGTACAGACAATATACACATGCATTATTCACATTCACTTAATACTCATATACATGCATATAGCACACATACATTCACACCTGAGAGAATTCCTAAATCAGTTTAAAAATATTATAGTGGTGGTTTTTATTATTGTTGCTTTGTAGTATAATTATATAATCAAAACAGCCTGATATTGGCAGAAAAACAGACACACAGGCCAATGGAACAGAATTGAGAGTTCAGAAATAACCCCACATACATATGGGCAAATAATTTTTTATGAAGGAACCAAAAACATAGAATGAGAAAAATAAAGCCTCTTCAGTAAATAGTGCTGGAAAAATTGGAAAGCCAGATGCAAAAGAATGAAACTAGACTGCTATTTGTCACCATACACAAAAATTAACTTAAAATGTTTCAAATACCTAAATATGAGACCCGAAACAATAAATTACATAGAAGAAAACATAAATATTAAACTTATGGACCTTGGACTTAGAGAGGATTTTATGAATTTGACCTTAAAGGCAAGGGAAATAAAAGCAAAAATAAATGAATGGGACTGTATGTAACTAAAAAGCTTCTGCACAGCAGAAGAAATGGTCAACAAAACAAAAAGGCAACCAACAGAATAGGAGAAGATATTTGCTAACAACACTTCCAGCAAGGGATTAACATCCCAAAGAACTCATACAACTCAACAACAAATAATCCAATTAAAAATGGGCAGAGGACATGAACAGACACTTTTCCCAAGAAGATATACATTCACAAATTTTTAAAAAATTAAAGATATACAAATGGCCAAGAGATATATGAAGAGATGCTCAACTTCACTAACTGTTAGGGAAATGCAAATCAAAACTACAGTGAGATACCACCTCACACCTGTTCGAACGGCTATGCCCAACCACACAAGTAGTAACACATGTTGGAGAGGTTGTGGAGAAAAAAGGACCTTTGTGCACTGTTGGCAGGATTGTAAATTGGTGCAGCCAGAAAGTTAAGAATAAAGTTACCATATGATCCACTAACCCCTCTTCAAATTGTTTGCATACATTTTGAAAACAATTTGAAAACATTTATTTGTAAAGATATATATGTCTCCCCCTATGTTCATTGCAGTGTTATTCATGGTGGCCAAGACATGTAAACAACTGAAGTGTTCCTTGATAGATGATTGGATAAAGGAGAGGGGGTGCATGTATTCAAAGGAATACTCCTCAGCCATAAGAAAAGATGCAACACTGTCATTTGTGACAATGTGGATTTATCTTGAGAATATCATGCTAAGCGAAATAAGTCAGATGGAAACATTCAAGAACAATATGATTTCATTCATATGTATGAGCCAAAAATGAACAAACAAGACAAACAAACAAAAACTCATAGACACAGACAGTAGTTTGGTGGTCACCGGAGGAAAAGAGGGTTGGGAAGTGGTGGTAAAGGAGGTCAAATATATGGTGATGGAAGGAGCTTTGACTTTGGGTAGTAAATACACAATGCAATAAGCAGGTGAATTATGGAATTATACACATGAAACCTATATAATTTTATTAACCAATATCACTTCAATAAATTTAATAAAAAATAAATAAAATATTGTAGTGGCTGGCAAAGTTATCTGATTACCTATTTAAACAGATTTTTAATTGTTGAATTTGATTTACTTGGAGATATGAAAGTTCAAAATTTTCCATTGTTATTTACATGGGTTTATTCCTAATAGTCTGCCTCTGTTAATCTATTTGTTGTTTTAAGAAAGTAAAATGGATTACACAGTTATCATATGACCATTGTTATTTGTATTGAGGCTACTTTTTATGGTAAATCCATACATGAACTGATGTAAATATGTTAGACCAAATACTGCAACAATAATGGATTCACCATTTAGTTGAGCACCTACTTGAAACCCTTTGACAATTATGTTTAAAGGAGAAATACTCATCTTAGGGGGAATAAACAAATCTAATCTTTAGGTAATTCTGATTGTTAGATTATAGATACCCCTTGTCTTAACATGGGGTCACCTCCCCATAAAGCCATCATAACCTGATAATATTAAGTCAGAATGCATTTAATACCTAACCTATTGAACATCATAGCTTACCCCAGCCTACCTTAAATCTTCTTTGAAGACAATATCCAAAAATACTGACAACATAGCACACTGTAGAACATTGGTGGTTTACCTTCATGACTTCATGGCTGGCTGGGACCTGTGGCTCAGTGCTGCCCAGCATCATGAGAGAGTATCATACTACATATTGCTAGCCCAGGAAAAGGCCAAACTTTAAAATTCAAAGAATGGTTTTCATGGGATGTGTATTGCTTTCACACCATCATAAAGTGGAAAAATTCTAAGTCAAACCATCTTAAGACAGGGACCATCTGTATATATTTTTTATATTGAACTTTAAATCTTTGGGCTTGGGGCTATTAAATAATGCCACTCCCTTCATTTTTTAAGTTTAATAATTATGTATCAATATTGGCTCATAATTGTAAAGTACCACACTAAGGCAAAAGTTTAACAATAGGGTAAACTGTGTATGGGGTGCGGAAGAGTTGATATATATGGAAACTGTAGTTTTTGCTCAAGTTTTCTGACCTTAAAATGGTCTAAAAGTAAAGTCCATTTTCAAAAAAAATCATCTCAAGATGATTTGGGCTACAAATGTGTTTTTTCTCTCTAGTGCCTAATAATATACCCAAATGCAGCATGACATTTTATTCTAAACTTTTAACACATTTAGAAAATTCCCTTTAATAACCATGGTCATTGATATGATTATTTCATAAAAAGATGATTGTTTCCTAAGGAAAATATCTTATATAATTATTTTAATTGAAAATGTTATTGTTTGGTGACTTCTATACCAGGTGCCAGCCCCCCTTTTTTTTCAGGTATAAAAATTTAAGATAAAGATAACATGGAATATGAGAGTTTGTATCCAGGATTTGTGAGAACTTCTTAATGTTCCCTTCCTATTCATAGGTAGAATGATAGTTATCGAGCCTACTCTTCAAACCATCCGATTTTTCTCTTTATACTTTTAAATTTAAAGGAGATTTAGGTATTTTCTGGTTCAAATCATTCCACCTATAAGTCTTTAGCATAATGCACAGAGATTCATTGAATTTCAAGGTAAGGAGAAGGGGAGGAGAGAATATAGAAACTATGGTTTCCCTATTATGTAAATTTTTTTACATTTATGAGCAACAGGGGAGGGGGGATGGGGACATCTGTAAAATTGTCAACAGTAAAAAATTAAGTTAAGCCCTAGTCGCTTTGGCTCAGTGCGCTGATCGTCAGCCTGTGGACTGAAGGGTCCTGGGTTCGATTCTGGCCGAGGGCATGGACCTTAGTTGCAGGCTCTATCCCTGGCTGCCGGTTGGAGCATGTGTGGGAGGCGACCAGTCAGTGTGTCTTCCTCACATCCATCTTTCTCTCTCTCTCCCTCCCTCTCTCTCTCTCTCTTTCTCTCTTTCTCTCTCTCCCTTCCACTTTCTGTGAAAAGCAATGAAAAAATATCCTCGGGCAAGGATTAAAAAAAAATTTTTTTTTAAAGTTAGAATAAATAAATTTAAAGAAAAACAATTCTTATGTAATCTTTTAAAACAAACTCATGATTTCATTGAACCTTTTCTCTTGTATTATTGAATTGTTCCACATAAAGATATACAATAGCTTAAGGCAAAAAAAAAAAAAAAGAAAAAAGAACAACAAAGAAAAGAAAAAAATCCCTTTCCCTTTTTGATACATTTTTAGTCTTGTTAAAGAAAAACGTTTTATGACACATGCTAAAAACGTAAGGAAGTCTATTCAGAACTGTCACAATAGTGGAGAAAGGTTAGGCTGAACTCTGAATGCAGGAAGGAACTAGTGGGATTTGTAACCGAAGAGCAGGTTGGGGGGATGGTGCGTGGAAAATATAAATGAACAAACGAAACAGAAGCAGATTCATAGAAACAGGGAACAGACTGGTGGTCATTAGAGGGGAGGAGGGTTGGGGGACCCGGTGAAAATGGTGGAGGGGCTGAGAAGCACAAACTGGTAGTTACAAAATAGTCGCGGCTCGTGAAGCACAGCATGGGAATATAGCCGGCGACACTGCAATAACTGCACGGTGCCATTGGGGACTGGAGTGTCGCGGGAGCACTTCGTAAAGTGTCTGATTGCCTAACTACTATGCTGCACACCTGGAACTAATACAAAACAATATTGAATGTACGTTGTAATTTTTAAAAAATGTAAAAAAGAAAGAAAATTCCTAAGAGGGGATATCAAGGTGCAGTGACCCCGCAGAATTGCTGCTGAAGGCAGGCCGCGGCCATCCGGTGTCAAGGGCAGAGGATTCTCTGAGCTGGCTTCACAGGGTTCTTGTTAAGACGGGCTACGCAGAGCTGGCAGGGAAGGTGTAGGGAGTGTCTTGTCAGTCTTCAGATGTGATAACAGTGTTGATAAATAAAAATCCTCTAGGAAAATATAAATCTTTTGCTTAGTTCTTTGTTAAAGATAAAAAATTTTTTTTCAGTAAAGTCATATTGCCTTTTTGCTGTATCTCTTAATTGAAAATGAGAGATATTTGCATTTAGTTCTGTGGCGAAAGGACACTGTTAGATTAAAGCTTTGAGTTTTTTGTTGATCTTCCATATTGATAGATGAAAGGTAAATAATCAGCTGAATTTATTTAAATTTAATTTTTTGCAAAAGGCTAAAAAAAATAGTCTGACGGGAAAATCAAGTACACTGCATGTGATATGAGATAACTGCTTTTGAACAGAAAAGCTGATTGTTAACCTCTATCAAATGTGAGTTAATCATGCCCTCACTTCCACTTCTACTCTCTCTGCTGAAAGTGAAAAGATTTAAGTTTGTTGTTTTAAAAAATCTATTTAGCCCGGCCGGGCGTGGCTCAGTGGTTGAGCATCGACCTAAGATCCTGGAGATCGGGGTTCGATTCCCGGTCAGGGCACATGCCCGGGTTGCGGGCTCGATCCCCAGTTGGGGGCGTGCAGGAGGCAGCCGATCAATGACTCTCTCATCACTGATGTCTCTCTCTCTCTGTCTCTCTCTCTCTCTCTCTTTCCCTTTCTCTCTCTGAAATCAATAAAGAAATATTTTTAAAAAATCTATTTAGAATCCAAGTTGATTATTGAATATCCTCAGGTGGAACTTTATGTCTGTAATCAAGCATAATGTGAATGAGTACCTGATCCAAATTTATAGATATTTAAGATATATATATATATATATATATATATATATATAAAATCAAGTTATCAAGATTGCTCTGTGTGTGTGTGTGTGTGTGTGTGTGTGTGTATATATATATAAAATATATTTTTTCAATGAAAACAAAAAAGTAACAATATTTAAATAAAGAAAATTACTCTGTCTCTATAAATAGACAGAGTATCTTCTTGGTTTTTTGAAAACCAAGAAGATACTTTCCTTTAATTTCTCAATATTTACCTTTTCTTGAGTCAGAAATTTGTACTTTTAAAAATTTAATTATTGTATTACTTTGTTTTTATTGAATTGGAATCAATATTCTAATTTTTCCAGCTACCTGAAAAAATAATTTTAAAAGATATAGCATACATTCAATAAGAAATTAGTAAATCTTTTAAAATAACAGCATATTTTATGTGTGTCATAATAATAATAGCAAATGTATATTAAACTATATACTAAACATTGTGCCAAATGTTTTATAACTGTTACATTTGTAATCTAATCAGCCATTCTGTGAATTAGGTGCTATTATTTTGCATTTCACACATTTTATGAGGAGGAAATAAGTGACTTGCCCCCAAAACCGCACAGATGTAATAAAGTGACACAGATCGTATCTATTCATTCATTCCTTCTTAGTCAGTGTTTAGCCATAGAAGTAGAACTAGTAGGGGGATTTCTTTTCCCTCTTGGGGCAATCTCAGTCCTGCTTTTAAAGACTTCAACTGGTTATACAGGATAAGTTGTCTTACTGAAAGTCAACTGATTAGGGCTTTAATCCCATCTGCAAAATTTCTTCACAACAGCACTTTGATTTGTGCTTTTTTTTAATTAATAAGGATTGTAGCCTAGCTATGTCGACACCTTAGAAAGACAAACACACATTTGTTTATTCTTTCACCAATTTATTGGGTACCTCCTACATCCTTGGCATTATACTACATTCTGAATGCAGAGTGGTAAGCCAACACTGTCCCTGCTCTCGAAAACATGCTGAAGGGGAATGCAAACAGTAAATAATCCCTTAGGATGTAATTACTAAGTTGGTTAGTACTGTGAAATAAAAGTCCATATTTCCACACAAAAAAATTTACAGAAGTTTCTAATTTAGATCGGGAGTCACTTCAGGGAAAGGGATTATTTTAAGGTGACGTCTGCAGGAAGAGCAGCATTAGCAAGCAGAGTTTCAGCCATAAAAGCAAGGAAAGAGCCTGTGGGAACTTGAAGAAAGGAAAGAAGGCTGAGCGGGGACAGTTAGCATAGGGACTTGAGGACTGTGTGAGAAGCAAGAATCTCTCCTCCTCCCTCCAACTCTCGCCCCAGTGTACTGTCAGGTCATCCAAGGGTTCTGTGTAGGGTGACGGTGAGCTTATTTGTGTTTTAAATTGATTGCTCTGATGCCATATGGGAAATGGATTGGGTCAAAAGGAATAGTGGAAATGGGCAGGATGATTCGGAGGATATTGCAGTGTTTCAGAGGACAGATGCTGGTCCTTGGGCTTGTTTTATCATAATAGAGGAGAAAAGTGGACAGAGTCTAAGTTTAGAAGCAGAGTTAGCACTACTTGATGCTAGATTACATGGACTACGTAGAAAAGAGGAAAGGTATCAGATATGATTAGCAGGTTTCTGCCTTGCGATGGGAAGACCTGAACCTGTGTCTCTGAAGCAGAGCTCTTAGAGACTGCTTCAGAGTAACTACAACATCCCAGACTGTCATTTCCAAGCATGAGGTGGGGGTTGCTACTCACCTGGAAGCACACATTACATCTCCAAAGAAGGGACATGCATCTCATGGCCTTGAGACTCAATGCCATGGCGAACCTCTGGTCTTAATGGTGGGTGGGTGGAACTTTTCCCAGATTTGGAGGGGCATTGAAAAACTTTTTTAGAGACTTGTGAAGTAAGTCATTTAATATGAACGTGCCATCAGAGTCAGTGACTCAGAGGACGGGGGGGGGGGGGGGGGGGGGGCGGGGCTTCACGTGTTAGTATATGATTCTCATAAGTGAATGTGGCCATATTGCATTAAACACAACGGTGTAATCAACATTTCATATTAGTATCTTGTAACTCACTTTCATAAAATCAACTATCCCCCAATCAAAGGGATTTCCTAACCCTTTTTAATGTTGAAACCATTCAGTCCATTAATAAGCCCATTTAGTACATACATTCACCAATTTGCAAGAGAGAAAAGGTGGGAACATTTTAGAAGGTTTTCTCCATGTAATTTGTGTTCCTATTTACCTTTAATATTTATTGAATCCAATTCTCCCCCATGTACTTAAATAAGCCCTGTATAAGACTCTTAGATATTTTGAAATGTATATTAATTTTATAAGTCTGTGATTCAGAGAACATAGTCTCTTATTGTTATAATGACAAGTGAAACAAACAAAACAAAGTAACATTTTTTTTGTAATCAGGAAACACTCCTTCATAAAAAACCCAAACTGAAGTTTAATTTACTTTTTTTTTTTTTTTAATATATCTTTATTGATTTCAGAGAGAGGAAAGGAGAGGGGGAGAGAGAGATAGAAACATCAATGATGAGAGAGTCATTGATCGAGCCCACAACCCAGGCATGTGCCCTGACCGGGAATCGAACCCTGATCGCCTGGATCCTAGGTCGATGCTCAACCGCTGAGCCACGCCCTGCCGGGCTAATTTACATTTTTTATAGTTGGCTCAGTAACATCTCTAACTCCTCAATTATTCTGAGAATCACTCATTATGATTCTCTCTCTCTCTCTCTTTCTCTCTGTCTCTGTCTTTCAGAAATTCCAGTGGGGACAAGTCATCTCTGGGAGCAGCCACTACACCATAGCTCTGTAATACTATTACACTATGATTTGAAGTATTAAAGCCTGGGATTATTTACTGAGGCCCAGCATTTTTGCCACAATTTTCAGAACTTGCACTTACCCAGATTTTCATTCAACCTAGGGACACTTATTCTGGCTTGATTTTTTTTCATCATGAATAAAAATACACGTTCTGTTTTGCTTTTAATTATCTATCACTTAGTTGCCTGACTAGTTCTATAAATCTCAGATATGCATACAAATAAATGCATTTGTATTTGATGGTAACATGTTCCATAGCAATAACCTGAGAAATTATTTTGTGGTCCTAAATCAATCTTAACTCATGGAACAGAAAGAAGCTTTGCCAATTCCCTTGCATTTCTTTTTCTTTACTTCTTTTGTTGCTTTTCATCTTGATCTACTGAATGTCGTTGCCACCTTATTAGTTCTGGATAATCTCCCTCTTTTCTTTCAACAACTGAAGACCTGTAAGCACTAAATTGTCTTGTAATGACTGTTGCACAGCAGGGTCGTTTACTCTGAGCCCTTTATAAAGAGCACACAGCACAGTGTCCCAATCAATGTGTACAGATAGGGTCAGGCTAATACAGAAGCTTATTAAAATGGCAGGATGTCAGTTTACTTCAGCCTTTGTGAAATGCTGAGTTATTTTCTTGCTATGAAGATCAAGATGAAGCCTTTGAAAATATATATATATTTAATTTCCCTTATTTTCTTTCATACTTTTAAGAAGAATATTCTGGAAACTTAAAACAATCTACCAAGCCAAGTAATCCATATATACTTTATTAGGGAAACTATCTTTAAACCAAGTGTAGAATGATTGAAATGTAACTGCTAGTCTAGATGACTAAATTAGTAATAGATTTAAGGGAGAACATTTAGTTAAAGCTTCAGGCAGTTTCTTGTGTACTGTAAGCACAGAACCAAAATTAATCACCCAGTAAGAATAATTCTTATTGATCTATAAAAAACAAAAGTTTAATTTTTAAGATTTAATTTAGCAGATATATGAATTTAAATAGTGTTTTTACAATGCAAAATTAACAGATGCATAAGATTAGAAATAGAAATGATACTTTTGTTTTGCAGTCCAGGAACTAACTCATATATTGAGTTTCAGTTATAAAAAATAAATAACATTTGCTAGAAAACTATTTTGCATTTTGACTTTTTTTTCAAGTTAGAATAGGTATGAAGCAGGGTGAGACCTTGTATGTAAATAAACAGTGTAGCTAGATATTTAAGGGAACAATAATCTACTACATATTAGAGCAAGAGGCAGGGTGTGAATAATGTGACACTAATTAGATTTTCTAACCCAGCCCACATTATTATATAGTTTGTGTAACCTCCTTTTAGATTCTGGTATATAATCAACTGCTACCCATATTTTTCTGTGCTGTTAGATGTGTGCATTTTCATATCTATCTAAATGGCTATTTCAGTGAAAATTTAGAGGACAGAAAAAATTAAGAAATTAAGGATAGTATGAAGTAAAGGCAGTTTCACATTATACACATCTAAGAGATTTCAGGGGAATTCTTCCTCCTGTGGTTTTTTTGTTTGTTTGTTTTGAAGAGCTAGACATATATACCTAGCTTAGAAGCTGGAAATTATCCTGTGAAAATAATCTGACATACATTTCTAGGTGTAAATAATATGAAAAATTTACCCCTTCGTTTAGGACTATAAATTCTTATATTAGAATAAAATTTTAAAAAATCTATAGAGTTGAAAATACTGGTCTTTATAAATGAGGATATAAATGACTTCAAAAGGAAAATGTGTGTACATCAAATTCACTCAACACTATGAAGAAATAGTATAAAAGTGGTTAGTTTTCAGAAATCCTCCCATTTTGCTAAGAAGGTGAAGCTTCTCATATTGTCTGATAGGGAGTATTTTGCAATTTTGAGATGTTTCAGGCCAACACTATTAACTGCTCAATTGACATTTTACAAAATGGGTTTTTTCACTTATTCATCTCTAAATATCAATGCCTGCAAGGATTACACTTAACATATTTGAACAGTGATTTTTATGGATATTTTTGGCCCTTCTGTCCTTCAAAGACATCTAAGAATGAACTAGCTATAATGTGTCAGTATGATGTCCTTTCTAAATAAAGCAAAAACGAAGATTTTTTTTTTTTACAACTACATTATATCTGGAAAATAACTGATTTTTTTTTTCTCTTCAAGAACTTGAAGTTCAGAATGTTGGGGTTTTTTTTTTTTTTTGCTTAAGCAATAAAGTTTATACACTGTATTATTAAACTCTGTAATCTGCCAAAGCAGTAGATAATAATTGTTCAAAAAGTGTAAAATAGACCAAAATGCCTTTAAATCAATAATATATAGATTATAGCATTTCAAAGTCAATGTAAATTTGTTACATTGCAATGATGCCTTTGAAATAGTGTTACCTCTCATGATGGTATTTGGTGGATTAAAAACAATTTAAAGAAATTAGGCCCTAGCTGGTTTTGCTCAGTAGTTAGAGCATCGGCCTACGGACTGAAGGGCCCGGGGTTCGATTCCACCCAAGGGCATGTACCTCAATTGCAGGCTCCCTGTCCTCAGTTGGGGCATGCGCAGGAGGCGATCAATTGATGTCTCTCTCTCACATCAATATTTCTCCCTCTCTCTCTCTCTCCCTTCCACTCTCTAAAAATCAATGGAAAAAATATCCTCTGGTGAGGATTAAAAAAAAGAGAAATTAGAATATCAGTAAAGCATCCAGAAGTAATTTTCATGAGTATCTTTGAAGAGTATACAATGACTTTTTTCTCACTATTTTTAACAATAAATAATGTAGAAATATTAAATGTTTTCAAGCTGTTTTCCTTTTCCCATGGCAGTGATGAAATTTTTAAATAATATTTTATTATGTATAATAAAATTATAAATGTATAGTAAAGTACAAAAGCGAGTATATACTTACAATGAGAAATAAATCAAAATGAATATTACAATTGAAAAAATGATCAAAACCTACAAATACCACAAAAATCCAAAACATTAACGTGATATTTGCCCAAATAATTGCATGACATCTTCTAAAATACTTTTTCCCTGTACATTTTTGGCTGCATACTCTTTGATCAACTATTCATATTACAACGATTTGTTTGTATCTTTTACTGCACAGAGCAGAGAAAAATAAATTTTTCCTGACGTGTTTGATCAAAATGTATTTATTTTTGATAGCTTATGAGTTCTTTTAGCTTCATATATTATTGAATGTCATACAATTCCTAGGATTGTTTTCAAGTTTGTGAAATCCTCTAAGAAGTTTTTAAAATACATGAGTAAGCCTGGCTGGGCGTGGCTCAGCGGTTGAGCGTCAACCCAGGATCTAAGAGATCACAGTTTGATTCCCGGTCAGGACACATGTCCAGGTTGTGGGCTCGATCCCCAGTCCGGGGAGTGCAGGAGGCAGCCGATCAATGACTCTCTCATCACTGATGTCTCTCTCTCCCCCTTCCTCTCTCTGAAATCCAGAAAGATATATTGAAAAATAAAAAATAAAAATAAATAAAATATATAAGTAATATTTAGAAGAATTTTACACAGACTAGCTCAGGCTCTGGTCCTGTAGCACCTTAATTCAATGAGCAGAAGAGTATTTCTGGAAGTCGTTCCTATATTGGAACAGCTAGCAATACTCTAGCTGTGTACAGAAGTGACTGGGCATACTTTAATGAGAGCAGTAACAAACTGTATTGCAATCATGGTTATTTTTCCTTTTTTCCCCATAGACCGAGTTAGATGAGATCAGAAACTATGTTGTTTATTTCTACACTCCAAGCACAAAATACAATGTACTGATACATAGGATGTGATCTCAAGTAGTTTTTGAAATGAGTGATTAATTGAAAGGTAAGTTCTGAGGTGTAGGCTAGTGATCAACCTTCCAGCCGCTGACTGGATAGGTGGGTGAGAGAACAGGGTTATCATAAGAGCATGCAAGCCCAAAGCAAAGGCAGGATGTGGCTTTTCTTCTTAGTTTGTCCACAACCTGATAATAATAAGCCAACTACTTCTTTTCCTCCCTTATCACATCCTAGTGAATGTGAAAATCTATGAGTACATAAAAGAAATTAAGTCACTAAAACATGCTAAATTACAAAGTAGTGAAATATAGTCAATATATTAAAAGAATAATTCACAATTTGGAAACCCTCTAAGAGGCCCTAATGTACTTGAAGAGAGTATTTATACTTTGGGCAGTTCTGACTCAATAAAATTTCATTATTGATGATGATGGTTATGGAAATAGAGACCACAGTCAGAGAAAGCTTAAAATGTTTGCTAAAATCAATACTTAAGAAATGATAGATTTACCTGTTTGTCTGCCTCACTAAAATGTATCTTTCTCTCTCTTCCTCCCTCTAATCTAATATATGTGCATATATATCAATCTAAAAAGAGAGAATAATGGATGTTTAATGTTTTATATGCATTTATAAATAGAACATCTTTATTAAATTGATTTTCTCAAAGTAAATATTTACCTGTCCCCCACTACATGTTTTGTTTCTTGCCTAAGCTTCTGTTAGTCTGCTCTTGAAGGTGTTTGTTTATTGATAGTGTCCATCCACCTAACATTCCTAAGTGTGGTCACCCAATTTTATGACATGACCTACCTCATAACATGTCTAACTAAAACTCATTTGGATGTTTTATATTTATATTTAATATAGCATATGGAGGTGCTTACAGGTTATTGAATTAGTTAAAAATAATCTCGTATCTCAGTTTTGCCTAACTAATTAGGAATTCGTGATATTTGAATAGTAATGATGCTAAAGTTTACTTTTATGCTTAAAGAAAAAAATGTTGTGTCAAACAAATTTTTAGTGTACAAAAAACTTAGGAGGATTAACTGGGAAAATATGTTTCAAGTCCTTAGCACTGACACTTTGCAGGGCAGTAATCAATGGGTAAATTAAAATTCTTTTACTTTCCACATTTTGTTTGATTTGTTACTTTATCTAGAACTTATCTATTTATGATTTTATTTAGAATTAGTCATTGTATGAGATATAATATAATTAATAACCTAAATTTTAAATATTCTCTAGTTAGGAATTTTACCTATTCAATTTGTGTTTTTCTCTCACATCATTTAAATTAATGAGCTTTTTCTACATAATTTGTATAGTATGGGGTGCCAAAAATTCATTGGGTATTATACCAAGATAAGTTAATATTTAAATACCTCAGTTAAAACATAACATTCTAGTCACTTATTAGGTAGCAGAAAGAAACAGCTAATTCATAGTAGATTCAATTTTTTCTTCAATAGCGAGCACATGATAAGAAAGTCAGTATGTGAGTGTCCTAAAATTATGTGTTATTATAAGTTATGGTGAGTCAAGAAAGGCCACCCTTGATACCCAAATAAATTTCTAAGGCTAAGATAATTGATACTAATCAGTCTAAGTTCAAAATCCAATTGTGCCCCTTATGAGCTCTGTGATTATGGCCAAGTTACTTCATTTCCCTAAACTCCACTTTGTTTGGTTGTAAAATGTAGATAATAGAAGCTGCTTTGTAAGTTTTTCATGAGGATTAAATGAGATTATGAATAAAAGTTTCTCAGCATGGTATCTGGCATATAGTACTCAATGAAGAGTACACAAATTATTTTAATATAATTAAATATAAACAATACATAATAGTATGATCGATTGCTTTCAGTTTCAAAAATAATTACTATATAAGGCACGTTTTCATGATCTTTAAAAGCAACCATTTAAAGAATATCTTGGGTGGAAAGTGTGGTATTTACACTGGCTCACGTATTGCATGTATTAAATATTTTTTAAAATTGCTGAAAGTCTTTGCAGGCTATACCTCCAGGATCAGTAGGTGGTATTGGCTATTAAAGCATAACCTGTATTTAATTTTATTAATTTTATGAATTGTTTTTTGTTATTCATTTTACCTTATTTCATTAATGTCCTTTGCAACAGGCTACCTATGTCTCTGGACACATTTAATAGTGGAATTCTCTTCAAATTATTATTTCTTAAATGTTGACTTTACTTATGACCTGTCCTCAGCTCTCTCCTCTTCTCATCTGCCATCCTGCAGATGACTTCATCCACTTCAAGGGCTTCATATACTGTCATTTGCTAACCAGTCCCACATTTTTTTCTTCAGTATATAGCTCTTTAGTTTGCAAATCTCAGTGTCCTGTTGGGCATCTCCATCTTCATTCCCACTGGTACTCTAAACTCACTATGCTCCAAACTGAAGTTAACATCATCTGTCTGTAAACTTTTCTTTCTCTTATGATTTTTCTTGCAGTAGAAGCTACTACCATCAATCCAGTCATGGAACACAAAACCTGGGTATTATCTGTGAGTTATCTCTATCAGTCCCCACAAAAATAAAACACAAAGTTCTATCAAATTATCTTCATTCCAATTGTCACCACCCAGGAATAGACTATGTCTACTCTTTCCTGGGATATTTCAACAGATCATTAAATACTTTACTCTCCCCAGTCCTTTGTGCCTCTATTCCATTCTTTGAAAAATAGACAGGGTGATCTTTTAAAGCACAAATGTAATACTCTGGTTCAGTCCCAGAACTTATAGAGCTCAGGCAAGAGTGTAAACGAAGGTATGTTGTTCTTCCCCTTCTCTATACCTTTATGCTGCCAAGTCACTTAAAGATAATAAGTGCCATTACATATACTTATATATAGACACTCCAACCGGCCTATCTGATCGTTGTCCACAGCCATCCTGCCATAGAAACAGTTTGGGATCATCTGGTCATGGAATTCTGTGTGTACACAGAGCATGCTTTAGAAGAATGGGCATGGGTGACAGGTGGTTTCCTGTCCTTGGCCCTTTGGACTCCTTGCCCGGTGGGTAGAGGAATGGCCACAGGAAGCCATGGACAAGGATCCATTTTTCTGGGTGTATGTGTGATACTGTGCTATTATTATTTCCCTATTTAAAATTGTTTAATGACTCCCTGTATTTCTCAGGATCAAGTTCAAACTCTTTAGTATAAACTAGAGTTCCTTTTATGGCCTGCCTCTTGTATATCCCTGTCTGTTTTGCCTCTAAACATACTCTATCTCCTATTCTATAGTCTAGTAAATCAGAAGTTGTTTTAGCTCCTTGAATGTAGAATTATCCCCCACCCCCTTCCTCCTCCTTGCCTTCAGCGCTCTCCATCTCCCCTCCACATTGATACTTCCTTTTGATAATTCAGATCTCAACTAGATGATACTTTCTTCAAAGGAAATTCTTTTACATTTTTCTCTGTGCCTCTGTACCACTAAAGGTGCCTGCATTCCAGGTATCATCCCCTTAATGTCTTACTTACACAGATGCCAAACATCCATTCTATGCATGACTAGAGTGCCATGGAGAGATGATGATGAAGCCTACCTGGTTTTAGAACGTGATCCGTGTTCAGTGCCATAGTCCTTAGGGTAGTGTTTTCTGCTGTTCTTTGCCCTTACCTCCTGCTGTTTGGATTCCTTTCCTATCCTGTTGCAAGATTTGAGCTGCTTCTCTGATTTCTACAAAAAACATTCCTACCAAGTTTATAATAGAATTTTGTTGAGGGTAATTGAATTGAAATCTCCAGGGGTCATCGGGAAGGGTCAGAATCATGTAGCAGTGCATTTCAACTGTAAACTTCTGACCCATGTTTCTCCTTTGAAGTGTCTCCTTGGCTTTCTCTCCCAATGGGAATCTTCCTCTTCCTTATGCTTTTCTCACTCAGCCTCAAAGCTCAAAGTCTTTTTTGCCCTTTAGTTCCTTCAAAGAAATCTCAATAGCAGCCCCTCATAATTTTGCAGATTTTTTCAGCTCTGCCATAGTTCCTATCCCTCAGAGATCTTATGGAAGTATATTCTATAAAGCCAATATGTCCCTCCAAGAAATATTTTCATACCAGCTACTGAAAAGGTAAAAAATAATCTGTGTTTACAGTCTGGTTAGGATGTGCTAAAGCTGTGTTCCCTTTACTGCCCACTGCTTAAGATCTATCAGGAAGCTGAAATAGAACAGTTATTACAATGCTTATATCTGACCTGAGTAAATCTGGAACATGATGCATCCGTCTCATTAAAGCAGCCTGTACTTCAGTAACAAAAAATAGGTGTTAGCTTAATAAGATTTTGACCCATAAAAGATGAGTGAAAATTATGCATTAATGTGTAACCGATTGCCATTAGCAACATTCTTTCATAAAACAGATGTCTATCTGCTCTCTGCAGTGCTGCATCTGTGAGGTTCACCATCTCCAGAAATGAATCTTTGACTTATTATTGCCCCAGCCTAATTGAAGAAAATGTTAAGTCTCAGCTTTGTGATTCATGCATATTGACTGTGTGGTCAGTGAAGGAGAAAGAAACCAGATATTTTATGGAACAAGGGCCATCTGTGTATTATTTTAAAACTGATTGAATGTGGTACAATCTGTGGCAAAATGACAGCGGTTATAGACCAGTATGTGAGGACTGAAAGGAATTACATTTAAAAGTTAGTAATAATTATTTTTCAAGTGGCATTATCTGTCAACTTAATTTTCATAGACATCTTTTGGCCATGGCCATGCTGCTGGATGAAGGCAACATTGAAAGAGAAAAGCCCTTTTGATGATCACTACTATCAAAAATCAAAATGCTCATTTTTTTTTATCTGAAACTGATGCTAAATGACCTCTTTCCTTTTTTTCTTGATGTAAATTTACTTTAATACAGCACAGTAATGTAAGTGTAAAATCAGGTGCTCTGCTGAGTTTGTTATATGCAGTAGATAGTGCTCTTTATCAATGAGCTAGTCTTACAAAGAGAATCTAATTTTGAACATATTGTAAATTGATGCCTGAGGATTAGGTGGGTGGAATTCCTCCGTCGCTAGTGGGAGTGGGGTTCTGGCGATATTTTCAGAAAAGGAATTTTCTAAGACTCGCATGGGAGGATGAATGGTTTTTATTTGTGTGGAATTTTATTTCTCGGTTTGCAAAGTCCCATTTTCTTTAATCCAGTCCCAGAAAATGTGCAGCTAGGGCTTTAGCAGGGCCAGTGTCCAGAGTTTCTGTTCCATGCTGGAGTCGGGTCTAATGTAGCATCAGGCTTGTGGAAGTCCATTAGTCCATTGTGTGGGCAAATGTAGGGGATCATGCCCCTGCACCAGGAGCCCCAAGAGAGCAAGAGCACAAGAGCCAAGAGACCAAGAGCGAGAACTTTCTTTGTTCAGGAGTTAAGTATCTCAGATTTCATGCCCTTGCAGAGGATATGCCTGTTCTGGCTACTGACTTGCTCCCAGGTGTGACTGACAGGTAAGGACTTTCCCGCATCCCCCAGACCTTACTGGGTTTGCGTCTATTGTTCTGTCCCTTCCCCCAGCTGTCCGGGGGAACAGACTTGGAGAATGTTAGCTGCAGCTTCCTGGCACAGCTGTATAAATGGCATGCCTATATTCTCTAGTCTCCCCTTTACTCCTAACCAGGTTATTATAATGGTATAATAATGGCATGCCATAAATCTACTTCAAAAGTTAAGATAGCCCTGGCCTGTGTGGCTCAGTGGTTAGAGCGCCAGCCTGCACACAGAAGGGCAATGGGTTCTATTTCCAGTCAAGGGCACATGCCAGGGTTGTGGGTTCACTCCCCGCCCCTGGTCAGGGCGCATGCGGGAGGCAAACAATTCATGTGTCTCTCTCACATTGGTGTCTCTCTCTCTCTCTCTTTCTCTTTCTCTCCCCCCACCCATCCCTCTCTCCTTCCCACTCTCTGAAAAGCAATGAAAAAAATATCCTGTGAGGATTAACAACAAAAAAGTTAAGATAAGTAGATTAATTTGAGTCAGTCACAATGTGACAAATAACAGTGTAAGCTTATACAAGGGCAGGGGAAAATAAGATTATAGTTGTAATACAAATAAACAATACAATCATTAAGAAATAATAATAATACCAGAATTAACTTTGTGTTTTGCATACTCACAACTATAAACCTACTTTTGCCCACCCTGTATTATCTTGGTTCCATTATTGATCCATAACTGTGACATAATATCTCTTATGGAATGGAACTTCTTAAACTCACCATTTTCCTATCTTTTCTGTGTTTATCACAAGGAAAATATAATATGAAACTGGAAAGATCTCAGCAGCCAACTCACTTAGAGCTTACCTTCAACCAACCACCCACAACACTAAAGATTATGCATGAAGCCTATTAAGGCATTTAGGAGGATGTCATCAGGAGGGAAATAATGGAAATGGCACTCAAGCGATTTCTATAAAATATCATTTGACTTAAAAAAAATTAGGACTAGGAAGGACCTTAGAAACTACATAACCCAAATCTCTTATTTTGCTGATATAGGTTTGTAAATAACTTCTTCAACATTATGTAGAGAATTAGCTAGAGGGGTAGAATCTCCTCACTTCCACTGTTTCTATCACACCAAATAATAGTGATAGCTAGCATTTAATTAGTGCAAGGCACAGCTCTAATCACATATAGTCATTCACTTAATCTTCACAACAACACTATTACTGTAGTTATTATCATCTCTGTTTTACTGATGATCAAACTGAAATCCAAGCAGATGAAGTGATTTGCCCAAGATCACACAGCAAATAAAGTAACTGTGATGTAAACTCAGGCAATTTGGCTCCGGAGTCTGTGGCCTTAACCACTACACTGTATTGCACGCTTGAGCTGATTACTTAAATGTACAATTGAGTAGTGCAGCATAGTCATTGTTTAGAAATTCTTTTAATAGACGATTTAACTAAATTGATGTGTATATGTAAATGGATATTACTTGTACAACAAATATGTGTTTATGACAGTATATATGTTTTATCCTTAGCTCCTTTTTACATCTCCCAAACTCCTGGTAAACAGAAAGTAATGCACATTTCTCACTCATGTTCAAAAAGTACAAAACTACAAAATTTTTAGTCAAATGGTCCTAGATATGCT
Organism: Miniopterus natalensis; assembly: GCF_054644295.1. Taxonomy (NCBI): domain Eukaryota; kingdom Metazoa; phylum Chordata; class Mammalia; order Chiroptera; family Miniopteridae; genus Miniopterus; species Miniopterus natalensis. The sequence goes on along the minus strand of NC_142082.1, from coordinate 63,391,968 downwards.
CTTATTTGCACTGTGAAAGGATTTCAATCTAAACTTGAATTGGAGGGTATAAAATAGAAAAATCTCAGTTATTCTCAGGAAAATAAAACGTAAGGACTTAGAGACTGATTTCCCATAAATGCCTGATGACAGAAAACTGAGAATACTGGAATTTTCTTAAATGATAGGGAGTTGGTCAGGGACTGCCTCATATCATCTCGGGGAATTTTTCTTATGGTTTCTAGAGACATGAACAAGAAATGACCCAGGTCAGGTTGGTCTCACAGAATAACCTGAATTGAGCTTTGTCTGCATAGCTGGACTGGTTGTGTTTGCTCAGAGAATTTTTTGAGCTGATCTTCGCTTGTGATTTTAACAGACTCTGAGTTAATTCTTCCCCTTCCCAGTCTCTGCCCATAGGTGAGCCCACCCCAAACCCTCAGTGGACTCGCCTGTGGCTTGTAATAGTTTGGGTTTCCCAAATTGCAGTTCCTCTGCTATTCCCAGATAAACTTATCTTTTTTGCCAATTTTGAGCTTGCCTAAATTTACCTCTTTATGAGGTTGACAGAAAAAAATGGGGAAAGAGGAGGTAAGTAGAATGAATAGATATCAAGACTGCCCTTTTTCTTTCCAAATTTGAGCTGCTAATTGTTCATAATTACCCTCTATCTAAAATAATTTACATTTCTCTAGTTAGTAGTATATAAGAAAAATAAAGTAGAGTGACAAAGATAAAACCAAAAATATAAGAAAAATTGAACTCCATAGATTTATTTACAATATGTATATGTTTATCGGATTCGTTCTTATCATTTGGAGGGATGTGGTTGATCATTGAAGAACATGAAATTCAAGAAAATGAATGCATTTATACAGGCTCTTAACTTACTCCTGAATCACATTTCTGTGAGGTTATTTTTTCTTGTGCCATGTTAACCCTCTTTCAGATTTCATTGAAGTTTATTTTTCAGTGGATGATTATTTTTCACAAAGAAATACAGATTTTGGCACTTTACTATATTTTCTGCAAAGAAAATTGTGAGGCAAGAACAAACTCACATTGAAATGCAGAAGCTAAGCAGCTCAATAAACCTGATTGCTAATTAAATAGCATGTGTACTCAACTATCCTATAGTTACTCAAATTTGTGTCTCAGCAAACGTATAGACTACTACACATAATGAATCTTCGGTATTCTTGGGGGAGGAAAAAATACAGATATTAAATCAGTGAGTGCTAAATGACAACATTTTATAGAAAGAAGCTTAGGCTTTATTTTAATAAGATAGCACTGAATTCGTGTTTTATAAGGTTTAAGGTTCTTTTGATGGTGGGACACAATACTTAGGTGGGTGAAAGGAGAATTTTTTTGTTACTTGTAGTTCCAAATAAAAGAAGGCGGTTTGCGAGGTTGCACAGGGAGTTACACTTGGGGCAGGGTGACAACAAGGTGGAGCTCTAGAGGCCACCCGAGGTACAAGAGGGCTGAGGTTTTGTAGGTTTCTTATGGATTAGCTCATTTGAGTAATTTCATGGGCTCCAGAGCCGTAAGGACAGTCTCTCGCTGTCTTGTACCTAGGGTAAGGTTGATGAGGGCAGGTGCTAATGGCCTGGTGTGTGAGAGCCCAAGAGGGGACGTGGTCGGAGTGTGGTCTTAACCAACTGCTCAAAAACGGACACTGACCGGCCTCTAGCCAGGGCCTCAAACCTGGGTCAACCAGCGTTAAACACAACAAAAACAAAAACACTTTATGAAACTTTGTTATAATTTGCCATCAAATAATCCTCAACAGAAATTTGTTTTTGGCTTATGTAATAGTTCAGTCAATGGAGATTGTTCTGGTAGACAGGCAGCCTTCTATGTAGAGACTCAGAGACTTGTGCTTTGTCCAAGGCCTGACTTTGGCCAAGTACTTGGAGTCCTGTTCTGGAATTTCTGGATTCTGTTGGCAGGTGGAAGGGTGGAGGAAGTGCACTTGTTCTTGACCAAAGCTTTTCTTATACTTATATTCCACTGGCTGGAAACAGTCATTTCACCTCAGCTGCGGAGAGAAGTGTTGAGGGGCTTGGCAATGGAGCCTCTGGCTGAGTAGCCAGTCCCCGGCGATAGTTCTCGTTAGGGAAAGCAAGTACAATTCTGTGGTAGCCACATAGCTATTTTTGCCAGAGGAAAGTTTTAGGATACATATCTGTATACACATATATACACACAAACCTGTGTATATGTATAATGTACACACATACAGTATGCATGCAGGTATATCTATGCACATGTGTTTTCTAACAAAGGATACTTATGTTATTAAAGATCTTTAAGGAAAGTGAATTTATCTTATAGAAGATTTCAAATATGACCTATGTGTTGACCCCTAATAGCCCACTGAGATTCTCAATATTCTCTAGAACATACTTTTCAATGGCCTGAAATGTTGTACATTTCGCCTGGAAGGATTTTTTTGTGGATTTTCAATTTCTTTATGCAAATGAAATCTCACAAACATAATACTAAGCAAGCGAAGCCAGATACAAAGGAGTTTGTACTTTTCTCTTGTTCAACACTACGTTTCTGAGATTTGTCCATATTGTGGCACATGGTCGTAGAAGTTCATTCTCATTGCTCTGTAGTATTCAGCTGGGTAAATATCAAAGTTTAGTTTTCATTCTGCTGTGGATGGGTTTTTTTAAAAATAGTTTCCAGTTTGAATAAAACTATCAAAAATATTTTAGAACATGTTTTTTGATTAATCTCTATATACGTTTATAATGGGTATATGCCTAGAAGTGAAATTTCTGGCGTATAGAGTTTGGATATGTTTAATTTATATACTTATAATTTCCTAGCCTTCTTTGACTGGCTGTTATAATTGATAATAAATAATACACTCTCCTTATACTCTTCTTATTTTGTTGCACAAAACTTTACCTAAACAATAAAAATATATAAAAGACAGGGGGAAAGTTTTGCTAATTCCACTAACTAACACATGAACTGTTTTATTTGTTTTTCCATCTAAAACTTACCAATCTTAATTAATTAAATACAGGCTTTGTATTAAGCTTATTTACTTAACATTATTTTATGAATATGTATACATATTTCTGTGCTGTTCATAATTATGCATTTTCATGACTGCATTGAATTCATCTACCAGAAGTGGTAATTTCTTTTTATAGACTAAAGTATTTTCAATTTTTACTAGTTCTTTTTGAAACAATTTATAGTTTTAAGCTGTTCTGTATCGTTGGTACCCAGTTTGCTGGGTTTGCTATTATGTTCTTGGGAAAAGAAAGGAACACATGTATTCTGTCCCTGACCTTTAGCAGGCTTAGAGGAAAGTACAACTTTTTGTGACAGTACATCAGCGTCCTTACCTTCGCATAAACGTACACTTACTCTGCCTCAAGCCTGAGTGACATTACATTTCTTTCCAGAAGGTTAAATTGGTAAGGTCTCGTCAACCAAATTCTTGGTTGACATATGGACATTTGAACTGCCATGATTTCCCCTTTATGACAAAGCTCAATGTGTCTGATACAGCAGTAAGGGAATATTTTTCTCTCTCTTTCTCCCCAAGCATTGCAGGTTTCACTGTGAATCTTAATGTGTGTCTCCCTCTACCCCACTTCCTACCCTCACACCCATCCCTGGAGCTTTTACATTCTACAATAACTATAATTTAATGACACATGAGGAAACTAAAGCAGATAATAACTTTAGTAGGGAAACATCACAAGCAAAAATATGTCTTTAATTATGAACTTAATGCTGTGGCCAGGAATTTCTTCAATGCATTAATTTTTGTTTTAATTCCCAAATAATGTGTATTCAAGAATGTATGGACTCAAGCATTCTAATTGGCTATATAAATTACAGTAGGAACTGTTACTTAGTGACAGATCTAAATACAAATATAGATAGCTCTGACCTCATTGAATAATCCTAGTGAGGATAGGTGTCAAAGTAAAATAATTAAATGTGAGGCACAAAAGGATAAATTCAATCAGTGCTTACAGCCAGTTACATTTGACAGTGTCACTACTGTTTCTAAAAACCATTTGCTTTGCATTTAAGTGATTAAGAGAAAAAGTTATGAAGTAATTGGGATATACTAATTTCATTAGTCATTTTCTCCCCTCAATACTTCATTTGAAAATTGCCAAGAAAGATATACTGTTTAAAAAGTGACAGGGAAAGTTTGGAAGTCTTAAAAAACTGAAAATCATCTTTTCTAAAAGAATGAGTTACTTTCATTTTCAAATAAATTGCTGTTTATTTTTAACTGAGTATTTCTATGTAGCTAAATGTTTTGAGCTCAATATTTCATATAGGCAATTTACAGTATAGAAATCATATTATTATTTTTAACTATATAATTTTTTATCAGACCCCAGAAAATAAGAAATCTCCTTTCTTAGTCACAAGTACAATAATATTCCTTAAGAACTTAGTGAAATTCTGGAATGAGGACCCCTTAGTAAGAGGATTTGAGACATAAATATTTCAACATTTCTTTTTGAAATCACTTTATGGATGTATGATTGACATGCACAACTTGATTGATTTGGAGGGAAGTATATACCAGTGAAACTCTCACCATGGTCGGTGCCGTAAACATATCCATCACCTCCAAAAGTTTCCTCCCACTCTCTTTATTATGATTATTATCATTTTGGTTAACACTACTGTATTGTATAGTTAATAATTTATTAAGAGGATAGATCTTACGTGTTCTTATCACATAAATAATAAGTAAATATTTCAGCATTTCTATGCTTATTTGTAAGGCAGTTTTATCTGTCACTAGAATGACCAATTTGAGTTTAATTACCAAAATTAATACAGCGGAGTAAATTTGTTAATACAGTTATCTCCCCTCACTTTTTTTCTGTGTGTAAAACAATAAAATATGCCCTGCTGCTCACTGAAATAAAAGCATTTTTTTTCCTATGAGAGTTCTGATGAACACAGGTAAGTCTCTACTTTTCTCAAGTATAATCAGTTGAACATGAATGTTTTTTAACATGAAGGATAATATTTCCCCTGAGTATCACTAAAGAAGTGATATAAAGAGTACAATACAGTCAAAATTTACCACATTGAAGATATATTGGTATTCTCTGTTAAAATAAGATAGTATAGTATTATCACTGATAATTACAGTTTTGCCTTAGCACCTGAATAGTTATTGACATAGACAATCCTTTGTAATTTACCAGCATAAAATTACAATAAAAGATTGAATTGCAGAAATGTCTAAAATGCCCTTGTCATAAAAAGAGAAAATGGCTCAGACCATATTTCAAAAGTTAATATATATTTTTCATTACAGAAAAAAATGAATTAACTTTGTATTCATTGGACAGTCTGAAGTAATCTTCAATTAAACAGACAATAGATTGCTACATTCTACAACATAGAATCTTACATAGAATATTTTAACATTCACTTACTTGTGCCACTTAAATTTTGTCTGCTTGAGCTTAAGCTAACAAATACTTTTTGAAACGAGAGGTAATGAAAGAGGCTTTTGAATTCCTGAAGAACCTACCAAAAATGTTAATTCATATTAACATTAGATATGTCAACGTTTGTTGATTAAAGAGTACAGAAATGTGATAAAATCTCTCTTCTTTTGGAAGTATTCCTTAAACAAAACTGAGTCATTTATTCTCAAATAAGTTGGCTAATAAAGTACATTAATGACAACAACCTGAAATATACAAATTCTATAAACCCATTTTACATAGATTATCTAATTTAAGCCTTATAACAACCTTTTGAATCATGGAGCCTCACTATGCAGGTGTGGGAATTTGCTAAGAAGTTATGAGTTTTGAAACTCACTTAGCTGTAAGGCCAGAGTCAGGATTTATACATTGTTTTCTGTGCCTGGAAAGCACACACACACTCTCTCTTTCACATATCATGTTGCACCAAAGTTCAAGGCATCGCAATGTAACTTCTCTGGTGCTATGGTTTCAATAGTGCTGAACCTAGGGTGATAAGAGAATGCTTGGAGATGCCCCGTTTTTAGCCTTTTCAAACTGGCAACCACACATCATTTTTGAGAGCAGCATGTGGAAAACAAATAAAAATTATGATATGGTATATTTTACCTCCTTTTTCATGCATTTGCTTCTCCATACATAATATGTGTGGACACTAGCAATTCATCAGGACTTGGTAGGATGATAGCACAATGTGATTTACAGTCTACATCTCTTTTGACAGTGTTTTAACAAAAGTAAATGGCTGTATTTTACCTTTTGATATAGCAGAGCTTGAGTATTTTAGCATACAACATGTGTGAGGTGTTTTCCTAAGGGGCTGTTAAAATAGGAAACAACTTGAAAAATGTGTTGAACCCAGTGTACTTTTTTGGTTAGATATTTTTCCCTGATATTTTATTCCCAAAAGTGCATGATTATTTTTTTTAGTAAAACCATTTCAGACAGTCTTTTAAAAACTAGTTATTAGGGGAATTGTAATTTTTTAGCTGTTTAAACCAGAGAAAGAGATGATAATTACTGAAGAGAGGTGGGATAGTTGAGCAGAGGGAAGGAAGTGTGGCCACAGAAGACACCCTGGACAGTAATTAGGATCAGATATAGGATCTTGGTGACAAGTTGGGCTGTTCCTTGTCCCTGTGGCAAAGTCCAGGGGACAAAGAGAGGGCTCTAGACTTTGATGTGTGAAGAAGTTGAACAGGAAAGCCAATGGGATGAGACCTTTACACTCTAGGAGGTGCCTAAATTAGTTGAGCCATCTAGGTATCCATCCATTCAACAAACGTTTCTCAGTTTCCATTCTGTGCAAGTCAGTGAGCAAAGTGTGGGAGATAGAACAGTGACTGAATTAAATATGGCTTTAAATATCATGTGCTTTTAGTTTTACTAGAGGCTAAAAACTAATAAAAAGGTAATCTTAATGTAGTTTTAAGTGTCAGTGTTCTAAAAACTATGATGGGGATTTGACTGGATAGCATATTCTCTCATTTTCAGTTTCCAAATACTGAGGGCCCAGTGAGGTTCTGGATGGAGTGTCTTTCTGGAAGTGTGTTTGTTGACTCATGGTAGGAGCTTAGTATTTATAAATCTTATTGGTGACAAAGTTTGGGGTCCTAAGAAGAGCTGGAAAATAGGGTCCTTGTAGGCCATCGGAACTGGTACAGGAAAGCTGAAGAAAACCATTAGGCACTGAGCTGAAGGGTCTGAGGAAGTGTATTGAGCAGAAGTGAGGGGAGACCATGGAATCTCTCCAATCTCAAGGAACAAATAGCCTCTGAGAAGGGCACTGGTCGTGTCCAGAGAGTGAATGCTCAACATTTATATAAATAATATAACAAGAGACATGGAACTGGTAGAGAGCCCGCTGGTGCTGAAAGTGTTTATTCAGGGTGTTGGGATCAGGGGAGGGAGGCCTGTGTGCTGCGCTCCATTTGCTTAACGGAGCGTCATCCTCTCCCTGAGCGGTGGCAGCGCAGCAACAGAGGCGAGGGGCATGTAATTCGGGCAGAGGTGCACCTGGGAACGTAAGTCTTTTATATGCGGTAAAAGGTAAGTAAATATAAGCAACGTTTAACTGAAGAAAACAGAGCCCTTGGAGGATCAGGTGTGAAACATGGGTCAGGTAGGCTTGACAAGGTCCGTGGGATGCTTTATGGGCATCCTTAAGTCCTTCGTAGTGGAATGCCAGAATTATAAGTGTCTGATGTGATGGTGGATTTATGCCTTTGGGGACTATCTTAGATGGTTCCTAGCAAAAGTTTAGAAATCTATATTTTAAAGCAGGGAATGATGCTGGTGCTAGAGAGCTGCATTTTAGGGGCATATCAGAGCATTGTCCACGCCATATTTTATTTGTCTTCTTGTTGTACAACACATAAATGATGAAGATCATTTATATTTATATCCTTTGGGTCTAATTATATCTTTTGTACATAGTAGATGCCAGTAAAATTTTGAAAAATAATTACGTGATGAATGAAAGGCAATCCGAGGCCAAAATGATCACAGATGTAAAGTTTTTTATAAATTTTGGATTTTAACCCCTAATCAGATGTTTCATTGGCAAATCTATTCTCCCATTCAGTGGGCTGTCTTTTTATTTTGTTGATGGTTTCCTTTGCTGTGAAAACTTTTTAGTTTGATGTAGTCCCATTTTTTTTATTTTTTATTTTGTTTCCCTTGCCAAGGCAGTATCAGGAAAATTATTGCTAAGAGAAATGTCTGAAATTTTCCTGCCTATGATTTTTTTCTAGGATTTAAAAAATATATATATCTTTATTGATATTAGAGAGAGGAAGGGAGAGGTAGAGCGAGAGCTAGAAACATCAATGATGAGAGAGTCATTGATCAGCTGCCTCCTGCACGCTCCCCTGCAGGGGATCGAGCCCATAACACGGACATGTGCCCTGACCAGGAATTGAACTGAGATCTCCTGGATCACAGGTCAATGCTCAACCGCTGAACCATGCCAGCTAAGCTCTAGGATTTCTATGGATTCGAGTCTAACATTTAAGTCCTTACACCATTTTGTGTTTATTCTTGTGTGTGGTGTAAGAAGGTAGTCTAGTTTCATTTTTTTTTTTTTGCTCATATTTGTCTAATATTTCCAACACCATTTATTGAACTATCTTTACTCCATTGTACGTTCTTTTCTCCTATGTCAAATATTAATTGACCATGAAGGTGTGGTTATATTTCTGGGCTCTATTAGTCTATATGTTTGTTGTTATAGTACAATACTGTTTAAATTATTATGGCCTTGTAGTATAGTATGTTTCTTCCAACTTTGTTCTTCAAAATTGCTGTGGTTATTTGGGATCTATTGTGGTTCTATATAAATTTTTGGAATATTTGAGTTCTATGAAATATGCCATTGGTATCTTGATAGGAATTACACTGAATCAATAGATTGCTGTGGGTAGTATGGATATTTTAATGATAATTCTTCCTATCCATGAAAAAGGTATATGCTTCCACTTATTGGTACTTACTTCAGTTACTTTCTTCAGTGTCTTATAATTTTCTGTGTACAGGTCTTTTACATTTTTGGTTAAATTTATTCCTAGGTATTTTTTTTTAATTTATCTTTATTGTTGAAAGTATTACAGGTGTCCCATTTTCCCCCCCAATTGACCCCCTCCACCGCGCTCCCACCCCCTCCCCAGGCCTTCACTACGTCATTTTCTGTGTCCATGGGTTATGCATATATGCATGTAACTTTGGTTAATCTTCCCACCCTCCACCTCCCTTCCCTCTTCCCTCTGAAATATGACCGTCTGTTACATGCCTCAATGTCTCTGGATCTATTTAGTTCATCAGATTCTTTTGTTCATTAGCTTCTTCTTAAAGAAGACCCTTCAACATTTCCTGTAGTGCTGGTCTGGTGATGATGAACTCCTTTAGCTTTTCCTTGTCTGAGAAGCTCTTTATCTGACCTTCAGTTCTAAATGATAGCTTTGCTGGGTAGAGCAATCTTGGTTGTAGTTCCATGTTTTTCGTCACTTTGAATATTTCTTGCTACTCCCTTCTGGCCTGCAAAGTTTCTGTTGAGAAATCAGCTGACAGTCGTATGGGTGCTCCCTTGTATGCAATTAAATGCTTTTCTCTTGCTGCTTTTAAGATGCTCTCTTTGTCTTTAACCTTTGGCATTTTAATTATGATGTGTCTTGCTGTGAGCCTCTTTGGGTTCCTCTTGTTTGGGACCCTCTGTGCTTCCCGGACTTGTAAGTCTATCTCTTTCCCCAGGTAGGGGAAGTTTTCTGTAATTATTTTTTCAAATAGGTTTTCAATTTCTTGGTCTCTTTTCTCTGCTTCTGGCACCCCAATAATTTTGGGCCTCTTGAAGTTATCCCAGAGGCTCCTTATGCTATCTTCATATTTCTGGATTCTTTTTTCTTTTTGCTCTTCTGGTTGGGTGTTTTTTGTTTCTTCATGTTCTGAATTGCTGATTTGATTCTCAGCATCCTCTACTCTATTGTTGATTCCCTGTAAATTATTCTTCATTTCAGTTTCTGTAGCCTTCATTTCAAATTGGTACTTTATTATGTCATCAATTTTCTCAATTATTTTCGTCATACTCTTACTAATATCCTTGAGTATCCTTATAACCATTATTCTGAACTCTGTATGTGTTAGCTTGCTTGGATCTATTTCATTTAGTTCCTCTTCTAGAGATTTCTTCAGTTCTTTCCTTTGTGACATGTTTCTTTGCTTTTGCATTTTGGCTGCTTCCTGGTGTTTGTTTCTATGTATTAGGTAGAGCTGCTATGTCTCCTGGAATTTGTAGAGTGGCTTTGTGTAGTAGGTGTCCTGTAGGATCCAGTGGTTCAGCCTCCCCAGTCACCTGAGCTGGGTCTTCTAGGTGCTCCCCTGTGTGGGCTGTGTGCACTGTCCTGTGGTAGTTGAGCCTTGGATGCTGTTGGTGTCACTGGGAGGAATTGACCCCTAGATCAATCAGCTGTGAGGACCAGCTGCAACTACAGCCAGAGAGCTGCTGTGCTGGAGACACCCCTATGGAGCAGGACTTACTTCAGGGGAGCTTTGGTGTTCACCAAGTGCGCCCCTTGAGTGTGTCACTCGTGGATGTGGTAGGGCTGTAATCCAGTGTGGTCAAGTCTGACCACCAGGTGCACTGTCTCTGGAGCCTCCCTGAAGATGCAAAGTCAGCCTGTGCCAGTGCCCTGCCCAGGGCCACCCAGCATGAGCTACACAGCAAACCGTAGTTGGCTGCTACTTGTGCTGGGCTTGGAGGTGTCCAGGAGAGGCCAAGCTATGAGCCAGTGCAGGCTGCCGCTAGTGCCAGGCCTGGGGCCACTTATCAAGCCGTATGGGGCCCGCTGCTGCTTGTTTGAGAGACTTTAGGAAAGTCCTAAGCATGAGGCTCCAGAGGCCACTTGCACAGAAAAGCCCCTGGAAATGGCCTGGGTGAGCTGCAGGTGGGGAGGGGCGGGGCCTCCGGGAATCACGGGGCGGGGCCAAAGGTGTGAGTGGGGTGCTGGCGATTCAAATATGGTGCCTGCCTGCCGGCTGTGTGCGGGGAGGACTCGCCACAGGAGCCATGGCCCCTGCCAGCCCTTCTGCCTGGGAGGAAGCCGCCCTCCACCTCCCGCCTGGATCTCAGGCAGGTTAGTTCCTCCCCGAGTGTCCCGGGTCCTTTCAGGCTGCTGCCTGGCGCTGGGCTCAGAGGGAGCGTCCGAGTGAGTCCGTGCCGGGCCCTTTAGGGGGAGCTGCTGGGGCTCCCGCAGCCTCCGCGACCCTCAGGCACAGTCCCCGCTGGTTTCACAGCCCGGAGTTGTGGGGACGTCTCTTCCCAGCCCTGGAGCTCTGGGCTGCGGGCCTGCTGTGGGGCTGGGACCCGTCGCTCCTCCGGGAAACCTCCACCACTGAGATTCCCTCCCGGGTTTCAACTGAGGCACCGGGCTTGGTCCCGCGGCCACGTCTCTGCGGTTCAGCCCCGACCCGCCCGCGTCTGCGCCCCTCCTCCCGGTCTTGGTGCTTCTTCAGCTCCCTGGTTGTGGGGCTTCTGTTCAGCCGGATTTCAGGAGGCTCTGAGTGACGGTGGTTCTGTATTTTAGTCGTAATGTTGATGTGGTTGCGGGAGGCGGCGGGTGCAGCTGTTACCTGCGCCATCTTGTTTCTCCCGGTATTTTATTTTTTTGATGCAATTTTAAATGGAACTGTTTTCTTAGTTTCCATTTCTGATAGTGAATTATTGATGTATAAAATGCGACTGTTTTCTGGGTGTTTATTTTGTATCCTGCTACTTTACTGAATTCACTTATCAGTTCTAGTAGATTTTTTTGGTAGAATCTCTGGGGTTTGGTATATACACAGTATCGTGTCATCTGCAAATAATGATAATAATAATAGTTTTAATTCTTCCTTTCCAATTTCAATGTCTTTTATTTCTTCTTCTTGTCTGATTGCTGTGGCTAGGACTTCCAGTACTGTGCTGAATAAGAGTGAAGAAAGAGGACATCCCTGTCTTGTTCCTGATCTTAAGGGAAATGCTTTTAATTTTTGCCCATTGAGTACGCTGTTGGTTGTGGGTTTGCCATATGTGGCCTTTATTACATTGAGTCGTGTTCACTCTGTTCCCACTTTGCTGAGAGTTTTTATCATAAATGGTTACTGGATTTTATCAAATGCTTTTCCTGCATCAAATGATATGATCATGTGGTTTTTATCCTTCCTTTTATTCATATGGCACATCACGATGATTGATTTGCAGATATTGGACCAACACTCCATCCCTGGAATAAATCCCAGCTGATCATGGTGCATGATCTTTTTAATGTACTGCTGGATCCGATTTGGTAATATTTTGTTGAATATTTTAGCATCTATGTTCATCAGGGATATTAGTCTATAATTTTCTTTTATTGTAGTGTCTGTCTGGTTTTGGAATTAGGCTAATGCAGGCTTTATAAAACGAGCTTGAGGGTCTTCCCTCCTCTTGAATATTTTTGGAATAGTTTGAGAAGAGTAGGTGTTAGCTCTTTGAATGTTTGATAAAATTCATCTGTGATGCCATCCAGCCCAGGACTTTTATTTGCTAGGAGTTTTATTATTATTATTATTATTATTATTATTATTGCTTCTATTTCATTATTTATAACCTGTCTATTCAGATTTTCTGATTCTTCCTGATTCAGTTTTGGAAGATTTTTTGTTTCTAGGAATTTATCTATTTCTTCCAGATTGTCCAATTTGTTGGCATATAGTTGTTTGTAATATTTTTTTACAATCCTTTGTATTTTTTTGAAATTATATTTTATTTAAACCAACTTTTTGAAATTAACTGTCCAACTATAAATCTAATACTTATCAAGAATTTTTTAGTTATTAGAATATTATTGACTATATTTCCTATGCTGTGCTTTACATCCCCATGAATATTCTGTAACAGTCAATGTGTACTCCTTAATCCCTTCACCTTTTTCACCCGATCCCCCAAACCTCCTCGCACCTGGCAACTGTCAAAATGATCTCTGTATCTATGAGTCTGTTTCTGTTCTGATTATTTGTTTATTTTGTGTGTGTGTTTAGATTCAGTTGTTGATAGATGTGTATTTACTGCCATTATATTTTTATCTTTTTTCCCTTCTTCTTAAAGAAGACCCTTTAACATTTCAAATAACACTGGTTTGGTGGTGTTGAACTCCTTTAGCTTTTTCTTGTCTGGGAAGCTCTTTATCTGTCTTTTGATTCTAAAGTTAGCTTTACTGGGTAGAGTAATTTTGGTTTTAGGTCCATGCTCTTCACCACTTTGAATATGTCTTGCCAGTCTTTGGCCCACAAAGTTTCTGTTGAGAAATCAGTTGACAAGCTTATGGGAGCTCCCTTGCAGGTAAATAACGGCTTTTCTCTTGCTGCTTTTATGATTCTCTCTGTCTTTACCTTTCACCATTTGTGTCTTGGTGTGGGCCTCTTTGGGTTCATCTTTTCTGGGATTCTGAGCTTCCCGGACCTGTATGTTTTTTTTCTTCACCAGGTTAGGGAAGTTTTCATTCATTCTTTTTTCAAATAACTTCTTGGGCCCTTTCTCTCTCTCCCTTCTTTTTCTGGTACCTCTGTGACGCACATGTTGTTACACTTCATGTTGTTTCAAAAGTCCCTTAGAATTATCCTCATTAAAAAAATTTTTTTCATTTTGCTGCTCTGATTGGTGTTTTCTAATACCTGTCTTCTAAATTGCTGATTCGATACTGTTCTTTATCTCACCTGCTGTTTATTCCTTCCAATGTGTTCTTTATTTCAGATATTGTATTCTTCATTTGTGACTTTTTAAAAAATTATTTCTATGTTCTTTTAAATTATTTTTTCTCTTTGTTGAATTTTACACTAGGTTCCTTGAGTGTCCTTATAACTATTTTTTTTTTTTTTACTATCTGGTAAATTGCTTGCCTCCATTTCACTTAGCTCTTTTTCCAGAGATGTTGCCTGTTTTTTTATTTGAGTCCTGTTTTTTATCTCCCCATTTTGGCTGCCTCTTTGTGTTTGTTTTTACATATTAAGTACATCTAATATGACTCCCAGTCTTGTTTGGCCTTATGTAGTAGGTGTCCTGTGGATTCATTGACACAGTCTCCTTGATTACTTTATCTGGGTGCTCCACGTGGGGTTATGTGTGCCCTCCTGTTGTAATCATGTCTTGATTTCTGTTACCTTATTTATGTATGGGGTTCACCCTCAGGCTAGCTGACTGTCAGGATTGACCCCGACTACAGCATATGAGCTGGTCTGCAGGTGCCGACAGCAGGAAGTAGAATTTGCCTCAGTAGGGTCTGGTGCCTGGTGCCTTTGAATATGCTACTTGTGAAGCTACTGGTTTCTGCTCTGATGTTGTCTAAGCTGGCACTGGGTGTCTTGGTTTTGGGGCCTCTTGGGAGGGACTCTTATGCAGGCCAGTGTCAGACATGGCCTGTGACTGGCCCTGGGCAACCAGTTTGGAGCTACAAAATGATCTAGTTTGTGGCTGCCTCTGCTCCACCTGGGTATCTGTGGGAATGACTAAGCTGTGCATCAAGGTCAGCTGTTACCAGCACCAGGCCCGGGAGCAGGTCAGCAAAAGACCCAAGGCAGGCCCCTGCCTGCTTCCACCTGTTGGCTGCCTGTTAGGTACAGTCACTTAAAGATTCTCTGATGGTCCTTGAGTTGCATGAGGTAGGTTCTCAGTGAGTCACCAGGTAAGGGCGAATGATGTTCACCACTTTGATGCAGGTTCCATGCCAGTGCTGCCTCTGAGACTGCTCAGAAAATGTCCCAGAGTATACCAAGTCTGGTTACCGCCTGCTGGGTGCTCACACATCTTTGTGGTTAGGCGGGGGTCTCAGGGAGTCATCATGGGGAGGCCAGCAGAGCTTATGAGGCCCAAACAGACCAAGATTTGACCTTGCAAAGGAGGGCTCTGCATGCCTAGGGCATGTGAGTGAAACGTGGCCCCCCGTCCTAGAGCCACACAATTCAGTCTGTCTCTGATTCTGCCAGGAGCCTGATCTCAGTAGTGTAGGGATGCCAGGAGTTGGGATTATGGAGCTAGTGGATCTTCCATGAGCAGTAGGTGTTGGTCAGGCTTCGGGGAATGTGGGGGGATTGATGCCCACCCCAGGGCCACACAACTCAGCCTGTTCCAGGTTCTGCCCAGACCTGGCAGGCTAGAGCCACCAGGAGCCGGGAGGGTGGGGCTAGCAGATTTCCCTTGAGGGAGAAACTTCAGTCAGGTTCATGTGAAAGTGGGGGGAATGGCCCCTGCCCCAAAGCTACACAACTCAGTCTCTGACAACCCCTGAGTCTGCCCAGACCTCTACACTGTGACCCTGGCAGCTGACTCCTCAGCAGGGCACAAACAGGGTGAAGCTACAGTGAGTCCAGAGTATGGAGCTATTGCTTTCTTCTATCCTCCAAGGAAGGTTGTCTTCAGTTTGTGAGTGACTCAGCACAGGTACCCTGGTAGCTATTTCTTCAGCTTTTCCCCTAGAGCCACAAACCCCAGTCTCTCCCCATGTAACTCTAGTCTGCTCTGCCCTTTTTCTGCCAGATCCCAGAGTGAGTGGCTGTGAACAAAATTTTGTGCCTTGGCTCTTTAAGAGGTGACTGTGTCTGTAGCAGACTGTCGTGTGTGCCTGGCAAACAGAATCCCAGCTGATCCTCAC
The DNA here is from genome assembly GCF_054644295.1 of Miniopterus natalensis. Taxonomy (NCBI): domain Eukaryota; kingdom Metazoa; phylum Chordata; class Mammalia; order Chiroptera; family Miniopteridae; genus Miniopterus; species Miniopterus natalensis. The sequence goes on along the minus strand of NC_142082.1, from coordinate 63,376,325 downwards.
AGCCAAATATTATGCAGGCACCTCTTCCTAGCTCTGGTGCTCTAGGCTGGGGAGCCCGGCTCAGGGTTGAAATCCCTCACTTCTCAGGGGGAATCCCCCCAGCTACAATATTCCTCTGGAATCTCAGCTGGTATCCATGGGTTCAGGGCCAGCCCTTTTCATGTCTCTGTACTTTCTACCAGTCTCAGTGTGGCTTCCTCTGTAAATCCTTGGTTATAGGTCTTCTGTTCAGCTAGTCTCCTGTTGGTTATTGAGAATGATTGCTCTATACTTTAGTTGACATTCAAGTTTGGTCTGGGAGGAGTATAATATTCACCTACTCCTCCACTGTCTTGGATCTCCACAAATGTAAGGTTTTCAATAGGTGCCTTTAATTCCATGATTTTTATGGAGTTTATTCTTCCTTCTATTTTAGATACACCCTAGGCAGTCTATCCTTTTGCATTCAACAAAGCCTGGTATAAGAAAGAAATCTTGCTAGTCATAACTAAAAAATACATCTTAGAGCTAGAGTACTGAATCCCTTAGGGGCAATTTTATTCTCATCTTTATCCAATGACAGATGTTGTCCCTTCCGTATTAGTGATTAGGTAGAAGAGGTATTTTTATTTCTCTGAGCCTTTCAGTGGCCCTGAAACAATGTATATTGTGATCCTGGAGGATTCTAGAGGTTCCCAGCACAGCAGAAAAGTGATCCTAGAGTAGTAGCTGTCTTTCTGAATGTTCAGGAGAGTTAATTCAGCTTTAAAATTTGTTGGGAAACTATCACCATGTTCTCAGCCAGAAAATGCCCAGCAAAATATGGATTTCAGGAGACTTATAGAAACAAAGTAGTAAATTGTAACCACTCTAAATAGACATGCTGCAACCTTATTATACATTTCCTAATCATAAATTGGGTGACTTTGTTTTCTTCTGTTTCATCTTAATCCAGTCCTTTTTTCACTTTCCCATGACAGTGTCTATCTAAATGCAAATCATATTATGCCACTTACTTGCTTAAAAACCTTTAATTAAAAATAAAAATATAGCCATCATTTTCAAAATTATTTGGAGTATGTTATTCCTAAACTAAATTATAAAGCTACAAAGATTATTAACAAAAGAGTCATACCCTACTGGGGAAGAAAGACAAGTACAAAATGAAAACAATATGACAAATCTGTAATAAGAATGTAATATGTATAAGATGCTAAGAAGCACATAGGAGAGTTACAAATGCCAATCAAGGGAAAGCTTGAAGGTGGTGCTAAAGAAAGAGGATATCACAGAGTGAAGTTCACATCTTGAATAAATGAATCAGAATTTACTGAGATGAAGATTGAGGGGAGATTCCATGGGTAAGGATGGGCAAAGATGCAGAGGAACAGAAAAACATTTTAAGCCAGTATACCAAACAGTTTGGTGTGAACAGATGTCACTCAATATATTTAATTTAAAATAAAATGTTAAGCCTGGCTGGGCATGGCTCAGTGGTTGAGCATCGACCTAGGATCCAGGAGATCGGGGTTCGATTCCCGGTCAGGGCACATGCCCGGGTTGTGGGCTCGATCCCCAGCCGGGGGCGTGCAGGAGGCAGCCGATCAATGACTCTCTCATTGTTGATGTTTCTGTCTCCCTCTCCCTTTCTCTCTCTGAAATCAATAAATATATATTTAAAAAGTAAATTAATTAATAAATAAAAATGAAATGTTAAATAAATAAATGAATGAAGGTAGTGAGAGCTGAAGTTGGACTGTATGCATGGACCAGATAATGAATGTTTGTAAGCTTTCCTGAAAAGGAGGCTCTACTACTTTGTCTAGTGGGTTCCAGGATCAGTTTTTGTGGGTTATAAGAAACCATTGAAGGGCTGGAAGCAATAAAAATGTATAATTTAATATATACTTTGAAAGAACATTCTGATCACATGGAGTGGATGGAATAGAAGAGAAGAGAGGCAGAAGAATCAGATGAAAACTAATGAAAAATTTCCCCCTCGCTGGTCACCAGGTATACATACCAGTGTGTGTTTATTCACACATGGGACACTACCAATAAAGTGCTGATTATAGGAATGAGGCTTGCATTAATTTTAGAGGAACAAGAAGAAGTACAGTTCTAGAGAGCTGGTAGAAATAGTTGTGAGTGACTTCCCTAAGCAAGTAGAGAAGCTAGAGGTTGTTGGGAAAGTCTGAAAAGTCATGATTGGCTGGTGTACTCATGAAGTGTGAGCTCATGGTGAGATTTCTTAGGCTCTTGAGGCTGACCTGCATGACCTCTTGAATGTAATGGCTTCCAATTTAATTTAATCTTATTTTAATTTTGTGCATTGCCAAACTTTAACCCAGAACCTTAAAGCAAATGACTGTAAAGTCAAGTTGACAACAGATAATTCAATAAAGTAAGCAAAGTACAGATTCCTGTGCCTGAAAACACAAGACCCTTGGCTATCAAGCTCCAACCCACTTTTCTGTGTTTATGTGCCTAAATTGGGCCCCTCCACTCACTCCCCAAAACCTATGCATCGAACGGACACTGCTATTCCCTGTGCTTGTTCAAACTTCCTTCCCCTCTTTCTTTCTGAGCTTCTCTACTCCTTTCAAGGTCCTGCCTAAAATTTTCAGATGAGGAGTGTTCCCCTTATATCCCAAGCAGAATTAGCTTGCCCTTCTCTGTTGCATTATTTAGGATTGGATTTAGCTGTAACAGAACAGTCTATAGCAGGGGCTGAAAGAGGTAAGGTTTTCTGTTTGTTTGTTTCTTTTGTTTTTTAAATATCTTACACAACGGGAGATTCAGGGGTAGTAGAGTATTGACATGAGAAATCAACATATGGCCTGCCATTCTTGGCATGTGGCTTTTGTCATGGTCGCGACATAATGGCCCTAAAGCAGGCATCACATTGCATCCCAGGTAGGAGGAAGGAGAAAAGGAAAGAGGCGGCCCCGGCAGATACCCGCTCACATATCATTGACCAGAATGGAACAGCAAAGCAATCCCTTGCTACAAGAGCTCTAGTTAATTGGTTTTCACCTTAACAGTTGGTGTTTGGCTTATCAATCTCTACGGAGGAAATTAGTCAGGGAATAGGAGTAAGCATGGTGGTGGGGTAAGTTAAGATACAGCACCTGCCACTGTACTACTCAAAGTACCTTGGATACACTTTTCACAGTGTATCATAATTATGTTCTTGTCCGTCTCACTGAGTAGGGTGTCAGAATCCCAGGGGCAGTGGTGCCATCTCATTTATCTTTCCATCCCAAACATGTAGAATAGTGTAGGGTAAACTAGTGAACACCACGTGGAAATACATCAAGATTTTATTTGTTTGTTTATTTATTCATAAAATTTTAAGATAATATTGGTTAATAAAATTATATATGTTTTCAAGTGTAAAATGTTATAGTGCATCATCTGTATACTGCATTGTGTGTTTACCACCCAAAGCCGCATCTCCGTCCGTCACCGTGTTTGATCCCTTTACCTTTCCCTGCCTCCTCCATCCCTCTTCCCTGTGCTAACTGCCGTAATGTCCTCTGTGTCTATGACTTTCTGTTTGTTTGCTTGTTTGTTCAACTGCTGTTTTCAGTTTCATATCCCACATATGAGTTTAATAAAATAGATCTAGGTATTGTTGAGTACGTAGGTTCAACTAGCATGTGGAAACCTGAATCCCCACAAAGGATATGATGTTATGATATTAAGTAATTGAAATATTTGTGTCCATAGTAGGCAGTACAGATGGAACATAATTAAACAAAGTAGAAATAAGTGTTATAACCACCCCTGAGCTCTGAGCATAGGAATTATATTTCCAGATCAAAAGTATTTGAATATTTTATTGGTAATCCTGTCTTTGATTCAGAGTGTAAGTGATGATGCCATTAACGCTGTGTGCTTTTTTGAATGCCATTTTTTTCAGTCTGTTCAAGGACTGTTAGGTTGCTTTATTAGAGATATTAAATAAGCTAAAGTCATATCCTGAACTTTTCTTATCCAGTAATTTTGAATTCTGGGTCACATCACATCACATTATTTATCTCTATGAATCTCTATGAGAATTACTTTTTTTCTGAATAGGATGATTTAACAACCCAAACATCCACTTTATTCACAACAAAAAGGAAATAATAGACTTTTTAATAAGAAGCATTTTTCTGAATGGCTGAATAATTTGAAACTGTGATAGATTCAGAGACTTTTGAATCAATTCTTTTAAATTTACTTAATAACATACATAATTTGTATCTTGCATTTTCAGCAAGTGCTTTATATTTCTATAACAATCAAATTTTAAGATATCCTCAGAGAAATTCACATCAGTTTACTCTTTGTGTCTGGGTTGTGTTCTCCCATGACACCGTCCCCAATTCTTTTCTCTCTCCTCATCTTCCATCCCTATTGTGAAAAAATCTATTATCTGATGTAGTGTGTCTCTCATAGCTGCTGTTGTCCCAGAAAAAATATAGCTTTGTGTTCTTGTTATTTCAGAGAGAAAAAAGGGGGGAAACTATCTGCAATGATTGAATGATCATTTGTTCTCAAGTGAAAATCTTCAATAGTTATAACTGATTGCTCTTTGAAATTAATAAACAAATTAGCCTTAGGATTATTGTATTAAATCATTTAATTAATGAAGTGCTGTATTATTATAAATAGCATTGACATTCCTAGAAAAAAGTAAGTGGAGTTGAATATTATGATATAGGAGGTTTTCTTAATATTTACAACCGTGTGTCGTCTGTATAGAATTCTAAGTAATTATTTGTGCTTTACACACTTTCCCTTTAAAGATGCCTAAACCCATAATCCGCATGCCCTTTTTAATATAGAGTGTCACCCACATCTGGTTTTGCCCAAATTAACAAAGCCTTCCTTGCTTTGATCAATTTTCAATTAACCCTGACAGCCAAAAAGTAAAATAAATAAATAAAACAGGAAGGTATTACTATTGGCATTAGGTCACTTACTAAAAAAAAACAAAAGTTCATCCATTTAAGCAGTTTGCTCTTACTGCTTGTTATTGACTGATTGTTCAAGTGAAGTTATTCCCATTTAATTTGGAGTATTGAAAGGCGTATTTTAGTGTCTTTTTTTACCATTTAGAATAAAAATGAGATGTTAATGACTGCATTTGTCAGGAGTTGACCTTTTATGAGGACTGTTTAGAAATGAAAGAGTATGTGCTGTCATCCAATAGATAAATCCTTGCCTGAACATCCCCTTAGTGTGTTGTTTCGCTTTTGTTTAGGTGTAAGTGTGCTCTTTCCTCCTCCGTCTTGCCGCCTTGCACCCCCTCTCTATCTCTCTACCAGACAGCACTCCTTCTGCGCGTGGACAGCTGATACTGGGATGAAAGGAGCACTGCGCTGTGCATCAGGACAGCTCATTTTTAATGTGGCCTTTATTCTCATTTTAGAACTTTATAAAAGTCATCTGGAATTTCGATTTTTCTGTTTCTTCACTAGTAAAATAAAAGGATTATGTTCATTTTATTTCTAAAACTAGAATATCAGCCACACCAGGGTAAGAACTTACCCTGGTGTGTTTACTGCTGTATCCCAGCACCTGACAGTGCTTTACATGCAGAAGGTTCTCAGTACATATTCGCGAATTAATTCTAGTTACTCAAGTTCACATGCCAATTATTATAAAGAGATAAAACAATATTTCTAACATAATTTGAATGGAGGAATAAGGAGTATACAACACACACCTCTCTCGAATCCCGACACACAAAATAAGCAAGAGAATACGCTCAATTTCTTAGACGTTTGCCGTGTGCTTGTTCCTTAGTCCAGTCCCTCTTGGTTTCCTCACGAGTAGCCAGTCTCCTGGTTTTGTGTCTCCTGTTCTTTTGTACTTCTTCACTGTTTCATCACATGTGAATATATTCCTAAAATATACGTCACTTATTTTCATGTAATTTGGACTTTATGTAAATGGAATATTTTCTTCATGATGAGATTTATGCTCTACATTGCTTATGTAATATTCATCCATGTTGATGCATAGAGCAACATTTTATGCGTTTCGCTCTAATCTGAATTCTCCATTCTGTTTAATTGGCCTGTTTCCCTACCCTTGTGCCTATTGAGACTATTTTAATAACAGTAACATTTGATCAGATCTCGATATCTGGTATGGCTCCTCTTTGGTCTTTTCCAGGTATGTTTTGGTCCTTCTTAGAGGTTTCCTCTCACAAAAAACCATCGTATTCTAGTTAACCAAGGAATGCTGCTAACCAACAGTCACTTTATAATCAAGATTTCCCTTTGAGGACTTTTAAACCATTCAAGCATGTGATCTAGGGGCACAAATGTGAGTAGTGCCAGCTCATCATTAGAAATTATAGGGGGATAATATTTTTCCTCCTCTACTCCGTAATGAGGGAGAGAATGAAACCTTCTCTTGCTGCCTTTCCCTCCTGCACAGCAGGTTTATCTCGGCACGCTGGGCATGTACTGCTTTGGTTTCCAGCATTATTTGGTGGTCTTTTGTCAATTCACTAATTCAGGCAGAGTTAACACCGCCCCACCTCTTAGCTCTGACACTCTGTACCCCTTACAGACACCGAAAAGAACCTCAAATTCACCAGGGTTCTCCTTTGCCCTCACTTTTGCTTTTGTGGATTTCTAATTCTCTTTTTAATCCAGTAATGGGTTTTAAATGATGCTTTTTATATTTTATGCAGCATGTTTAATTCTTTTCAATGGGAGAGTTATTGAAGAAATATAATCCACCATAATGCTAAAATACATATCTCTTATTTTGTTTCTGTTTTTTAAAGAATAATTAAAAGTTATCAAAAGTGGCTGTGAACTTACAGTCATTCTTTTAAATATGTATTGAGTTAATTACATGTGTCATATACTATGTTGGGCATCAGGGGTGCAAGGATGAAAAATGATCTGCCTTCCTGGAGCTCACAATCTCCAGTCATGAAGACTCTTGAAAACCAATAATGTAAAAACCTTGAAATCGAGTAACCTGGAAACAGTACTAATTAATCTCAATACAGTGTTGCAGGGAGACCCTAAGGTTGATCACAGATATCATTAGAGTTGAAAAAATGTTTACTGTTTCTGATTTGCACCGAGAAATTAAGAAAAGGGTATTCCAGGCATAGGGTAGAACATGTGTGAAAGATTGGCCTTGTGATTTGTGTTCTAGGACAAATAAAAAGTTAGGATTTACACCAAGTGATGGGGGAAGGGAAGTTGGGTAGTTACAAAGCGGCCTAATAATAATGGTGCCCAGTTTAGGATATTAGTCTCAGTTCCTGAGAATCAGTGGGTTGTTTTTTTAAACCACTTTATTGAGGTATGGTTGACATACAAAAAGCTGTACGTATTTAGTGTATACAACTTGATAACTTTGGAGATAAGTATATACCCATGGAACCACAATCTATGCTATAAACATCTCTCAGTCCCAAAAGGTTCCTCCCTCCTTTAGTTATAATAATAATTATTATTATTTCTTTTGTGTGTGTGATAAAAACACAACATGCAATCTATCCTTTTAGTAAGTTTTTAAGTATACAACGCATTATTGTTAACTGTGGGCTTTAAGCTGTATAGTAGATCTCTAGGATTTGTTCATCTTGTGTAACCGAAACTGAGCACTTTGACTGATGCTTCTCCTTTCCCCTCCTACCCCTGGCAGCTACTGTTCTGCTCTGTGCTTCTCTAAGTTTGACTATTTTAGATTTGTCCGTTAAGTGATATGATGTAGTATTTGTCCTTCTGTGTCTCACATATTTCACATAGCATAATATTCTCCAGGTCCATACATGCTGTAACCAGTGGATTTTTTTAAGCCAGGGCATGACAAGACAATGGAGACAATGTTAGATTGTTACATAAGATTGATAGGGCCCAGCCGGGCGTGGCTCAGCGGTTGAGCATCGACCTAGGACCCAGGAGATCGTGGTTTGATTCCTGGTCAGGGCACGTGCTGGGGTTGTGGGCTCGATCCCCAGTTGGGGGCGTGCAGGAGGCAGCCGGTCAATGACGACTCTCTCATCATTGACGTTTCTATCTCTTCCTCTCCCTCTCCCTTCCTCTCTCTGAAATCAATAAAGATATATTAAAAATAAAAATTAAAAAAAAAAAAGATTGATAGGAAAAGGAACTTATGTGGGGATTTGTCATTATTTTAGAGCTCAGCACCTAAAATGCTTCTCAATAATTTTAGAATTTTTCAGCTTACGTGGCAGAATGCCCAAATACTCACGGCCTTAAGGCCCTTTGCAGCTAGGGAACGGGCACATGTTCTAGAAGGCTGCCCATGAGGAAGTCCAGTTTACACCGAATTCAGTCTGAGGATGGGCGGCAGTCGAGGATCAGCAGCACCATCAGCAGTTCACGCAGCTACTACTTCCTATTCCCAGAGCCAGCAGAGGCAGCAATATGCCAGGGACAGGGAAAGTGGGACTGGAAGAGCAAGGAGTAGCCTCTGTGCCTAACCCAGGCTGGACCATCAGCCATCCTTGCGATGTTATGCTGCGTTTCTTTGCTGGTGCAGTTTGGGGCTCTTGCAGTGATGTTTTGCCTACTCTTTCAACCAAAGCCATTTTTGGGTAAGCTGACCACCTTTGATTTCTGTGACTTGCGGACCTGACCTGAGGGCATTCTGGTGAGGAGAGTATTACAATAATTTAGCCATGTAGAGGTGAGCTCCTGAGCAAGTGTGGTAGGACAAGTACTTTTCAAGGATAAATGGAAAGTTAAGGTATCTGATTGTCTATAAAAATAAAGGGTGAGAGGTTTTTAAGTGTGGGATGAGCTAGTGGAGAAACACTGGAGTACATTAGTGGGGAGGTTGATCAGTGGGGTGTGATGAGCACATGGAGTTATTCCTGAATTCGCGTATGGTTTTCTTTGAGATCAGGCCGTCTCTTCTTGCTACTTGGTGCCCACTGCAATTAGGTTCCTACTCACTGAGACTGGGAGGTAGGGGTGCTATCACCCTTGATTTAAAAGGGATGGCTCTTAGGTCCTTGCAAAAGGGTGCTTTTGGATTGTAACCGTGGCAAGAAGCTTTTTAAAAGATTTACATTTTCAAAGAGCAGAGAAAGAATTTACAGTTACAAGTTTTTCTAAAGTATATGCTCAAATAAAAAGGAGGGAAGGGACATAGAGTCAGGAAAAGCTTGTCTCAAGTTTAGTCAAGCTAGGAGTCACCCCTAAATTTCTAATCAATATCCTGGTCCATCCAGGAGGAAGAAGGAAAAACACAAGCAAAATAGAAGTTATTTTTATTTCCCATTAGATTGATGGAATATATTAATAGAGTCAGAAATAATATTGTTACATAAAATATAGAACTCCTTGACTTCTTGCCCACCTGGTCTGGCTACTGAGGTTCATTAGTACACACCAGAAGATTATTTTCTCCAATTTACATACTTCTTAGAGAAGTATGTAAAAGACTGTTTATAGCTCTCCCAGACTTCCACCAGTCACAAACTAATAATCACTAATCACTAATACTAAAGTTTATCAGTTTTTTTTCCTTTATTCAAATCTATCCACTTGTGGTAAAACCTACAGGACATTAACTTTTTTTCTTATGTATAGGAAAATCAGGAAATAGGACAGTAATTGACTGTAAATTTAATAACAAATTTTAAGGAAGACAGTGATTTCATAATTATGAATGTGTATAAAAGAGAATACAACATCCACATTTAAACATTATGTAAATAGGTGGGTGGGTGGGGAGAGATTAACCAAAGAATTAATATGCATATATGCATAACCCAAGGACACAGACAATAGTGTGAAGGCCTGGGGCAGGGGGCGAGTGCTGGGTGGAGGGGGTTAATGAGGGAAAAAGGGGACATCTGTAATACTTTCAACAATAAAAATAAATAAATAAAAAGAAGTACAAATTGGCAGTTACAAAATAGTAACAGGGATGTAAAGTACAACTTACGGAACATAATAATTTTTCAGTAACTATATATGGTGTCAGGTGTGTGCAAGACTTATTGGGGGATTACTTTGTATATTATATAAATGTTTAATCACTATACTGTACACCTGAAACTAATATAATATTGAATGCCAACTGTAATGAAATATATTTAAAAAATAAACAGAACAGTATCATTTTAAAAATATGTAAGTAAATGATGAATTTTAAATTGTTGTGATTATATTGTATGAGATGGTTAATGTATATGCATATAAACGGAACATATATTTAGCTGTATTCAAATATTAGTATCAAAAAAGATTTAAGAAATTACCAAATGACAGATGATTAAAACATATGAATAAATTACAATAAAATTGCTCCTAAATTAGTTATTTCATATTTTCTAAATGATTTCCTTGTTAATTCCAATGTTAGTAGATCCTTAAATTGATATTTTACTGTAGTACTTTCATCAGAAGTTGAACTAATTTAAATGACAAGGTTAAATATCTGTTAAGTGTTTTGTTAAATAACCAAAAGGAAAAAAGTAAAAATTAAACAAACTGATTAGATGTTATCTAATATAATGAAAGTTAATTTTCATTGGACACAATTTTCTTCACTCTAATTCTTTTTCATGTTAGCCCTTTAATCTGAGGATGTTTTCTTTTTCCATAAAGAAGAATGCCAGCCTGTTAAAAAAACAAACAAAAAAACCAACCCTGGCTGGCCTGGTTCAGTGGTTGAGCATCGACCTATGATCCAGGAGATGGAAGTTTGATCCCCAGTCAGGGCACATGCCAGGGTTTCAGGCTCGATTCCCAGTAGGGGGCGTGTAGGACGCCCCCTATCAGTGACTCATCATTGATGTTTCTATCTCTCTCTCCCTCTCCCTTCCCCCCTCCACAATCAATAAAAACATTTTTAAGAACCAACCAAACAAGCAAACAAAAACCCAAACAGTAAATAATATAACATTCTTAGGTAAATCTAAAGATATCTGAAGCAAGAGAATTGAGATGTTTATGGAATATATTCACTGAATTTTAGTTTCAGTAGGTAAATTTCTATTTGTATATGTGATTTGAATATGGCCTATTGTCCTTGTCTTTTTTCACCCAGTCTTATTCTCTTATTGAATTATTGATGGCTAAGGAGAAGCTATAAACAAAGCTCTTCTTTCTTTTATTCTATTGTGGACCTATGCTCAAAAAAGAGGAAAGGGGTTCTATTACAATTTTTTTAATGCCAGATGTCCTTGGTTAGTGCATTGACTAATAGAGTATTTATATTCAAGTGTAGCTTTATTTATGCAGTAAATGGTTATTGAAGTTGCATATAGTCATCAAACATGTTTTAAATATGTGTAGGAGTTGCTGTGTATAAGTTGGTGTCCAGGCTCTCAGAAAACTTTTTACTTTGTTTTGGTCACTTCTGTCTTGGTCAAGGACCAAAGTTACACCTTCACTCTTTCATTCTTTTACCTTCTGTTTCTGAGTTTGTAGCAGTCTGCTGTATCAAAAGGGGGGGAAATATGTGGTTCTGCATATGGATCCCCTTATTTAAAGGGTTTATTTATGTCTTTCTTTCTACTTACTATGGGTTTCTGTGAGAGAACTGAAAACAAATGGATTTTTTCATTGAGAATTCACTTACTGTTTTGGAAACGAGACACAAATTTTGTAAAATAAATGGGAAGATATAGAAGGAAAGTAATAGTAAATGAGTGTTTCACCTAAGAATACACACCTTTCTACAGAAAAGTGCTGCTATAATTCACGTTACAGATGAAGAAACTGAGATTTAGAGAAATCTGGGATTTGGCCGAGATAGAGCAGAATGAGGTCTGATTTCTAAATCCCTAGATTTTATCTTACAATAAGCTGCCTCCTATAATGATAACAGCTCACATTTTTAAAGCACTTAATCAAGTGCCAGAAATCCATCTAAATTCTATAAAATTATCAGTGCTCTTCAGCCACTCTTCCAGTTGAATAATTTGGAATAAGGACTCATTATTGTGAGAAACAGCTGACACCACGAGAAACCGTGGGGCGTCTCAATGAGAAAGTATTTAAAAGATATATAAGATTTGGGTTTAATATCCCGATTTGGGCGATTTTGGGGGAGATTTAAGAAAGCAGGGCTTTGCTCTGCATTGCATACTGTCAAGAATTGGGGGTAAATCTATGATTGTTTATGCTAATCTTATCTAGAAGGAAGATAAGCTAGAATGAAGCCAAACCTGTGATTTATAAAGAAACAGAATTCACTCCTTAGGTGCGACAGGATGCTGTTTGGGTCATTTTTGTTGTTTGGACAGTGTTCAGGTTTCTGTGTGTGTTTAGGCATGATTATAGAGTGGCTTTGTTTTGGTCTTAGTCCGTTATAGTCATATGGTCACATGTGGCCTTCTAAATGAAGTTGATGTTCTGTAAAATGGCTTATGTTCAACTAGAGAAAACCAAGGCCCATTTGATAGTATCAGACCAGTTCCACATGTCAAGGGCCACTTATCTCTTTCTTAGTCCCCCCTTTTTGGCCAAGGGCAGATGAAATCGAGCCACAGCATTAACCCATGACATCCATAGTTTCACCATTGCTGAAGTTTTGTGGACCAGAAGTTTCTTTGGAGAATGTAGTCTGTGGTTGGACTAGAGCATCTCCTCCTTTTCTTACAGGGTGAGTTGAATTCTATGAGGGGACAACGGCTGCACAGTCACATTTAAGACCTTGAACAGGATGCAGTGGCTGAATGTAGTATAAACAGTGATCAAAAACAAAATGATTACCAGCCCTTGAAATGAGTTTTGAAGTCAGGAGCCTAGATTATAAATCCCAGGGAATATATCTGATGTGTCTGAAAAAGAGTCGCTCTAGCCTTATTTATTATATTAAAATATTGAGGGGGAACCTATTCATATCTGTAAATTATAGTGCATTAGTAAAATACAACACTTTTCATCCAGTTAAAAATAGTATTGTAGAGAAATATCCATTGGCATTGGGAGATGTTTATGATGCACACTTAAGTGAAAAATTCAGGTTACTAAACAGAATATTGCCACTTAATATATATCCATAGAAAAATGTTTGGAAATAAGTTTATGAAAGTGTTAACAGTTGTTATCTCTAAAAGGTACATGTGGGAGATTTTAAATTTATTTTTTCTTTTAACTTATCTCTAGGTCCTCATTTTTTGTAGTCAAAAGTATTGCTTTTGTAATGAGTGAAAATAAGATAAGCAAATGTTTCTTTGCACAATAGAATCATGGTTGATTTCTATTTTCTTTTTTATACACTTTGTGATTTCTAAACAATCCTAAAATAAATTATTATCAATATTATCAACTAAAAATAAGAACATAGAAATATGTTAACATTGAAAGAGTCTCAGAGTATATAAAAGTATAAAATTATGTTTAGGAATGACTGTCAATTCTAATGCAAAGTAGTATATACAGTGACATGACTGATTATTTTATTTTAGCTTTATATTAAGTTTTAGTATCTGGATGAGTCTGGATTCTGATTACTCCCCATTTTTAACTGTGTTAGGGATGAAGGAAAGCTCTTCTATTTCTGTCATTTTTTGTTCAAAATATATTATGATATTTTGAATTTTGATTCAATTCACAATTAATATTTGTTGCTTCTACAATTATGTGATCATATTATCTGAAAAGAATACAAAATTTTATTCCTTCTTCTCAGTACATAAAACTCTTTTTGGTAATTGCTTTCTACATTTTAATAGTTTTGAATAATAGAAGTACTCTTTAGAATCTTGTTCTATTCATTATCTCAATGGAAGTTATACTTTTTTTAAAAATTTATCTTTATTATTGAAAGTATTACAGATGTCCTTTTTTCTCCCCCCACTGACCCCCTCTCCCCTCCTCCGCAGGCCTCCACCACACTATTGTCTTTGTCCATGGGTTATGCATATACGCATATAAATTCTTTGATTAATCTCTCCCCACCCACCCATCCATTCCCACCTTCCCTCTGAGATCCCTCCGTCTGTTCCATGCTTCTGTGTCTCTGGATCTGTTTTGTTCATCAGTTTATTTTGTTCATTAGATTCCACATATGAGTGAGATCATGTGATACTTGTCTTTCTCTGACTGGCTTATTTTGTTTTGCATAATACTCTCCAGCTCCCTCCATGTTGTCTCAAATGGAAATTTTATAACAATTTTCTCTTTAGTTGTTTAGTCATTTACTAATTCACTTAACAGATATTCTGACTGCGTAGTATAGGTATCTATCTTAGAGAACATGCTAAAAAAGGTATTACATATTTTATCTTAATATTTTAAATAACCAATTGATACCAAATTTTATCAATATTTTGGGGAATTATTAATATTATTTCACCAAATATAATGCTACTCTTGTCCCATTCTTACATTCCCAGACTAGACATAACTTAAACTAATATATTATTTTATATTAGGAATGGAATTAATCTGAATTCTGTGCTGATTTTTATTTAGGATTTTTGCACCTTTGTATATGAATTTGTGGAAGATTTCTTTCTGTAGTTTCATTGTCTGATTTACATATTAGATTTATGCTGGGTTTATTCAAGGTATTGGGATGTTTTCTATGTTGTTTTGTAAAGAACTGCAAAGGTTCTGTGATTTTTAGCTTGCAAGTTAGCTTGCCACAGTTTCAGAAATTCTTGCAGAAGTCAGGAGACTCCTGGGTAGGTGACAAAAGACAGCATATGACCACAACAACAGCAGTAGCTAGAGTAGCATTGCTGTTTTGCTTCCCTGAGCCCCAGTTCCCACAGGGCCAGGTGATGTCTGTACACACAGTGGCGTGTGTTACAGAAGAACCTTGAATATAAGAAGCTCGGCCTTATATGGGGACCTTCTAGCAAACCCTGTAAGCACAACTGCTCCAGAGGGACAACCTATTTTTTTTTTATATTGGACAGTAAATACTCCTCCTCCAGTTGCAGATGGTGTCTCTGTCTTCCAAAGCTGCTTGCTATACAAACAACTTTGAAAGGATTGTCTTAAGAAAATTAGATGTCATAGAATAATTGCAACTTTTTTCCATTGATTATAAAGATTACTTTCCATGGTTTTTACATATGTGTTCATTCCTATGATCCTACACTACCATGTAAAATGAAGACTGCATAAACTCTCTATCTCCCTTCCTTACTGCCTAAGGATAAATCTTAGAATTTGAATCTACTTTTAAAATGGACTTAAAATCTATACATATTTTTATTATAGATATTTTATTGTTTATTGACAGTTTTTTATATTATTCTCTCCATTCTTGAGCTCAAATTTACTTATCTCATATTTACATTAGTATAATCTTTAAAATAATTTTTATTAAATACAGTTGGCATACAATATTATTCATTTCAAGTGTTCAGGTAGGAATTTCATTAATGACATTTAGGTTACTTTTATTTTCCCTATCTTTGAATGCTTTAGAATTTATTTCTATTTATTTTTTTCATGCACTAAACTTGGCTAAGTATATGATTTTGTGATACTCACTTCACCACATGATAGTCAATAGACAACCACTGTGAGACAGTCTGGGGTAACTGGTTTTAACACCTTTTATAGAATCTGAAATAATGAAATTTTGTGCTTCTCAAAGGAATGCACTGTTGCCTTTGAGGCTACATGATCGTGTCCCAGGTGTTAGGTAAAGGGCAAATACAGCACCCCTCATCTTTCTTAAGAGTCAATTTTTCACAAAAATGGTGTGTTTATATTTTTAAATAAACATACTCTTAAAACATTTACACATATATTATGGATCAGAATAGAATATCTTCATGAATTTTTAAGATAATAAAAGTAATTTGAAAATTTATATGTGTGATAGGAAATTTAAACTATATTCTTTAACTTCTCTGGGGATATTTTTCCCCTTTTCATTGTCATTTATAATACCCTGTTAAAAATATTTGAGAATAACTTAGAGAAACTCTAATTCCAGTTACATTTTTTTCTTTCTTCCCATGTGTGCATTATGAACTTCGGAATTACATGTCTCAGAATTCCTGGTATTACAGTTAGTCTTTGTGTTGCTGAGCTGCTTTATGCTAGGATAGAGTTTGGGCAAAAAGGGTTAACAGGATTACTGTACTAAGCAAGATAGAGCGTTAGAATTAAATATCTCATTCTATTTGCTAATTGAAAGGATTGGTGATTTTTGAGGTATAAAAAATTTCCCTAATGCTACATACATATCTATGCATGTACATCTGTGCATTCGTATACATACAAACTCAATTGGGATAAAATCTCACAATTATTAAGTGCTTGCTTTGTGCCTGACACATTTACTACATTTATTCTTCTGAGACTTATTTATTCATTTCACTCTAGCACATGTACAAATTTGTCCTCTATTTTACTTTAGTTTTAATATTTCATTTATCATTGAATATTCCTCTAAATTATTGTTTTAATCTGCATAGTATTGTACATATCAGAATATTTTAAACAATTATTCAAATTAATTTTTAATTTTTGGTTATTTCCAGATTTTAATTGTAAATATTATTTAATATTTACAATATTAGCATCATATATAAGCCTTTTTGGTCAATTCTGCCTTTTTTCTTAACACAAATTATTAGAATTGAATTGCTGGGTAAACATATATGATTATTTTTAATGTTAATGATGCATCTTTTTCTTCCAGAAAACTAGTACCAATTTACAACTAAAAATATTTTATTAGAATTATTTCTCTAAACCCTAACTGTATTTTTCTAACTGTATTCTAGCCCTTTAAAATGTCCTTGCCAATTTCAAAGGCTACTATACATACTAGAGATGCTTGGGCAATTCCAAAGTCGCTTCCCCATAAAAGGCAACTAGCTCTTCCTAAGCCCAGAAGAGGAAGCCATTCATATCACGTGGTATGATACATCCAACTCTGGATATGGCTGAAGGGATTGGAGGGGGTGACGCAACTGATTTAAAACGAGTTGCATTAATTAGATTTTCTTCTAGTAAGTAAAATTGGAGCATAAAAACTGGGTGGCTTAACTGCAAACTAAGCCAGATACCATCATAAGCCAAGAATTAATGTTACTGGTTTTGGAAAGTCATTGTCAGCCATGTGTAATTCGATAAGTGAGTGGAGAGAAGTGGATCTTCAGAAGAATGAAGTGGATATACTTAGAGAGAAAGCAAAAGACAATGTGAGGTTCCAGGAGGATAATCAAAACAGAGGGATTGGCAGACTGATGCTTTATTACTTCTCTGGATCTTAGATATTTTTCCTAATATTGTGTTGTGGAAATTAGTCTGTATCCTCTTTTGTTACTAAAAAAAATTAATGTTGGCGATCAGGGTTCAATTCCCTGTCAGGGCACATGCCCGGGTTGCAGGCTCGATCAATGACTGTCTCATTATTGATGTTTCTATCTCTCTCTCTCCCTCTCCTTTCCTCTCTCTGAAATCAATAAAGATATATTTTAAAAATAAATAAATAAATAAAATTAAAAAAATTTAATGTTGACATTATTGCAGGTGTCCCCCTTTCCCCCACCCCTTTGCACATCTCCACCCACCCCTGCCTCCCCTCCCCTTGGCCTTCACCAAACTAATGTCCTTGTCCATGGGGTATGCATATATGTTCTTTAGCTAATCCCTTCACCTACTGAGCATATAAACTGCCTGTTTAACCTTTTCCATAATGGGAAACTTTAAGACATATTTGTAACAGACATAGTAGGGAGGCAATCAGAGCTTATGTGTCCCTGAGTCTCTGAATCAGTATTATCAGTAATTATCTTACCTGTGTGAGCCAATACAACCATTTGCTGGCAATCTCAGGTTTCCTAGGTTCTAGATGGAAATATAGGAGTTGCTGTGACTACCATTCCAAAGGGACAGAATGATCCCAGTAGATTCCCTTGAAGGAAAGACAATGCTATAGATGGAGTGCTAGAGAGAGGGGTAAGATTCATGCTGTTCAGATATCTTAGAAGGAAAGAATGGAAAGATGTGCTACCTAGTATTAATTAGGAAAGCCCCATGTAACAGAAATAGAAATATGGGTTGTGTTGAGCCTGTGGGTTGTGTTGGAACAGTTTCTGGAGATAACAATTATGATAAAATGTTCCTTGAGAAAATATACCCATTCCCTCAGACTTTGTTGCTCATTGGAACAAACGTGGGATGTCAAGAAGCCTAGGTTCTTTTTTTTGTTTCTATATATCTGTATGCCTTTTAGGAAATTAATTTTCTTATAAATTATTTTCTTCCATTTTTAAAACATGTTTTTATTGGTTTTAGAAAGAGAGGAAGGGAGAGAGAGAGAAACATTGATGAGAGAAACATCCATGAGAGAAACATTGATTGGCTGCCTCTAGCATGCCCCCTACTGGGGATGGAGCCCACAACCCAGACATGCACCCTGACCAGGAATCAAACCAGTGACTCCTTGGTCCACAGGATGACACTCAACCAACTGAGCCACACCAGCCAGGGCTTATTTTCTTCTTTTAGTTAATTTTAAAGAAAAATATCTGATCTTCTCTTTCACAAATTCATTTACTGGAGAGAAAGAAATAAAGGGTCTAAAAATAACCTAAAAATTAAAGCATTACTGTCATTTATTCATTATATTGTTATATGGGAGAGACAATCATGTTAAAATTTGACTACTGTTACTAGGAGTTAACAGTAAGTCCTATGTAATTCAGTCTGAAAAGGTTAGCAGAATGCTAATGAGTTCTTATTGTTGAACTTGGCAGTTAATAACCCACTGAAACCTACTCTTAACACTCTAAAGACTGCAAAAGTATATACATGGCAAAAGGTTTTGGCCAGTTGACATTCAGTTATTTTTAGCTGGCTGAACATATTTTCAGCTGGCTAAATTTTTAATTTAGTGTTTTTTTGAAGATTAAACAAACTTTCTAAATGATTTTAATCAAGATCATGATTAGTCTTTATTTCAACTAGTCTGATTAGCTAATGGAGCATCTAATATTAGACTGAATGAATGATCAGATCACAACATGACAAGAAGGTATGAATACATTTCCCAGCAGTTATTCCATCAGATATTTTAATCCTCACAAGATACTTTTAAACATTCACATCTGAATGACTCTTTTAGATTAATAATCAGTTTATTTTTATTTCTTCACATTAAATTGACTGTTAGTTTTTAAGGATGATGTACATTATGTTTGGATGACAGTGCAACTTGTTCCAGTTATGTTAATGTTATTCTGATCTGATAATTTTTATAAAGTATAATTTAATATCATTTTATATTGAATTAGTATGTATTTTTGATTCATAAAATAAATCTAAGAACAATTATATGAAGGTGAAAAGGTTTAATTATTCAGGAATTTTGCTATGTATAAGTGCTAATGAACATGGCTAGTAACCAGATTCTTGCTTCAAAACCTGTTTATCAGTATTCCAGCAGAGTTAGAAACTTTAAAGCTTTGCAATGATAAGCATGTAAGTAGTTTTATACATTGTAAGTTTCATTCTAATAATAAAAGTCATTCACTTCATTTACCCATGTGAAGTCCCTTCTCCTTAACATAGTTTTAACTGTCTTTTCATGTAATTTCTCACTACATTTTACTGTTAAGTTGTTCTAGTCTGATGTGTCATTTTGAAATAATTAAAAAATTTTATAGTAGTACACTTAATTCTGCATAAGAATATCTAGATACTTTTCCATAGAGCTCTTATAAGAGTACTTCTATTTTATATAATTAATATCAAAATTATAATCATTCCCTGCTACCCTTTTAATCAACAGTATCCATAATACAAGAAAAGTAAGACCTAATTTTGCAGTTAAAATCTTCAGTTTAGTTGGAGGGTGGTGGGGGGAAGGCTTTGTATTGGCATGGACTTAAATAGATGTGGAATTGAAATTACTGACAAGATGAAAATATTTTAATTTCAAAATTTCATAAATCCATGTGAATTTCAGTACTTCTCTCCTCCACATCTAGCAAAATTTCAGAAAGTACATCACAAGGACAACTAAAATAGTAGGCTAAATCATTATAAAAGAAATACTTTTTTTCCTCAGTGACTTAGTAAAATTAGAATAGTATTTTTATTTCAACTGATATAAAGCTTTGTTCTTTGGATATTTATGTTGAATAAATGTTAAATATCAGCTAGATGACTATAGGTTTTCCGGGAAATTGTTTACTTGTATTTGTGTTGGAATTAGTTATTCAGAATGCAATTGAAACTCTTTTGAAAATTTTTCCTCAGTGGAATTACTTTATAAGTCATTATAAGTAATTTTATAAAATGTTTCTGGCCAGTGACGTGAAGGGTGGTTTGGTTGGGGAACAATTTGAAGGGAAGGAAGCACAGTAGGTGGCTTAACCAGTCTAGGCAAGAGATACTGAGACTGAAATATGATAAGGTGAGGATAATAAAAATTGATGGTAAAGATAGTGCAAAAAAGTAAGTAATAGAACTTACATTCTAATTGGTTTGGTTTACTAAAGAGTGGGGAAAAAATTCCCCCCATGATCCTAGAAGGGTAGCCAAAATACAAATGGAAATAAGTAAACCAGGCTTGAGAGTGGATCAAGTAGAACGAAATCATTATTTGGTTGGGTAAAAATGGAATTGGAGGCATTGCCAGTGTGCAAAATAATAAATAAAAGTATTTGAAGTGATGGTATTAGATACATTAGGAATCGAATAGAGAGGAAAAATAAGATGACTTAAAACTCCCCAGAATTAGGATAAAATGAAAAAAATAGCACATTAAAATATTGCAGAGGGTGGAACCCTGCAGATTGCAGTGCTTTTGGAGACAGAGAAAAGAAGATTAAGAAAATAGCCTGGCCGGGCGTGGCTCAGCGGTTGAGTGTCGACCTAGGATCCAGGTGATCAGGGTTCGATTCCTGGTCAGGGCACATACCCGGGTTGTGGGCTCTATCAGTGACTCTCTCATCATTGATGTTTCTCTCTCTCTCTCTCTCTCTCTCTCTCTCTCTCCCTTCCTTCCTCTCTCTGAAATCAATAAAGATATATATAAAAAAAAATACGATGCAACTCGCTTAGAGGAAGGCTAAACTCCAGATAATTTTAGTGAGTGTTTGGAGATATCATGGAAAATGTTGGAATGGCAACGTGAAGAAGAGGGGAGATAAGAAAGCAGGAGCAAAGTAATAGATCACTCCCCCCAAAAGTTTGGAAGAAAAGACAAAAATCAGAAGCTATTTCAAACTTGCTGCATGTCTCGTTTCTTTGTTCTTTGTGGGATGAAGTTAGCATGCATCAGGCAGAAAAGACAAGGCCTGCGAGGAGGAAGCACTGAAGGTCTGCAGAGTGGCGGGGGCAGTGGAGAGAATACAGAGTATTCAGAGCCGGGGGTCCTGAGAAGAGCTGCCACAGCAAAGCTTCCAACAGACTTAGGTGTCCTTTCAGGTCAGTCAGAAGCGGCTTGCAAACTCTAGCAGGGGCAGAAGGAGAAGACGTGCTGCGTGGGGGTTTTTGTGCCTTCAAATTCATTCTTCATCTGAGCTTCCCTGCTGGGGGAGGACAGTAAGGGAGGGGTGACTTTTGTGGACTGCCCCTGTGGGCCAACGGGAGGACTGCCGGTGACGCCTGGAAGTTGGAAGAAGTGAGCTGGGCTGTTTATTGCCGGGCTCCCTGATTGCTGGTGTGCAGCCAGCGGCTGAGTCCCCACAGGGCCAGCTGCCATCTGGCTGTGCTCCCCAGACAGTTAACTCTCTGAGTCTGGTCACTGCTCACTCCTTCACACTCTAAGACCTAGCCTAGGGGTTGTGATGGCTCGGTCCAGCTGAGAGGTGCAGCACGTGCACCAGCCCTCCTGCCTGCATCTCTTCAGAAAACAGTTTCCCTGTTAATCTTTCCTCAAGTTTCCCAACTTTCAAGTGTTATCTCTTTCATACCAATATCATACTTGATGAAGAATATTCTCAAGACTAGAAGAAATGAAAGGAAGGAACAGTAAGTCTGTAATGCTCGAGTTGAGTGGGCCAGAGTATGGGTTCTACATGAAAATAATATGAAAGAGTGGAAAGTTTTGTTTAGGGAAACTTGTCAGAAACCAGATTTTTTTTTTTTTTTTTTTTTTTTTTTATGTATCTAGGCTTTTCCTCATAACAGTTTTGCCATCTTATACCTTTTACGTATATTCAGATACTTTTAGACATGGAACTTGTTTTGTGAGTCTTATAGGATCATATGTGGTTTAGAAACAATAGTAACAAACCTCCCACGGTTTGCATAGCCCTGGTAGAAAGAAATGATAATATTTAAATAATATTAAACACTTTTAGAAACCATCTCCAAGAAACCACCTCCTCATGCCATAGAGATTTTTACTCTGATGTGAACTTTGGAAAACTATCATAAATTGTATAACCTTTGAATAAACCTAAAATTATACAGTCATTAATCAAATATTTATCAAGTGCTGTTGTAACATTGCAGATAATAGAAAATAAGACAAAAAATATCCCACACCTGTGGACTAACTTTTTAGTCTACTGAGGCAAACTAAGAACAAACAGCAAATGGATAAGTAGGGCCACTTTAGCCAGTGTTGAATTCTATGAGGAAAAGAACCCAGGGCCGTATGGTGGATAAGAAAGATTTCTCTAACATTAGAGATGGGCCTAAAGGGAAATAAAGGATCAGTCATGAACAGATCCTGTGCTCCAAGAAGAGAGAAGAGTTAGTGCAAAGTGCTATGGCAAGGAGACAGTGTGCGAGGGAAGCAAGGGGGCCGGTGTGGCTGGAGGACAAAGCATTAGGAGATGGGGCCCGAAGACAGTCGGGGGCCCATCACCATGACCTTTTAGATCTTGGTGAGGGGCTTTTATTCTAAATGTACATGAGGTTCTCAGAGAGTTCAAGAACAGTGGTGACATTTTTTTGTTTTCATTTTTAAAAAGATACCCCCTGATGCTGTTGAAAGTATAGATTGCAGATGAGCAAGAGCAGAAGCAGAGACTAGTGAAGCTATTTGTAATAATAATATTTCAGTATCCGCTATTGCAAAGCATGGCATTATCTCATTTAACTTCAAAGAACCCTATGTTTTAGGTATTATTATCATCACAAAGTAGGGATGAAGCCGCGGAGGCACAGAGGAATTAAGCAATGGCTCTAGGTCACACAGCTCGCATGCATTAGAGCCCAAGCATTTTGAATACCAGCACACTGTGCTCATGATTATGGGATTTATACTCATTAGAGTTGGCCCAGTGAGCAATATTAAGGTCTTCAAAAGCAATCTTATTATGTGAAAACCAGTGTCGGTGAAAAATGCTGGAGATAGGAAACGGTAACATTTTCAGCAATGAAGGATAAGTTAACAGTAAATAATCAACACTTAAATATTTTCATGATAGTGCTCTGGCCAGTTTGACTCAGTGGTTAGAGTGTCAGCCTGCAAACTGAAGGGTCGCTGGTTGGATTTTTCCGTCAAGGGCACGTACCTCAGTTGCAGGTTCAATCAATCAATATGTCTTTCTCACGTCGATGTATTTAAGCCAGTATTTATATATCTCACTTATATGCTCCTTGAAATGTCTATTTTAAGCTGTATATGGATTCAGAATGGTGGATTATTTAGGAAATTAATTAATATGGAAATTGCAATGATCTCATCTTAAAAGCTTACAGAGTTCAGCATAAAAGTTTTCCACATATAAAAATTAAAGTGTCTTAACTCCAATGATTCTTTAGCCAAGAATTTTCCTTTTTAAAGCACTTCCAAAAATAAAACACAATTTGCATGAGGCTTACAAAGCATACTTATTCTGGTAACATAAATGGCAAGTGGGAAAGGGGTGGCGAGTGACTAAGACAAATTCATTTAGAGATGACCATATGTGGTTTAGTCACCTCCTTACAAAGTGAGAATGACCCACAAATAGCTAAGTGCTCAGAAGCCTGAGGATACATCTGCAAAGGTTAACTAAATGACTGAAAAGCTGCCCACTTGTTTTGGCCCTTCTAAACTTAGCAATGTGGATCACAAGTGATTTGGATGTGGTGAGTGGCAACAGTTTTAGAGATGACAAAGTAAGATTTGTCCTAACCCTCCAGTCCCTACCTAGGAAATAGATGCTGATGAATTTCAGTGAAATATTCTCTAAAGAAATTCACTAAACTTTTATTTGAAACATAAATGAGAAAAAAATGGATATTCAAATTTTAAATATAAATATAACTCAAGATTGGATATAAGACCATTTTTAATGTACAGGAAAACTAAACCATTTTGTGTATATCTCTTAGTATTTACTTAAAATGGTAGTAATGTAACTAAAGAATTCCTGACTGATATTTATTTTTCTTACAAAGCTTAAAGCAATGTGTAATTTCATGCAACTGCTGTACTTATTTTATTGACCAAGTCCTAGAAGTTTATATTGGCCCTTAACAGAATAACTTCCAGCAATTCTTCATACTCCTGTTTTGCCTTCAATTTAGATAAAAAGTTATCAAAATTGAAGAACAAGAGATATTCTTTCACTTTGTTTGAAATGTCTACTGCCCATATGACTTCAGACATTTTGTGGTTATCAGATTGAGAACTTGGAAAATCTTACGTAGAATTATTGTTTTAAAAAAAGCAGTGCAGCCCTGGCCAGTTTTTCCCAGTGGTTAGAGTGTTGGCCTGCAGACTGAAGGGCTCCGGGTTTGATTCTGGCCAAGAGCAAGTACCCCGGCTCCATCCCCACCCTGGTAGGGGCACGTGCAGGAGGCAACCAATTGATGTGTCTCTCATATCAACGTTTCTCTTAAAATTGATGTTTCTCCCTCTCTCTCTCTCTCCCTTCTACTCTCTCTGAAAAGCAATGGGAAAATATCCTCGGGTAAGGATTAAAAAAAACCAATGCATTCAGTAATTAACTAGTAAAACTAAGTGATAATTAAGAATGCTTATTTTTCAAAATTGCACTAAAATATTAGTACTTTGAAATAGGTTTTAAATAAGTGAGTAAAGAAAGTGAAAGATAATAGAAATAAAAGCTTATATTGCATTTTAAAGTGCATTATTGTTCTTAAAAGCAGTATTTATGAATAATTTTTTAAATAGCATTGTTCATTTTTTCCTCTAATGGGACCAGTATATACCTGGATTATTCCTTAAAGTAGAGAAAGTAAAACTGACTTTATTAAAAAAACAGTCATAAAATTCTTTGGCCACTTAGAGATATTAAAGAGAGAAAAAATTGGACTTAAAAACCCCTCTAAATATGGAGTAAATTCTGTTCAAATAAAGTACAAGTCAGAATATTTAAATCATATATTTTACAATAAAGAATATTTCATAACAATGCCAGGAAACCAAGTGAACATCATATTGGGATTTAAGAAAATAAAATTTAATTTTGAAAGACAATAAACAGTCCAATTTAAAAGAGACAACTTTAATTCTGATATACAAGCAAGAATATCCTCTTTTTAAAAATATTTATTGTGTTTAACTCCATTGACTTTTTTTTATTACTGTTCTCTGTCACTGAGTAGAACCCCAGACAAGATGTGTAAGGCATATCATATGGGAAGAGACAAACTATTTTTGAATGACTAGACTTCTCTTGGGAAAACTTCTATTTCATTGTAAAGTTCAACCTAAAATTGCAGTCAAAATTCAAAACCCATGAGGCGTGTGTTATGTTTCAGACGTTCAGGAGCACTCATTGAATGAAGATGCTGTAAGATTGTGGCAGAACACGGCCTTTGGGATCACACCTGGATTTTAATCTTTGAACAACAGTAACAACTGACAAACTTTTTAAAATGCAAAATTAAATTAATATATTGGCAGTTTTTTGATGCATTATATAAATCCTAGTGGATTAAAAATTGGCTTTTTAATTAGCAATTAACTGAATAGTTGTACTTGCAAAATGTAGTTATAATTTGACATGTAGTTTGAAAAATGGCAAACAGGAAAAGTTTAGAGACAGTGAGAAAGGAAATTGCATTATTTTCTAGATGACAAAGGTCATTACTCCAGAGCTCTATTGTATTTCCAAAATGCTCAAATTGGGGCACCGTCTAAATCCCGAAACTCATCTTCAATTAGAGAAGAAAATGTTGTCAAAGTGGGAAAGGTGCCTCTGTGGCATTGTGAACCCTAACATATGAAATATTTTATCATCTCTTAGACCTTTATTTCTCCATTCATTCATTCATTCATTCATTCGTTCGTTCGTTCGTTCGTTCGTTCATTCCTTTAATAAATATTTCATGTTTAATATGGTACAGATCTGGATAGATGCTGAATCACCTGGCCAGCATGTCAGTGGACATTTTAAAAGATACATAAGACATAGCATAAGGATTTTAGGGGGGAAAATATGAGAGAAAACAAGTACTTATTCTTACAGGGCAAGTGCATTTGTACCAATTTGTTTTCCATAATTGGTTCAGTTATTCATTCAATGAACATTTATTGAGCATTTAGTATATATGAAGCACAGTGCTAGATACTGGAGTCCAAGTCTTTGATTGCCTTTTACTACCTTGCCCATGGCTTTTGGCCTCACTTACTACATTTTAAATTTACCTTATTTTGAGTCAAAATCTCTACATGAGTTTTAATAATGAAAAAAGCCCATTTTGTGCTTTTTACCTAATTTATGTATTTATTTTAATGAATAATCTGCCAAGCCCCTATGTCTTCAAAGCACTGCTTTGTGATTTACAATCTCCCCCAAAATAATTCTGCTTCTTAAACTCAACCTTGTGGCTAGGGGTCTGCCCTATAAAGACAGATTCCATCATGCCTGCCTGCATCTATAAGTTGCCTGTACTAAATTTCTTTTTTGTAGTTTCCAAAAGAAAAATGTAAATGGTAAATTTGCAAAATGTCTTACATCTCTAAAATTCAGTTAAATAAAATTAAAATGAATTACTTTTTTTTTTTTTACCTCCACCTGGACAAAGGTAAAAGCAATACCATCTGCAATTTGTAAAACTTTGATGACACTAGCATGTTTATAAACTTATGGCAAAATTGTCAATGATAGTTTAATAAGCTCATTAAGTAAGACATTCTAGGCTGGCAGTTGTTTTTTAAATTGTGCTTTTAGGTATTGCTTCCCTTTTCACTTGTGCTGTCTCCAATTAAACATCTTCTGTTATCCTAATTTTTGTTCCTCTATATAACAAACAGTCTTTTCTCTTTAGCTGTATTTAAGATTTCTCTATGTCAGTGGTTTTGAATATTTTATTATATTGTGACTTGTGGTAGTTTTCTTCATGTTTCTAGTGGTTGGAATTTTTTGAGCTTCTTGCATCAGTAGGTTTATAATTTAATCAAGTTTGGGAAACCTTCAGTCATTATTTCCTCAAATATTTTTTCTGCCTTACTCCTCTTTCTTTCAGGGACTACAAGTATACTAGGCCACTTGAATTTGTTCCACGGCTCATTGATCCATTCTCTTTTCATCTTTTAATATTTTTTATCTCTTTTATTATGGAAAGTTTCTATTACAGTATCTTCAAGTTCATTAATATTTTCTTCTGTAAAATCTGTCTGATATTAATCTTATCCAATGTATTTTTTTAAATCTTAGACAAGACATTAGAGATTTTATTTCTAGATGTTTAAGGTGGTTTTTAAAAAAATATCTTACATGTTTCTACTTAAATTTTCAACATTTGGACTGTAGTTATAATAACTGTTTTAATGTCTTTTTCTACTAATATATATGTGTATATATATAGATATATATAATTTATCTTTATTGTTGAAAGTATTAGATATCCCCCTTTTTTTCCCATTGATCCCCTCCACCCCACATCTGCCCCCCCCCCCAGGCCTTCACCACACTATTGTCTGTGTCCATGGGTTATGCATATCTGCATATAAGTTCTTTGATTAATCTCTCCCCACCCACTCCCCCTCCCTGCCTTCCCACTGAGATTCATCAGTCTGTCCCATGCTTCTATGGCTCTGGATCTATTTTGTTTCTCAGTCTATTTTGTTTATTAGAGTGAGATCATGTAAAACTGAATCAGGAAGAATCAGAAAACCTGAATAGGTTAATCTTTATATTTGTGTCACTTCTGGTTCCCTTTATTAATTGATAT
Organism: Miniopterus natalensis; assembly: GCF_054644295.1. Taxonomy (NCBI): domain Eukaryota; kingdom Metazoa; phylum Chordata; class Mammalia; order Chiroptera; family Miniopteridae; genus Miniopterus; species Miniopterus natalensis. The sequence continues at coordinate 63,348,321 of NC_142082.1, read as the reverse complement.
TTTCCCCTCATGAGTCATGTGATTCTCCTTGCATGACTCAGATTATGATTAATGCCAAGCATTATGAATTTTAACTTGTTGAGTTCTAGGTGTATTTATATTTGTATATATCTTCTTGAGCTTTGTTCTGAGATACAGTTTAAGTTTCTTGGAAACATATCTTTTTATGATTTGTCAGATGGGATTAAAGTATTATTTAGTTTTGGACTAAGTATTCCCCACTACCAGGGCAAGATACTTATGAGTACTCCATCCAATGTCCCACGATCATGAAAATTTTAAATCTGGCTGTTGGGAAGAGGAATTACCTAGCTTTCTTTGAACATTGATGACTGGCCTCTTTAATCATTTAGGAAGCTGCTTTCCCCTGCTTTGTGTAGTTCCCTTACAGACATGTGCTCTTCAGTACTCAGCTGAATATTTGAGGTGGATCCTGTGAAGTTCTCCTGGGTTTTCTCTCTGTGTAGCTTTTACTTCTTTGGTACTCTGCCCTATGAACTCTTGCCTCCTTGGTGTCCTCACTCTCAGCTCTGTCCCCCAACTCAGGAAGTACACGAAGCTCCACCAGGGCTCCACCTCTCTGTGCCGCTGCCTGGAAAATCTCAAAGCAATAACCGGGGTAACCAACGCCAGCTTCTAGCTCCTAGAAATTGAATGCGTAATGCTGGAGCTTCATTAGTTTCCCACCAATCCTGCTCTGAAAGCCATTTCCCAGAATTGAAAAGGATATGCAGATTTCGGAAATGTCTAGAAAATGAATTCTGTGTTATATGTCATCTATATAAACAGTAGTTATATACAAGGATATATGGACTAATATCTATGATTGTGAACATCATATGGTTCATAAAAATTCATGGAGAATTAAAATAGTGTGTACTTAGAATTAAAGTGTTCCAGGTAGGTCTTAAATATATAATAAACTATTAAAATAATAATGATAAGTTTATATTTCTTTGAAATTGTATTTCAGAATGAAAGAAATCAAATTGAATTGTAGATACCAAGTTTTTCTGTATCACACTATTTACTAAAATCCAGGGTCTAACAGGGAAATTGGTAAATAATTTTCTATATTTTTTTCCTGCAAATTATTAATTACTGTGTATAGATGAGGGTATGCATACCGATGACTCCAAATGGGAAATGACTTTAGGAAGCGGAGTCTCTTGTAGAAAACTTTGTGGATTTCACTGAGAACCAGTCATTTAAATTTTTTGGAACTTTTGTTTAACCTCTTCACCTAAATCCTGTGATCAAAAGTCTGTTCTTTTTTAATGGCATTTAGTTGTAAAATAATAATAACCATTAAGTAGAAAGTGTGTGTGTGTGTGTGTGTGTGTGTGTTGTATGTGACTAATTACCATGCCACAAGATTATTTTTCATGAGTTACTTATATTGCATTTTAAGTCAATTTATTGAAGTATAATTTAACTTTGATGAGATACTCCTATTATCATCAGTGCTATGTGGTTTTTGATAAAGTTATGCACTTGTGTAAACATGACTACAGTCCAGATGTAGAAATTTTCATCACCCGGAAGTTTCCCCACATGCCTTTGCAGGCAACTTTCCTACTATTGGACTTAGTCAAATGTTGATTTAGTTCTGTAACTGTAAATTAATTTTGACTGTTTTAAAATTCTACCTAAATGGAATCTTATTAGTATTAAAAAGTACAGACTTTATGCTTTTTAGTAAAATGCTCCATGTCCATTTTAAATAAACTCAAACTACAAAGCAGAATAAAAATAATATTTCAACATATTCTAAGCCATACCATCCAGTGTTTCCATGTTATCATTAGATGATTATGATTCATTTCTTGATACATTAAGATATATTTTTATCCCTTATAATAGTTTTAATGTTTGTTCCCTGAGTTAGTTCATGTTTTCAGTGTTCGCTTGTTTTCATCTAACTTGAAGGAGAATTTATCTAGGCATGTTATTCTGTCAAAATATCTTTCCCAGATTTTTTTAGAAATTACTCTATATTTTCTGGCATTGATTATTGTTGTGGTGAAGTCTGAGCTAAGTCTAGATTTAATTTTTCTCTCCTGTAGGTGATTTACTTTTGTACCTGGATGTCAAAGGTCTTCCTTTATCTTTATAATTCAATAGGTTAGCATAATTTATCTTATTTAGAGTTTACATTCAATATTATTTTATATTGGTTTCAGTTATACAGCCTAGTGTTTGGCCAATCATATACTATACAAAGTGTTCCCCCTGATATTTCCAGTACCCACAAGGCACCATACATAGTTATTACAATATTATTGACTGTATTTCCTATGCTGTAATTTATATCCCTATGTCTATTTTGTAACTTTCAATCTGTACTTTTCAATTCCTTGTTTTTAATCAGTTTTTGCCATCAGATATTATGCTTTTTAAACCAGCTTAGTCATGTCTTCTGCATTTCAGATTTATTATCCTGTATTCTGAATATTCTTATGCTTCATATCGTATAATTGTCACCTCAAAGATACTATGCTTATATTGGATCATTCTGTTCTGTATAATTTCCACCTCCTCACTAGTTGCCTTTTTTTTTTTTTTTTTTACTCTTTGTGATTAATCTTTTCTTATTCATCCACATCCATTTTTTCCTCACTATTTTTAATTTAAGCAGTATGTTTACAATGGGATTATTTATTTCTATATTTATTCCCTTAACTTTACAGTATGTTTTCATCTCATTCTGATTTTTAAATTTTCTAACTTTGGGCTTTTTACACCATGTTAATTTTTTATGTTCTTCTGTAGCACTTGTATAGTCCTGCTTTAATTTCTTAGATGATATTTTCTCCCACACTGAGTTCTTTGTCTCCCTTCTCCACTTGTCATTTTTTGCTTTTTTTCCTTTGTTCATTCTTTCCTTCAAATGTATTTATAATATGTTTGCAGCGTTGCCATGCCATTACTTTTATTTATCTCTCAGATACAGGCATCTTTGTTCAGATTTTTCATTTGCTCTGACAAAATGTGAGTCATGTCCCTTTGATAACCATCTTATCTGCGACTAATTTGCCTTTTCTTCACCAATTTATCATTTTTTTCCCTGTTCATTTTCTGAGGCCTGGGATTTCTGGGGCATAGAGGGAGAGCAGTGATGAGGCTGTATTTGTCTGGGGACTTTGGTCTTCCTTCTAAGACCTGATTACATTTCTGTTAGCCAAACCCACTCCATCCAGACAGGAGTATAATCCCAGTTGGAAAGGATACTTAGTCTTCCATTCTCTAGCTTTTACAAATAAGACATTTGTTTCTAAATAGATCTGACTACCACCTTTTGCCACCACCTTTAGGAATAAGAATGGCTGAAATGAGTTTTGCTTAGTGTTTGGGCCATGGGACAGTAGGCATGCATGGCTAGGTTTCCTCTTGGGAGTGAACCAAGATACCTGTAAGAAGCATGAGCTCTGTCTACTCTTGGATTCTATTAACTGTTACAAAGGTGGGCCTTCTCACGGGGAGGTCTGCAGATTTCCTGCCCTGGCTGTGAATGGATGACTAAGTCAGCCCGATCCCATGGTTTAGTGTTAAGAGCCGTGGAATTAGGAGTCACTGTCTTGCGTGCATATGTATACCCTCCTGCGCAGTTTTATCAATAGCAAGGACAATTGTTTGTCTCCTTGTGCTGAATCTTCCGCCTTATTTTTCAAACAGGTTTGGAGACTGATTAAGGAAAAGAAAGGCGTTACTCCTGGGTCCCTTTATAATATCCATCGCCTCCTTCTCTGGAAGCACAGTGTCCCTAGCATAGGAAGCCCTGGATATCCCTCTTGTCTCTGCTGGAGTTCACAAAGTGACATGTCAGAGCTTCTTCTCATGAAATATGGCCCCTTGACCTTTCTCATTACTAACCGTTAATCCCCCCCCCCTTCAGAAAATGGGAGGATTTTAATGAGAATATTGTTCACTTACCTCTTTTTCTTATTCTAAGTACGGATGGGGCAGTGGAAGGAGCTGAGAACTATGCAAACACGGAACCTCCCATTTCCCCTTTCGGCTGTCATATTTCACAATTTAAGGCATAAGTTTGTAACTCCTTCCTTTTTAAACTACGGCCTGCAGATTTTTCCTGGATTTTATTATATTTTGTTCATTTTATTAACTAGTGGATTCAGGGGATTCTGAAAGTTTACTATGCTCCTCCAAATTTTCCCAGATATTACAAAGAATACAGAAGTTTTAAGTAAGCAGATGTTCATAACAGTAGTTTGGGTATAATTCCCCAAGTCCTGTGAGCCTTATCATGTCATGCTCTTCAGTGAATGAATCCTGCTGCAGAACTAGGGGCAGGCATTTCATGTGTGAAATCACCTGAGCAAGATAATCATGGTTTTTCTTTCCCTCCCTTCCCTAGGAACATACTTGTTTCCAGAAAGTATGGGGGCTAATCTCAAATAGACCTAACTGTACCTTAATTTTTAGTGTTGAAATAAGCTGGTGATCAAATATTGTGTTAAATAATTGGCAAGTAATAGAGAATAAATAACACTCTAATTAGACTCTGATGGAAGGCTTAATATGTCCTAGACTCACCTAGGTATCCTATTGCCTAAAAGGTAACTTATTAATGCTAATTATGATTTAGTTTTACCTAATGGTGGGGGCTCTAACAACAGAACACCATTAAGCAAATAGAACACTGAAAATGTAGCATAATAAATAAGTGAAAGTCCCCAATTACCTTTGTTTGATCTCCTGAATTTGTTGCTCTCTTTTTGAATCCCAGTTTTTTTCATTAGTGTTGGGAAGGACAAAGGTGTTGTCTCTGAGCTTCTAAAAGAGCTGTGTGTTCTGTTTATTTTCTAAGGTAATTTCAAACAAGAAACATGTGAAGGCACTATGGGGTTTTAAAAGTTTCAGCATATAATGCAGAATATTTAGCAGGAAACACATAACCAGCTGTTTAATTGTGTAATTCCAGAATGTGAAGATAAAGAAAATGATGACAATTTTGGCAATTTCATCATGATGACCGCTTAGCAGGCTAGTTAGCAGTCAAGCCATCACAACCCCTGCAAGGGAAAAGCTTGCCTTTTGTGTTCAACCTTCCACGTTTGAAATGTGAATGCGCCCTGGTGGGTGGATAAATGATTGAATATTAATTATCGCTGCCTGCTTGGCAATGCTTCCTGACTTTCTTGGCAATGGCTGGCACAGTGGTTAGCTTGTTTTCTAGACTGGCAGCTGCCCATCCCCTGGAGAAGCACTCAAGCATGTCTTCCCCGCCTCAGGGAAAGTTTTACTTTTCCAAGTTTCATCTCTTACACCTAAATCAGTGAAAGCAAGGCCCACTCACTAATGCTTTGTGTTTCTACCTCATCGATCAGACGTTAGGCTGACACCCTGGGCTGCCTCAACATAGTTTGTTATTCCCATTCTTGGCCCCAATTGCACCAGGCAAAATTCAGCCAAAATCTTAATAACACTTCTAGCTAGCTTTTCAATATTATATTATTTATTTTTAAATTTTGATGTATGTTTGTCAGTGTCTTGCACAGAGTGGGCACTGAGAAATGTTTTGTTTCAGTGAATGATAAGAGAAATTAGAATACATTTTTATACTCATTTTTATATAATATAAAGCGTACAAACAAAATTTTTGTTGTATTGTGTTCTGAGAAACAAAATATGTTTTTGAGCAATAAAGGATAGTTTGAATTCTAGAAAATTAATAAGAAAATCTGTGCTTTCCCAAATGCATCTTAGAAACTGAAAAAATATAAGAATGTTTCTTGATTTAATAATATTTCTAAATGAAGTAGGACTTTTACAAGATTCATATGAATCATCATCTTTATTACCTGGTTTCATTTTAGCTTCTGTTATGCACTGCAGATTTTTTAAAGGAAAAAGATGGAAATCAAGTCCATCTGAAGGAACTACATTTAGTTCAATAGCCATAGACACTATTTAGGATTTTCTAAATTTAGAGTATTACTGAAATCAAATTTATTTTACCAAAATGAGATAACTGCTTGGGAGTAGTTTCAGAATTTAGACAATGAACAACTGTACACACACACACACACACACACACACACACACACACACACACACACATATTCTTTTTAGCTTTATTGGGCTATAATTTTTTTTTGCTTGCATTTATTCTTTTAAATTTTATTTTTTAATTATAGTTTATATTCAATATTATTTTGTATTAGTTTAAACCAAGAACAGTAATGGTTCTTTATCAGAAGCAGTCAATTAAAAAAAAATCAGGCTTCAATTTCATGCCCTAATCAAGGAGAGCAGCAAATGTGAGATTAGGAAGGAATGTGTCCAAAGTGAAGGTAGTGCTCCTGTGACCACAAGGGTAGTATGTGACTTTTTCAAGTAATGTCTAAGAAAAGGTACAAAAGTATATGAATGTGTAAGAATAATGTGGAGACCCTTCCTCTTTACAGCTGCATAGTATTCCATGGTGTGAACATCCCACAGCTGTTTTATCCACTGATGGGCACTTGGGCTGTTTCCAGGTCTTAGCTATTGTAAACTGTGCTGCTCTGAACACAGGGGTGCATAAGCTCTTTGTGATTGGTGTTTCAGGATTCTTAGGATATATTCCTAGAAGTGGGATCACTGGGTCAAAAGAAAGTTCCATTTTAAATTTTTTGAGGAACCTCCATACTGCTTTCCATAGTGGCTGCACCAGTCTGCATTCCCACCAGCAGTGTACTAGGTGCCCTTTCTCCACACCCTCAGAAGCACTGGAGAATATTATGCTAAACAAAATAAGCCAGTCAGAGAAAGACAAGTATCACATGGCCTCACTTATATGTGCAATCTAGAAAATCTTAATTTATAGAAACAAAAGGTAGGTTTGTGATTGCTGAGGACTATAGGGTGGGGAAAATAGGGAAATGTTGATCAAAGGGAACATATTTTTGGTTAGAAGATGAATAAGTTCTGGGGATGTAATGCACAGCAGCAGTTCTCAACATTTTTTTTCTCATGGCACACATAAACTAATTACTAAAATTCTGCATCACACCAAAAAATATGTTTTTTGCTGATCTGACAAAAAAATAGGTATAATTTTGTTTCATTCACACTGGACGGCTATTGTGTTGGCTGTTGCCATTTTTTTATTTGACAATCTAAGGGGAAAGAAAGATGTCTGTGCCCCTGACTAAATAGCCAGGTATTGCATGTATTAAAATTTTTTTGCAGCACACCGTTTGAAAAATGCTGATGTACAGCATGGTGTTAATAATATTGTGTTGTATAGCTGAAAATTGCTAAGGGAGTAGAATGTAAATGTTCTCACCGCACCAAAAAAATCATAGCTCTGTGAGGTGATAGGTGTGTTAACTAACATTATGGTGCTAATAATTTTGCAATATAAACTATATTAAATCATCATACTGTACATCTTAAACTTAAGCAATGTTGTATGTCAAGTATATCTCAATAAAGCTGGGGAATAAGTTGATCTTTCTGAAAAATCAACCCAGGGAAGATCAAATTGATATTCAAGAATGCTGGAGTGCTCTAAGAAAACATTTTTCTCATCATTATCAGTGCTGTGTTCTCCATCAACAACAGAAACACTTGTGGAATATCTGTAGCTTCAATGAAACGAAAACGTTAATTCCATATTTAATTTACTATGAAAGAAATATATGCCCCCATATGCATGCAAACACATATATTTGGTTGCATAAAAAAAACAAATTAACATAGATTTCATTTAGTTAAATACCAAGGCAAAGTAGATAGATAACCTTTTATGGTTTTCTAAAATTTCTCGGTTGCTCTGGAATCCAGGTGTTACATGATGTGCTCTCCACTTCACTGATATACTCAACCTGGTTGAAAAGTTTTTTTCTGATTTTTATTTCTTTGAAGAAGTACTATGGCTCTGCCAATCCTGAAATGGACTAGACCTGGAATAAAAAGCAAATACATGTGTAATGCTAACCTTTTCAGGTCAAAATCTTCTATTTCCAATCTACTGTGGCCTATGAAATTAGAGCTCCCTCATTTTCCAGAGCACTAAGTCAGATTTATTTTTTGAAAAACATAAATGCTGGTCAATACAAAGGCTTTTCCATCAGAAATATCTGACAAATTGGATATTTTTATTTTAACTCATAATATGGGTACTATATTAGTTTTCTATTGCTACTGTAGCAAGTTACTATAAACTTAATGGCTTAAAAAACACAAGTTTATTTTCTTATGGTTCAGAATGGGTTCATTGGGATAAAACTAACATGTCAATAGAGCAGTGTTCCTTCTGAAGGTTCCAGTAACTTAATAGTAGACAAATCTAGCAGTCACACAATCGACCAAGTGATCAAATTTAACATCATTAGTAGTGAGACATGTTGTCATTTATTTATTTCCTATACAATACTCTGATAAAGGTGTAACATCATTTCTGTAGTATTCTTGCCAATTGAGAATAAAATATTATATATTTTTAATCAATTAATTAAATCAATGCATTAATTAAAACCTGTAATAATAAATATAAATGCCAACATTAATTTAAACAGGGTGTCAGATTAAGAGGTTTGTTTAAACATCAGCCGTCCTTCTGTTATGCAACTTTGTTTAGTAAGCATTGTCTGTATCTAGGCCTGAGTGACTGTATTTGATGTTACTCCTCCCAGCTCTGCCATGTCTGCAACTCTGGGATACAGTGTAACAAGCCATTGTGGATCACTGTTATGTTTTGGAAGTCTTTTGTGGCATACAAGCCAGGACTTTTTGGGTGTTTTTTTGTTTGTTTGTTTGTTTGTTTGTTTATCTTGCCTAGTCTGTTAGCTAAAGAAAAGATATGTTTTACTTCTTTGACATTCCTAGTTTCAAATACCAGCTTAGCAGATTTCTCATAACTTCTAACTGAATTCTTTGCTCTTCCTATTAGAAAAATGGAAGAAATAGTTAAGCTCTTTTTCTAATGATCAGTTTTCTGATACATAGCTATGCTTTTGAAACTAAGGCTTGGGCCACAAGATTTTTATAGGCAAGGTTTCTGTATGAATCCTTTCTCTCCTGGTTCTCTTAATAATAAGGTTAGCTGGCTTTTTAGCTCGCAGCCAAATAAAGGTCTGATTCCAGCTACTGTCAGTTGTAATTTGAGTTCATTGGAATATAACTTTAAACCACATTTAAGCTGACATGGAAGGTTTTTAAATAAGGATGTAAAGTTCTTTCTCACAGTAGTCTTGAAAAATCAGTGCAGTTCTCTGGGCCTTTAGTTCTGCCCTACAAAAGGAGGCTAGTGATTCTTGTAGTTAACTACCAGAGCTCTGTAGCCGTCTTCAGGGGACTGAAGAAGTGTCAGCCCTGAATAGTGAAGAATAACCAGGCGCCTCTGACTAAATGTCTTGAAATTTAATGTCACATAAAATAAGTTTGTGGTTCTTCTAACTATGTCTTTTTTTTTCTTTTCTAAATATATCTTTATTGATTTCAGAGAGAGGAAGGGAGAGGAAGAGAGAGAGAGAGAGAAACCTCAATGGTGAGAGAGTCATTATCGGCTGCCTCCTGCACGCCCCCCACTGGGGATCGAGCCTGCAACCCGGGCATGTGCCCTGATCAGGAATCGAACCCCAAGCTCCTGGATCCTAGGTCGATGCTCAACTGCGCTGAGCCATTCCCGACCGGGCACTATGTCTTCTAACATTACTAAAAATTAGGAGATTTTGGTAATGAGTTTAAATTCAGGGGCTTTTAAACATGTCCTCAAGAAGCCGGGCAGGGCTGGGGCACAATTCTCTGCAAGGAGCCCACAGGAGGTTATTGGACCAATATGCCTACGTGTCATGTCTTCTTTGAATTGTGACCAAAGCTCAGTGGTCTCAGTCCATATTGATAGAAATGAGAGTCAGCATGGCCGGTTTGGCTCAGTGGTTAGAGCATCTGCTTGAGGACTGAAGGGTCCCGGGTTCGATTCTAGCCAACAGGGCATGTATCTCGGTTGCAGGCTCGATCCTCGGCCCGGTCGGGACATGTGCAGGAGGCGGCCAATAGATGCGTCTTTCTCACGTCAGTGTTTCTCTCGCTCACTCTCCCTCGTCCACTCTCTCTGAAAAAGCAATGGAAAAAATATCCTTCACTGAGGATTAAAAAGAAAAAAATGATTGGAGTGGTTGAAATGACTTATGATATCAGAGATTTGGCAATCCCGTGACCCTGAAGGTCATGCTCAGTTTGGCTGAGGAAGCCTGTCCGGACCTGGGGTCCCTGAGGTGGCCTGGTAACCTTGGTTTTCCTCATACTCCCTGGATTTCTGATGACTCAGGGCAGAGTCCATCTTCTTGAACTGTTTGCAAGTGTAAATCTTGAGACCTTCCTCAGCCAGTCAACCAATGAACAATCAGCTCAAGGTCATCTTTATACCATGGATAGAACAGGTTGTCAATATTTAAGGCATAAAATTCATTTTGTTGGACTGCCCCAGGCCACTTGACATTCCTCCTAGATAATAATCTCCTGTGCTTGTTGACTCATTGCCGCCGATGCCCTCCAAGCTCTGTGTTTGCAGTGGTTTCCTTAGTAATATGAACAGTCGGCCTGTGGGCTGAAATGTGAAGTATGATGCCCATTATTATAAATCCACCCTACTGCAAGCCCAGCTCATAGTTATTAATGTGAACAACCTACTTTTTGCTTTCAACTCCTGAATTTTTATTGTCTGTGTTTTTCCTATGATGAAGGAGTTTCATCGCTCAGCAGTCTTAGAACATTTTGTTTTTATAAACAGGCTCTAAAAGGCAGATGGATGTAGCTATAAGACATCAAGCAAGTGATGTGAGATTTGTTTTCTTGTCAGTATCTGTGTAGCTAAGGCAAGGACTCGCCCTTGGCCTCTACTCAGCGATAATGTAAAAACCTTACGCTTTTCAAGTGGGAGAAAACACAGAGAAGGTAAGCTTTTGTTTCACAAAGAAATCCCAGCAAGTTACCTAAGGATACATTATTCATCAGCTTCTCTTGTTGATAGTACAGAATCAGTTTGTTGATATGCATGATGTCTGTTGGTAAAAAAAAAAATCGGGCGGGGGAGTTGAATAATGGCAGTATTCTTACAATCAGCCTTTGTTTCTGCTTGGAAGTTTTAGCACAGTGCCTGCCTGTTCCGGTCATCGTGGTGCGAGAAACCTCTGTGGAGGATGGTTTCACGTGTTTGTCTCTGCAAAGCACCATCGCAAACATGTCCATCATCAGCTCCCTAATAACTCTTAGAGATGGTAACTTCCAAGCTCACATCAGGGGAATGATGTATGATATATATATATCCTGGTAAAGGAAGAAAAAAAATGGGAAATTTGACCTGCCGAGAGCTTCTCTTTAACCATTTAGGAGCTCTAGTACTTGTTATTTCTTGGTTTGGTCAGGAAATACTTTGTGTTGCATACGCTTTGAATCTGTAAACATTCTATCCTGCTAATGTTACCAAAATCTCCTCACAGCAATCTAATTTTCCATATCGTGTCCCTTGTAGAATTTCCAAAACATGTATAGAGATGCTTTGAGTGCAGATTTGCTCGTGATTGCCAAGAGGCTTAGTTCTATTAAAATGCCTCTGTAAAGATTCATGATCTGGACAGGACTGGCTACGTAATCTGCTGAGTACAGTGGCAATTGACGAGAGGCCTTTTGTTTAAAAGTTATTGAGAACTTTAAGATGGCAACAGCAGCACATGAAACTAAGCACGGGATCCTCTGTGACCGCACAGATTGCACATCCAAGAGCCCATCCAAAGCTGGTGCGCCTGAGAAGACACCTGACTGTGAAAGCTGCTTGGAAGTGATCCCCATTAAAAGCCATTCTGCACAAGGAAAACCCTATACATATAATTTTTAAATTATAACATTCTTCACGTTACTTTATAGTGCTGCTAACAATATTTCTCCCTGTGTGTTGAAGAATGCTTGACAAGCCCAACTCATGCCATTTTTTTTTTTTTGGTAACTTTATTGAAGTATACTTGAAGTAAACTAAACTGCAGATATTTAAAGTGTAGAACTTGGCAATTTTCAACATATGCATGCATCCAAGAAGCCATTGCACAACATAAGTAGCAAATATTTCTGTCATCCTCAAAAATTTTCTTGTGCTCTTTTGTAATCCATCCTTCCTTTTCCCTATCCTGTCTCCTGGCAACCACTGATAGATTAGTTTAAATTCTGCAAGCATAGAATATACATTTGCCTGGCTTTTTTCACTCAGCATAAGGATTTTGAAGTTCATTTTTATTGCTGCATGTATCAATATTCCATTCATTTTTATTACTGATCAGTACTCCTTTGGATAAACTGTTTATCACCTGTTGATAGATGTTCAAGTTCTTTCTGATGTTTGGTTCTTAGTGTAAAGCTGCTATGAATATACTTCCTTGTATGAAATATGTTTTTTACCTTCTTGGGTAAATACCTAGCAGAGAAATGGTTTTGGTTATATTGTAATTATATATTTTCATTTTTAAGAAAGTGCCTAATTGTTTCCTAAAGTAGTTGCACCATTTCACATTCCTACCAGCAATGAATGAAGCTTCTAGTAGTTCCATGTACACAAAACACTTGATATGGTCAGAGCGAATGAATTCATGCAATATTTAATTGACTGCTAATATTATCTTAAATTTATTTGTAGAGAATGTCTCAAAATTCTGATTTTTATTTCCAAAATTTTATTATGAAGAATTTTGAACAGAAAACCTTAAAAATTATACAATGAACACTCATATATATATATATATATATACCACTTAGATTTCATAATTATTATTTTGTTTTGTTTGCTTTACAACATGTCCTATCTAGTCACCATCTAATTTCCAGGGAAAAAGGAATATATATATAAAATAAAATATAACACTAATCTTGAGCATATTATCACCCCATAAAATTATGTTTTTCTTTAGAAATTTTTACTTACATCTGCTATTTCTTTGTTAGATTAAAAAAATTAAATCTAGAATGGTATTTGGAGATCCTGTAGTTCTCAACATCCTCATTTTCTTCATTACTCAATTGAGGAAACTGTGGCTAAATTAAATGATTTCCTCAAGGTGATCAGTAGATTAATTGTGAACCAGATTTCATAATTTCCAGATCAAAATTCTGTGCACAAATCCACATTTCCTCAAAATATTAATACTTCATATTTTAAATGAATAAAATACATTTTCACTACTGAATTGTAAAAATTACTTTGCAGTCCATTTATGGAGATATGATGTATTATAATCATATACAAAATCATGTACTTTTAAAATTGGATGGACTCTTAGTAGCATCTAGATTTTAGTGCCCATTTGAAACCTGATCCTATATTGAGTGAATCAATACTTTGAAACAATGTAATAATGTTTAAGGCAATTTGGTTATTTTTCCTAATTTATTTGGAGTGAAACATTAAATATGTAAATTACCCATGTTTCTTGCTCCTTTTTTGTCCCCTCTTACCAATCTTTGGGTTATTTATCTTCAGTCAGGCAACTTTATCAGAGGACTTTTCAGATGAAGGAAGAGAGGTCCAGTTTTATTTGTTAATAAGAAAGAGGTTGACAGTAATGGTTAGAATCGGATTTTTAAACTATCAGTGGATGTAATTTATTCCATCATGCTGGTTCCCCATTTGCCTTCTCTTTATTGCAGGTAATTGAGAATTAGTCACATTTGTTATTTTTAGCAGTCCCTGATTTTGTCTGGAAATGGAAATGAAATTACAAAAACAGGTAAAGAGAAGCTATCAAAAAGTATTCTAAAAATTTTCTTCCATGATTCAGTTAGCCAGGAAATATTAGGAGACTTGAAAAAGGATTGCTTTAAGATTTAAAAACTAAGTGAGTTTTGTTTGAGTTGATTATTCATTTTCATTTAAATAACCAAGACTGCGCAGATGTACTGAAAAGACCTCCTTGCCTCACATCCTAAAGTGTGTCGGTGCTAAGAAGAGAGTAGGGGACACTTATTTTTATTTATTTTATACCAATGCTTGATTTTTGAGGACATGAATTTTCAAAGCTTTGGAATAGCAGTTTTTAACATATTTTTCTCCCTTAACCCTGACATTTTACCCATTAACACAAAGTGTGTTTTGCATTTTTCGAAAAAAAATGTTCTAGATGCATTTAAAAATTAGATGGCCAGTTGGCTAAATTTAATCTGGAAAAAAAAGTAAAAAAAACACACAGATATATATTCTAGGTATCCTCAAAATAGAAAGTTGATGTTCCTAATTCTATTTCTTTGTGAGGATTTAAATTCATGTACAGGCTGTTAATTTGAAGGGCATTTGAAGTGTGAATTATAATGCATCAGTCATCCTTGAAAACACAGGCAATTAATATACACAAATACAAAATTCCCTAAACAATATTTTTGTCCACACTTCATTTATAGATGCATATAAGAATTATTCATGCTAAACCGCAATTTGTCAAATCCCTGGTAACAAAACAAATCACTCTGTCATTTTATACTCAAAGATGTCAATGTTTAATACTATTTTCAAAATACAGGTATGGCAGTTAATTGCAAATACTTAGTGATGCCATGGTTCTCAATAGTGGAAAGAAAAATGTTCCATTTTATGAATTACTATGCCAGTTAACAAATATCTGTGTATTAAATTACTGTGTCCTACATTAAAATGATCTTTCAACATCCTGGGAAATTTACCGTATCTACCAAGTGGAAGTAATTCATAAATCGCCATAGAGATCAGAATCACCACTTTAAAACACATACTTAAAATTATGGCGATGCCCTGTGCCCCATTTTAGACCTTACTCACTTTTTATACAGATGATTTAACCATGTGCCAGTCTTCTATCATTGAAAATAGGTAGAAAGAACTTCTGAGTAAATAACTTTAAAGAGCAAGGTCCATTACACACAGGCACTCACAAGAATTTACAAATGATTTTCAAAAAATTTTTGTGAACTATATGCCATTACTTTTTTCACCCCACCTTTGAATTTTTATTGTAAAACCAAATGATTGTTTTTAATCTTTCTAATTTTTCCTTTCATCATGTTTATTCTGATCCTTCAGAGTACACAGATGTTATTCATTTGGATTAAAAGCATGGAGAATAATCTGATTATATTAATGATTTAAAATGTTCAAATTTAATGATTGACAATAGTAAGAGTTACTGTTTATAGTTAACTTGATAAAGAAATCACCAGGGGTTACCGATGTCTGAGATTGGGAGGACTTGAGGGATATATACTACAATCGAATAAAAATGCAACAGAGAACCAGAGATTTTAAATTTGGAGATGTTGTTCCTGCCTTTGACGATATCAGTGGACAGTCATTTTCCTTACCTATTCCATGATTTTTATTCCTAACTCCCAGCCTCATCTTTCCCTAACGCTTCACTGTGGGACTTACTTATATTCCCAGATCAGTATAGAAAGACTGACATTTAGAGAGTCATGTGGTTATAACTGATCATAACTTCTCTCCCCACAGTAAAAGGTGGGTTTGCACTCATGAATATTAGACTCCTTTTTATAAAAAAAAAATTATAAGCTCAAACTCAGGACAGATGTTCTCACAGAAGATAGAATAGCATATTTGAACTGTGTATGTTTTTCAACATTGCTAGACAGTCACGAACTCCTGAATTTGGAACTCTCTTTAAGCCCCCTCCTCACGGCTCCAGGACCCACACACATTTCAGTTATTTCTTTGATTTCAGTCACACATTTCTCTTTGATCTTAGAGTCCCTCTGAACTTTTGTTGGGCATTTGATTATTGTTTTTTTCTACTTACAATTTTTTTATTTTTATTTTATTTTTTTTAAATATATCTTTATTGATTTCAGAGAGAGGAAAGGAGAGGGAGAGAGAGATAGAAACATCAATGATGAGAGAGTCATTGATCGGCTGCCGCCTGCAGGCCCCCGACCGGGGATGGAGCCCACAACCCAGGCACGTGCCCTGACCGGGAATCGAACTTTGATCTCCTGGATGCTAGGTCGATGCTCAACCGCCGAGCCACGCCCAGCCAGGCACAATTTTTTCTTTTCTTTTCACATAAACTTGAACTTTTCTATTTGATTAGAACTCTGCACTTTCCACTTGGAAATCACAGGACTCATTTCTGCCAGAATTACTAAGGTCATAAAAGTGTCATATCTCTAGATGTATGTAAAATTAGGGCAGCTGCTGCCATGGTAATAAGCAGATGCTGTGGCTCCCTCTGGTTCCTTTTTTTTCTTCCATGATTCTCGGGAGGAACATCATGCCTGGGATGCCAAGACTGAGACAAAACACTCCAGCCTACTCCTAAGAAGCACTTAATTTTACAGAGCACATACTTACTCCTTTCTCTGGTATTTCAGAGATTTTCTTGTCATTCAGGGCTCGGTGTAGAATCATTTCTGGAAGCCCTCCCCAGCTCCCTGGTCTAGATGACTCCCAAGCCCTTTCTTTCATCCTTAGTGCCGTCACTGCTTCGTGTTTCATTGCTCATTATTTGTTAATTTGTTTGTTTGCCTATTTCCTCAACTAGAATACAGAGCCCATGGCATAGGGACTAGGTCTCTCTTGTTCACTGCTGCAACAGAACAGTGCCTGGCACATGCTCAGGAAATTCTGATTGAATGGCAGCCTGGATATTGATAAAGAAAAGCTTCTCTAAATTACCGATGTTAGACATCTCTGAATGTAACACAGTAGCAATTCCAAGAGTGTCTTAATTTTCTGTAACTGAAAACGTGGCATTAGATATACTTTAAATCATTTTAGAAAGAATGTTAAACATTAAAAATGTTGACTCTAATAATATTCTAGATGTGGCTAATTTGGTCAGATTTATTAGTAATTGTGTAACTGATTTTGATCTTTTTTACTTCTGAACATCATTAGTATGCCTAAGGCTGGTGAAAATGAAAACATTCCTTTGTACTTTTATTGTTGTTGTTTTTTTAATTTAGAGGTACAAACACTCTTTGATAACCTTGCACTTCCCACTGGGATTCGATCCCATCCCTTGCAAGGCTTTGTTCTTTCACCTGGCCCTCAGCCATGGGGCCTTCCCACCTCCTGAGGACAAGTTGGAGCCAAGGACCAAGCAAGACTGGCCTCACTGGCTACAAGGGAATCTCTGAATGCAGGAGCTAACTTGGGGGCAGGGGGAGATTCTGACTCAATCTGTATTGTGAGAAAACCCCAGCAAGTTCCATGTTGGCCCAGGGCTGCGTTGGGCCAGAGCAGGAGTGTAACATCCTTAGCCCTGTGTCCCTATGTCTTGTGTGTTTGTTCACTTACACCCTTAACCAGTGTGCTAGAAGGGCACCCTGTTGTCATCTGGTGCACGTGTGCGTGGTCCCTCTGCCCATTCCTCCTGGGCGAGGGCGGCTGCCATCGGGTCCCGTGGGAGCTATGACTGATTTCCTTGGGTCAGTAATGTGTTTGGGAAGGAGGTTCACACAGGGCAGATGGGGTTTCAGGACGTTTTGTCCAGTTTCTTCAGTACCATGGATTTGAAACGAGCTCCTCCTTGCTGTGAGCACCCAGAATCCCTTGAAAAGTCTGTTCGTGACTAGGACACATTGGCAACATGACCGTCAGCCTTATCCCTCTTCACCTCCAAGTGAGAGTTAAGAAGTTTTAGAACAAGCAAAGAGCTCTATTTTTAGAAGAAATGTGTTACACTCAGAAATGATGAAAACAAATGTTGTATTAAAAGGCAAAGATGTTGGAAAAAAACTTTTAAAATTATCATAGCTAATAGCCATTGTATCTAAAGGTTTTCTCTTTTTCGGCTGCTGTGAGAATGTGCCCTTGACTTTGTACTCTCTCTGAACTGATAGTTTTGTTTCTGTCGAGAAGTCGGAAATAACACGTAATCATTATAGCATATATGCTTCATCCACAAGAACACTTGAGAGTAACTTGGATTCATTTATTAGTTTTATTTTCCCAAATCTTGCAGTACTCTGGAGTTCTTCGGTACCTAACCTTATGCCTAATGCCAGAGGACATGCACCACGCTCTTATTTAAAATCTACTCATAATGCATTTTAAATATTCAGTGCAGCACCCTTAGTTTATTTAAAATGAATTTCTAAAACCAGGACATTGGATATTAATATCAGGTATTTGCATAAACACAGGTTTTGTTAACCTGTTGTAAAGAGGACCAATGGTGATTGTGTAATGTTTACTAACCCACTTATATTTTTCGGTACTAGTAATTGCTGCAGCCCACCTATTTAGTTTTGTTTTGGGGTTGTTGTCTTTTTCCATTTTAACATGTTTAATAACTTAAAAGCTGATGCTTCCATAGCACTTAACAAATTACAAAAATTTCTTGTTAATTATTTCTAGAACGCTTATAAAATCCAACTAGTACGTATCACAATTATAACTGATAATATCTTTTTCCGCTTTACATATGAGGAAATTGAGACTAAGATTATCCAAATGACATTTTCAGTAACATGAATTGCCCATGGCCCTGTTCTTTTTTTTTTTTTAAATATACCTTTATTGATTTCAGAGAGAGGAAAGGAGAGGGAGAGAGAGATAGAAACATCAGTGATGAGAGAGTCATTGATCGAGCCCACAACCTGGGTATGTGCCCTGACCAGGAATCGAACCCTGATCGCCTGGATCCTAGGTCGATGATCAACCCCTGAGCCACGCCTGGCCGGGCAGTGGCCCTGTTCTTTTCCCTTCCTCCCACTGCCTTGTCCTTCTCATCTCCTTCTGCCTTTATAGACGAAGACAAAGAGCCGATGGGGGAGGGAAGGGCAACTCTTTTAAAAATACAATCCGAGTCCAAGGTTGAATCAAGTTGCTAAAATAATAACAATCTCTCCCCACTAATCACCTCCTTTCCCTTTCAGTGCTGTCCCCTCCCATCTCTGCACAAATCAGTCAGTAGCCGTAGACCACCGCAGTATTTCATTGGTATTGGAATAGTCACCCTTTCAAAGCCCAGTGGTCACTGGCATCCCTGTGCATTCATACACTGTGGCATTCTGACTCACAAAAGAAGCTCACAGGTGAATACACACACACACGCACACACACACACACACACACACACGTGGCTACTTATGTCCTCCCCACATGCCCTTTGGTCTTTTACCTAACACCTCCTTATCCATGCATGCTCTTGAAATGTCCTGTTTGATTTCTTATACCATATCATCCAAATGACAAAAAACATCTCTCTGCCTGTAGGGGTGGGGGCTATCAGAACTCTTTTTCCTTCATTAATTTGAGTCAACTGGTTATTGACAAGCAAAACTGATTGCCGTGATCATCATCTTCCTCCTCTCCTGGCCCATGAGAATCATAGCATCTTCTGAGTTTTTGCCACAATCTGTGCTTGCCTTATGGACTTTTTAAATTATCTGTATTGTTTTGGCAGTTTGGCATCTAGAGAATAAGCTCCTGAGTAGCAGGAAACATGGAACAATATCTAACTAACGGTGCATAATAACTATTTCCTGAATGAATGAAGTTATTAAATAAGCAATACCTTTTGATTAGGATGGGAAAATGGCAAAGAATCAAAGACCTACTAATTTTCTCTCAACTGAAGCCCTATAAACCCTGTCAGCACACTGGTTAATTTCTGATGTCTCTGAGTCCAATGGACGCATCATGAACCTTAAAGGCTAATTAAGCTAATAATTTCAAGAAAACTAGAAGACTTGGGAAATAAGAGAAATTCTTGTCTTCCAAAGAAATTTTATAAGATACAATTTGTGGTAAAAGATTCTCCTTTTGGCTCTTATAAAGACCAAGCAATCTTTTATAAATCAAATGAAGGCAAAAGCTTATTTAATTTTGTATGCTTGGAAATTAACCAAACTAATTTATAAGTGTCACTCATGCTTTTGTTAATCCATTTCACTGACAGGCTTTGAAAAGAATGCAGAGACATTTCATCATCAGGTCACGTGTGGGCCATATTTAGCACTAATTGGAAAGATGGCTCACAAAATATAAAGAACCACTCATTTCAAAATATTCTTATTTATTTCTTCTTAGCCATGCCATCCTGATAGATCACTGTGTCCTCAGAGCCACCATTTTGAAGTTCAGTGTGGAAGACAATAGCAATAAACAATCAACAGCTATCAAAATAAACCTTGGTTTCACATGGCTTTCCCTTTTATCATTTCATAAGAACGGAATGTAGATAACTACTGTAATGAGACAGGGATTATTACACATAGAAAAGCCCCATGCTGAACTTGTGGACAGCTTTATAATGACTATTTACTAGTTTGAAGATAATGAAAGCTTTCCTTAAATAAAGACTAAATAATTTTAGAGTCTGTGTACAAACCTGTAATAGACTTCATTAACGGATGTGGGATATGGTTGGGCATTGACTCTTCTAGTCATGATTCATTTTGCTGGTTTATTTAAACGGCTGAAAATGGAGTAACATCAGAGGGATGGTGGCAGGAGAGATCACCTTTGGCCTTTCCCCCTGAAATTTCAACAGGTCAACGAACTGTAATTCAACAAAGAATTCCTTACTCAATAGAGAGGCACGCTTGAGAGACCAGTGCCTTGAAGCATCTAAAGGTGGGCAACCGGTGATAAGCAGGGAGATGAGAAGGAAGGAAAGCTCAGATGGCCCTCAGATGCAGCCCTGGAGCCAGGAGCTGGAGGCTCCACCTGGAGAGGAGAGGAAGCTGGTGGAGCAGGTGCTCCCTTCAGCCAGGAAGCACAGAGAACTGTGGGGGGTGAGGGGCAGTCCAACAGGGTGAGCTGAGGAAACAGTGACTGAGCCAGTAGGTGCCTCACAGAACACAGGGTTCTTCCCAGGGGCTGTATACTGTCAGGCATTGGTTTCAGACCAAGAAATGGAACCACAGAGCCCTGCTGCCCCTTGGACTCCCAAAACTCTCCTCCTATTGCCCTTGGTGTTGGGTCATAGAGAACATTATCTGCAAACCAAGAGCTACTGCAATAGAACCACTGCTTCCCTCTGTGATTGATTCCCAGGTGGGGTCCTTGGGGCTGGACCCCATGGAGGTCTGGTGTTGCCATTATGGTGAGGGCAAAACAAACCCCACCCCCAAGCTATGCATTTGTACTGTCTCTCGGAAGCCATGAGGTCAAGTCTGGGAGATCACAGAGGTAAAAACCTTGTGATTCAGCACCACCTACTGGAAAATAGTCAAAAGACCTCTTCAGAGAAAGCTGCTAGAGAAGGGCCATTCATATAGACATATATACATGCCTAGACAAAGGAGAGCAACAAATACCATGAATAACCAAGGTTACAAGGATACTCAAAAAGAAAATGAAAAATCCCCAGAAAGCAAGCTGGAACACGTGGAAATACGTGATATAAATGATGGAGATTTCAAGGTTACAGTTCTGAAAATACTCAATGAGATGTGAGAAAATACAGGCAGGCAATTCAATGCACACAGAAAACAAATCAATGGACAAAACAAGTACTTTATGAAAGAGATTGAAACTTTTAAAAAGAACCAATCAGAAATCCTGGAAACGAAGCATGATTAGAAGTGAACTACTGAGCATAGGAAACAGAGCCAACCAGACGGAGAAAAGAATTAGTGATATTGAAGATAGGAATCTAGAAATGATCAGAAGGAAGAAAAGAGAGACCTGAGCATAAAGAAAAATGAAAGAGCTCTATGAAAACTATCTGACTCCAACACAAAAAGCAATATTAGAATAAAAGGCATTCCAGAAGAAGAAAAGAGAAGAGAATGGAGAGTTCATTCAAACAAATAGTGGATGAGAACTTTCCAAACCTATGGAAAGAACCAGATCCTCGATTCCAAGAAGCAAACAGAACACCTAGTTACCTCAGTCCAAAAAAGGCCCACTCCAAGGCACATTGTTTTAAAACTGTCAAAAATTAATGACAAAGAAAAATTCTCAAAGCAGCCAGGGATAAGAAGGAAGTGACCTACAAAGGAAAACCCATCAGAATATTATCCGACATCTCAGGAGAAACTTTACAAGCCAGAAGAGAGTGGAACCAAATATTCAAATGTCTGAAAGAGAGAAATTACCAGCTATGAATAATACATCCAGCAAAATTATCCTTTAAATATGAAGTAGAAATAAAGAGATTCCCACTGAAATATATAAAGTTCTCAGGCATACGGAAGCTGAGGGATTTTATCACCAGAAAACCTCCATTGCAGGAAATACTCAAGGGAGTTTTTCTATCTGAAACAAACCACATAAGATCACAACACTACAAGTAAGATCACCAAAAACTTACAGCATAAACAGGGGTAATTTGTGACAAGAAAACCTTAAAAGGGGAGGGAGTAAAGGTTTGAACTGGCAAAAGAGGATGAAGATCAGATGCAGTCAAAAGAAAACAAAACTGTTTATATGCAACTTTATATTTTATAAACCTAATGGTAACCACACACAAAAATCCCCAAACCAGGAAACATAACTTAAAAAAAGAGGAAACAGAGGAAAGAAGTATGGAATATCACTGAACAAAAACAACGGACAGATACACAAAGGAAAAGATCCAATGGAGGCACCGAGCTACCAGAAAACAAAAGACAAAATGGTTATAGGAAATCTTCATACATCAATAATTACCCTAAATGTAAATGGTCTGAATTCACCAATAAAGAGGCACAGAGTAGCAAATAGGATCAAAAATCAAAACCCAACCACATGCTGCCTACAACAGACACATCTAAGCTGCAAAGATAAAGGTAGATTCAAAGTAAAAGGGTGGAAAATGATTCTCCAAGCAAATAATGTCCACGGAAAAGCAGGTATAGCCATACTTATATCTGACAAAATAGATTTCAAGATAACAAAGATAACAAGAGACAAAAATGGACACTTTATAATGATAAAGGGGAAACTACAGCCATAAAACATAACACTTTTAATATATATTCACCTAACCAGGGAGCAACGAAATATATAAAGTAACTACTCACAGAACTAAAGGGAGAAACAGATCAAAACACAATCATAGTTGGGGACCTTAATACTGCATTGATGGTTCTAGACAGATCAACCAAACAGAAAACTGATAAAGAAATATTGGCCTTGCCCAGTTGCTGTCGCTCAGCAGTTGAGCATCAACCTATGATCCAGAAGAACGAGGTTTGATTCCCAGTCAGGGCACATGCCAGAGTTGCAGGCTCGATCCCCAGCAGGGGGTGTGCAGGAGGCAGCTGATCGATGACTCATTACTGATGTTTCTATCTCTCTCTCTCCTTCTCTCTGATATCAATAAAATTATAGTTTAAAAAAAGAAAAGAAATGTCACCCTTAAATGGCACACTAACCCAAATGGACATATGTGACATTTATAGAGCCTTTCATCCCAGAACTTCAGATTATACATTCTTCTCCAGGACACATCGAACATTCTCCAGGACAGACCGTATGTTGAGTTACAGAACTAGCATCAACAAATTCAAGAAGATTGAAATTATACCAAGCATGTTTTCTGACCATGATGCCTTGAAATTAGAAATCAACTGCAAAAAGGAAGTAAAGAAACCCACAAATACATGGAGATTAAACAACATACTAATAAAAATGACTGAAGAAGAAATAAAAGATGTGATCAAAAGATATAGAGAGACAAATGAGAATGACAATACAACATATTAAAATTTCTGGGATGAAGTGAAAGCAGTAATAAGAGGGAAGCTTATATCGTTATAGGTCTATCTCAACAAACAAGAGAAACCCCAAGTAAACAACCTAACATAACATCTTAAAGAACTAGAAAAAGAACAAAAGCGACCCAAAGTCAGCAGAAGAAATGAAATCATAAAAATTAGAGCAGAATTGAGTGAAATAGAGAACAAAAAGACTACACAAAAAATTAATAAAACAGAGAGCTGGTTCCTTGAAAAGATGAATAAAAATTGACAAACCCCTAGCTAGACTCACTAAGAAAAAAAGGGAAAAGACCCATATAAACAAAATCAGAAATGAGAGAGAACTCACCATATACACCACAGATATACAAAGGATCATGCCAGAATATTATGAAAGGCTATATACCACCAAATTCAATAACCTAGAAGAAATGGATAAGTTCCTAGAAATATATGACCTTCCTAGACTAAATCGTGAAGAATTGGAAAATCTAAATAGATTGATCAGCAGTGAGGAAATTGAAGCAACCATCAGAAACCTCCCCAAAAATTAAAGTCCAGGACCAGATGGCTTCACCAGTGAATTCTACCAAATGTTCAAAGAAGATTTAAAACCTATCCTTTTCAAACTCTTCCAATACTTCTTTTATGAGACCAATATAACCCTGATACCAAAACCTTGCAAGGATAACACAAAAAAAGAAAGCTACAGACCAATATCTCTGTTGAGTACAGATGCAAAAATCCTAAACAAAATACTTGCAAATCAAATACAACAATACATCAAAAAAATAATACATCATGATCAAGTGGGGTTCGTTCTAGGGGCACAAGGATGGTTCAACATATGCAAATAAATTAATGTAATACACTTTATTAACAAAAGAAAGGCTAATAATTATATGATCTTATCTATAGATGCAGAAAAAGCATTTGATAAGATACAACATCCATTTATGATTAAAACACTCAATAAAATAGGAATAGAAGGAAAGTACCTCAACATAATAAAGGCCATATATGATAAACCCTCAGCTAGTATCATACTCAGTGGTAAAAAACTGAAAGCTTTCCCTCTAAGATCAGGAACAAGACAAGGATGTCCATTCTCACCACTCTTATTCAGCATAGTTCTGGAAGTCCTAGCCAAAGCAATAGGGCAAGAGAAAGATATAAAAGGGATCCAAATAGGGAAGGAAGAAGTAAAACTGTCACTTTTTGCAGACAACATGATTCTGTATAAGAAAACCCTAAAGACTTCACCAAAACACTATTAGAAACAATAAACAAATAGAGTAAACTTGCAGGGTAAAAAATCAATATACAAAAATCCATTGCTTTCCTGTATACTAACAATAAAACCTCAGAAAAAGAAATAAGAAAAGCAAACAAAAGAACCAATTCCTTTTGCAATTGCAGCCAAAAGAATAAAATACCTAGGAATAAACTTAACAAAGAATATGAAAGACCTATATACTGAAAATTATAAAACATTATTAAAAGAGATTGAAAAAGACACAATAAAATGGAAAAATATCCCTTGCTCATGGATTGGAAGCATCAACATAATTAAAATGGTCATATTACCCAAACAATACACAAATTTAATGCAACCCCCCATCAAAATACTAATGTCATTTTTTAAAGAAAGAGCGAGGGATCATCAGTTTTGCGTGGAACCACAAATGACCCCAAATAGACAAAGCAATCCTGAGAAAAAGAACGAAGCTGGAAGTATCATGCTACCTGACTTCAAATTGTACTACGGAGCTACAGTAAGCAAAACAGCATGGTATTGGCACAGAATCAGACACACAGATCAGTGGAACAGAATAGAGAGCCCAGATATAAAACCACAGGTATATGGGCAGATAATTTTTGACCAAGAAGCCAGAAACACATGATGGGGTAAAGATAGTCTCTCCAATAATTGGTGCTGGGAAACCTGGAAAGCCACATGCAAAAGATTGAATCTGGATTATGGTTTGTCCCCATGTACAACCATTAATTCAAAATGGATCAAAGACCTAAATATAAGACCCAAAACAGTAAGTTACATAGAAGAAAACATAGGTACCAAACTTATGAACCTTGTTTGTAGAGAATATTTTATGAACTTGATCCCAAAGGCAACGGAAATAAAGGCAAAAATAAATGAATGAGACTATATCAAACTAAAGAGCTTCTGCACAGCCAAAGAAACTGCCAACAAAACAGAGGCAGCCAACCAGATGGGAGATGATATTTGCAAACAGTAGCTCCAACAAAGGCTCAATTTCCAAAATACATAAAGAACTCATAAAACTCAACACCGAACAAACAAAAAACCCATCAAAAACTGGGCAGAGCACCTGCACAGACACCTCTCCCAAGAAGACTTATGAACAGCCAATAGATACAGGAAAAGATGTTCAGCCTCACTAGCCATTAGGGAAATGCACATCAAAACTATAGCGAGAGACCACCTCACACCTGTTAGAGTGACTGTTATCAATAAGACAAGTAAAAACAAGTGTTGGAGAGGCCGTGGAGAAAAGGGAGCCCTCCTTCACTGCTGATAGGAATGTAGACTCGTTCAACCACTATGGAAAACAGTCTTGAGATTCTTCAAAAATTAAGAATAGAGCTGCTACACAACCTAGCAATCCCTCTCCTGGGTATACACCGAAAAAACTCGAAAACATGTATTTGCAAAGATATATGCACCCCTATGTTCATTGCAGCATTATTCGTGGTGGCCAAGACATGGTGACAACCAAACTGTCCTGCCGTGGAGGACGGGATAAAGAAGATGTGGGACATGTACACAATGGAATCCTACTCAGCCATAAGAAAGGGTGAAATACTGCCATTTGCAACAGCATGGATGGAGCTTGAGAATATTATGCTAAGTGAAATAAGTCAGTCAGAAAAAGCTAAAAACTGTATGAATTCACTCATATGTGGGATATGAAACTGAAACTCGTGGATACGAACAGCAGTGTGGTGTTGCCAGAGGGAAGGGAATGTGAGGTGAAGGGGGTCCTAATATATGGTGATGGGAGAAGATTGGACTTCGGGGGGTGGGCACACAGTGCATTCTACAGCTCTTGTAACATAGAAACCCACACCTGAAACCTGCATGATCATATTAACCAATGTCACCCCCAAAATTTTAATAAAAAAATGAAGTGTGCTGGGAAAGTATATCCCTGTGCAATAATTTTTTTGCAAAATATTTATTGCTTTAATAAAAATAACTATCCCTTGGGTTCATTTACTAAAAAAATTGCTCAAGTATTAAATGCTGTGTCTCAATTCACTCATTCAAAAACATTTATTATATGCCCTACTGTTCTAAGCATGGGGGCTATAGAAGACACAAACCCCACCCTTTTTTGTATGTATGCATTGTAGTCTGTCTATAAAGACAGAAAAGCAATTAAAATAAGTAAATTTGTGATGTGCTAGATGGTGATAAATACTATAGAGGAAAATAAAGCAGAGAATGTAGACAAAGAGTGATGAAGGATATGCTTTTTAAATAGAGTTGTCAGGGAATGTTTCATTGAGAAATTGACATTTAAATAAATACCTTGTGGTTGGCATTTGACTGACATTTGAGTGAAGAGCACAACAATCAGGGCACAAATGCCTTCACCTGGAATGTGTTTGGTGGATTGGGTATGAGTAAGGAGACTGAGGGGACAGAGCAGGATAAAAACATGTAAAGTTGGAGGAGAAATTAGGATTCAGTCTTAAGTCTTGTAGGTAAGAGTAACCACTGGAATTTAGTCAGGGTAAGGTGGAAAATATTGGAGGGTTTTGATCCAGAGGAGTGACATAACCTGACTCTTATGTTAACAGGGTCACAAATGATGCATTGAGCATAGATGTAGTTGGAAGAGCAAAAGCAGGAAGGCCTGCCTTCCATCCATTTGTTTACTCACTTGTCCATACAACAAATATATATTCAATGTCTACAATGATTCTATCTAGAAAAGAGGAATTTTCTGGGACTCAGATCACTCATGGGATTCAAATAGTTTTTGCAAAGCTATAGAGAATTTCTCTTGTTTTACAAAAAGATTTCCTTCTATTTAATGGAGAATTACTGTCTACATTAAGTCTAATGCATTCAGTTCTGGTAAATCAAATTGATCAGTAGAAAACAAAACTAACCAACACCCCCCCTCCCCAAACAACTAATGTGCTTCAGTTGGTGGTTTTGTTAAGAAGTGATCTTCTTGAAGTGGAGGAACACTGAAATTTTTCATCACTCATCATATATTGCATTTTTATAAATATACTTACATTAAGATGGACTTATTTATACATGATTTTGTAGAATTTAAAAATATAGATAACAGTTTTGATACCCAATCAAAAAAGAAGAGGTGGGATGGGCAATGATTGGGCTCAGGAAGCAACAAATAGGTTCACTGGGCAGGTTATTAGAAATTATTACAAGAATATTCAGATGTCTCTCAATGTTTGTCATTAATGAAAAATTTGTCATTTTTATACTTTATGAGGTACAAGGACATATATTTAACTCCACTGCAGACTCATTCCTGTCCAGCACTCTGTTTCATTTGTCTATTAAGACTTTAAGATCGATTATGCTGTTTTTACATGTTCTCATTGTTTTCACTGAGTATTAAAATAGTATTTTGCTTTGTTGAATAAAAGTAATATGTAAAAGCCTTTGTACATTATTTTCATTATGTGTCACTTTGATTTCAAGATTTTCTTTTATGAGCTCTGTATTTTTGACAATTTCTCAACTCAATTTTACTAATGAATACTACACTATGTCTGACATGCTGCTTGTGAAGACATAAAAGCATTACTAAAAGCACTACTGGGAACAATTTGCCAAAACCCATAGGGGCATAATGGGTTTTGCTAATAGATACTTTCTGGAGCTATATTTTATAATTACTAGATCCAATTGATTCTATATATTCCCCGATCATATGAATATTCATAAATGAAGTACTGGAATTATGTTAAAACTCAGTTTATCAAATATTAGTGAAATAATTTACTGGCATAATAATGTGAGGGGGGCTGCAACTCAGGAAGAAAATGAATTCTTGATTTCCATTGAGGCAAATTCTCATAATAACAATATTTCTGATATTTGCATTGCTGTCACAAAGCTCTATGGGAAGGTGATTTGTTTTACTGTATTCCTTATGCTTATTGAAATACTCATTGTTCACAGTGGGTGAACTCCCATTCGGTTCTTTCAATCTTTTCTCCAGTTTTCACCTCAGTTTTTTACATCTCAGGAAATGACTGCCTTCACCTGACTGCTCTAGCAAGAAATGTGGAAGTCGTCTTCATTTGCTCTACCTACCAAACCTCCCTCAAATAAATCCATCAATAAAGTGTGCAAATTTCATATCATAAACCTGTCCTTTGCCCATTTTGCAGTATGCCTCCCCTTCCTGAGCTCCATTCTCTCTCTGCTTAACTACATTATAGAAGTGTTACCTTGTACAGTTGAATTGGGTTTCCTTCTTTTTCTGCCCACCCTTCCAACCAAACCAAACCAAACCAAACCAAACCAGACCAGACCAGACCAGACCAGACCAGACCAGACCAGACCAGACCAGACCAAACCAAACCAAACCAAGACAAAACAAAACAAAACAAAACAAAACAAAACAAACACTCCACAAAAGAATCTTCTCTCTTCATATTAGTATTGGGGTAGAGGAATTAATCCAAATAAGACAATTGTTCTGTCCCAATTAAACTGTTACATCCCCATTTGAGGCTTTTTTACTTTTCATTTAGAGCTTTTTTCCAATGTTCTTCATGTCAGACCTTCTGAAGTAGTCAATCTCATGTGAAATGAGTACCAGTTGTGCCACATGATATCACTGTAGGACTTAAAGTAAAAACAGCTCTTGTCAGTGTGAGCTCTCGGTGAGCAGTGCCTGAGATCACATAGATTTCTGGAAAGAAGTACCATTTAATGTTAAGATGTGGATCCATTTGTTTCCATAGCTTGATTTTTATGTGACCTTCTCTGGGCTCCTTCTTGCTACAGCATTCAAGCATACTTATTAATGTTATTTAAGCCCTTATTAATGTTCATTTTTTTCCCAGAGATGTGCTGTTGATAGGAGAAACCGGCTGGAGAAAGAAAGCACTGCGAGTAGGAGTGGAGCCTGCACAGGTCCACGTGCTTAGAAAGAGCTCTGAGCACTTGGGAACCGTAAGTCATCCAGCAGGGCTGGGATGATGGCTTTGCTCAGGGCAGGGAGGAACTGAGTGCTTCTGAGCCGTAAAGGTCGGGGAGCTTGCTTGCCATACTGAGGAGTTGGGATTTTATCTTGAAGGCTGTGGGGAGGCATTGAAGGATTTTATTATGTCTACTGTTGATTTTCAAAGTCAGGTGGGTTCAATTTTTCTTTGGATTTTGAAAACAAAACTCTCCCAAGCTCTGCTTGAAAATACAAATCCAATCCAATAGCTTTAAACCCGTAAAGATGAAACATGTCTTCAAACTTGTCGAAATTAAATGAGATGAGGTTTGGTCAGAGTAACACTTCCTCAGATTGCTTCTCCCACACCTTCAAAGTAATCACGGAGTTCCAGGCTGTGGCGAACGCAGAGTAAAACTTTAGGGAGTTTTCAAACCAAAGGTTAGGAAAAAGAAATATATTCTCAGAAACAGATAACTGCACTGCCAGTTAAAGTTCTCTGTCAGCAATATCTTAATTTGTAAATACAATATGACGTGGAAAAATAATTCAGGGAAATGAAAATGATATATTTTTACCAAACATATAACTCTGACTTCTCATCTCCTACATATGCATCTTCTAAATAGTAAAATATTTTAATTAAATTGAACATATTTTGAACTAGGCATTATTTTAAAAAATGCAACTGAAGGATTTACAATTGTAGCAGCTATTATATTTATTAAATTACATGCATATTTCAAGAACATCAAATAAATTAAAAGAATAATTTCAAAACATGCTGAATGGCAGAAACACATGAAGTAAAATAAAAAATTAGAAAATGCACAGCAAACATAAAACTCTTCTCCCAAATAATATATTTGTCAACTTTTAAAGTAGAACCAAGAGCTTTCCTATAAACTGAAACAAGAAAGTTGAAAAAGTAATGTATCTGTGAAAGTCCTTTGAATCTGTCCTCACCTTTATAGGTATTTTGAAGAAATGTTTCATGAAAAAAAAAAGGAAAAATAGCTTTGAGTATATGAAATTATTGCACTAAAGTATGCTGATTGTACTAAAACAAGGAGGAGGAGTAGAATCCTGAGGGACCAGAAATATTTGAATGACCCTAAGGGCATGGGAAGCAACCAAACCTCTGGCAACACACACACACACACACACACACACACACGCTTTGGTTTGTATATGTATCACATGAAAATTCGGTTAAATAGCTAACAGCCAGGGTGGTTTTCTCAAATATAAGAAACAATGTAATTACTACTTTGTATTACCCAGGAGTTGGAGCCAAGAGGGAAGTGGGGGAGAGAGGGAAGGAGGGATGGAGGGAGGGGGAGAGGGAGAGGGACAAGAAGGAGAAGAGGTAAGAGGAGAAGGAGAAGAGAGGGGAGGGGAGAGGAGAGGAGGGGAGAAGAGGGACATTTCAGCTGCAAGAGAGGTTAAAAGAAATTTCTGAACTACTTGAAGGTTTCACACACATAGTAGAGTGGGAAGTGGTGAGATGCTGCATACGGAAATGAGAGCAAACCATTTTCATTCATGATGAAGAAAGTTATGCCAATTATTGGCCATGAGGTTTGCATACTTCATCAGTGTGGTAGTTCACTGGAAGGGAAGGACGGGCTGGGAACTGAATCCTGACTCACCTTCTGCGCTGTTTTACATACGGTGATTGCTTGATTTTTATATTGCTCCCTATGTTTATCTGTAAATTGGGTATTTATGCTTCCCTTGTAAGTGGTTGTAAAGAAATTAAGTAAGATAACATATCTCATTAGCATAGTACTAGAAATACTATAGGAAGTGCAGAACAAAGTAACAATGGGTACTTATATGTCCTATTGACTTTATATTGTGTAACTATTTAAAGATTGACATTTGTGAATATAATAGAGTCTGTTACTTAAAGATCTTAACATGTCCTGAATTTCCTAGGTTCTTAGGGGATCCTGGGGATGTGGAGTGGCTGATGCGGTTGGTGGGTAACATGCCACTCAGAATTATTTCATGAAACATTTAATCCGGAGAAGTAGTACCGAATGGTCATATTCGTTATTGTACAGCATTATTTTAGAAACATACAACTCTGCTCAAATCTGAATGGAATAGAAAACAAAACAATGTATGTTAAAAGATCATTTTACTTATAATACAAGAGATAAAGTTCTCAATCCTCCATCAGCTATTTTGTAAGAGAAAGCACATAAGCTATTTGAGCCTTAGAATTTTATCTGAGCTATGAGAATAGTTTAGATGAGTAATTTCCAACTTTTTTTAGCATATATAATTTTTCCCTTGTTTTATTTTATTTTCTGTTTTTATTTACCATATAAAGTCTTGATTTGCAGATCTTTCTCTTTTAGTGTAAAACTTTCAAAAAGTACTTTCAACTTTGAAAGGAAATGTCAAAATTTCTATATTTTTTGAAATTGAACAAAGCAAATATTTTAAATATATTTAAAATTCATATAAAATCAATTAAGAAAAAACATTAACACTATAGGTTCAAATATATTAGCATTAAGGCTAAATAATGTAATATTCACCCAAACAGCAATCATTGTCAGCAGTACTTAAGCATGTGCCTCACTCATGTCAATTTATGTCAATCTATTAGTGTATTTTAAGTTTCATGTAAGTTCAGTGGAAGAAATACTACATTTAGGGGTTACAATACCTGAGTTCCAATTTTACTTTTGCCAGTAATTTTAGAAAAACATTTTATATATATATATTTTTTAGTTTTATTGAGATATAATTGACAGGTAACATTGTGATATGTAAACTGTACATTATATGTAATGATTTGATATACATATAAATGTGACAGAATTCCTTCCATTGAGTCAATACATCCATCACCTCACTTATTAACCATTTTCTTTTTTGGTGAGAACATTTAAGTTCTACTCTCTTAGAAAATTTCAATTATGCCACGCAGTGTTATCAACTATAGTCACTATATTATACACTTGATATTCAGATCTTACTTGTCTTGTAATTGATACCCTTTGACCAACTTCTCATTTCTTCTAACCCCCAGCCACTGGCAACCACTGTTCTACTCTTTTTCTATGAGTCTGAATTTTTTTAAGATTCCATAAATACGTGATATCATGCAGGGTATTTCAATCTGTGATCCGACCGTAAATAAAACATGCCCTAGCTACCACTATAATGATGTTCAAGTTAACCCTGTGAATCAATTTGAAAGAATTAAAAGTGTGATCATTATTTGTGTTGTTAAAAAAATATATATGGGCTATAGAGACAAAACTTGCTTGAAATTTTCCTCCTCTACTTCATAGATACAAACTCTTGACAAGTTACTTAGCAGTTTTGAAGCTCAGTGTCATCATCAGCAAAGTGGAGGTAACAATGCAAAGTCTGGAGATTTATTATGAAATTAAAGTGAAACTTCTCCTGTGCATTCTGTTAGATTACCTCCTTTAAGATTGTCTGTGCTTTCAATGAGAACGTTGGCTACTATTTATATGTATCTGGTGTTAAATCTCTATTCTGACTCTTAGATTCTACATAACATAACCTAAAGCATTTTGTATTGCATCCTTTGTAAAATTATTGTGATAATAATACTGATGAGAATATGCTATGAGGATTATATGATATGATTCTATGTAAGACCATAGTTCTAGACTGTGCTCAGCAGGTAGTACAAATGCTCTATATTATTATTATTTTCATCAAATGCATCAACACCATCATTATTATCATCAGGCCATTAAACAATTTAGAAGTAATTGCCATCTTTCTGGATATTAGCTTTGAAAATCAATACTTCTTTGCATGGTTTACTGCACTTCGCTGTGTGTTCGCTGATCCCCTCACCCCTTGTATCTTAGATCAGCCACATTCTTTTACCTGACCCGCCGCTTTTGGTCTTGCATCATCCTGACCTATAAAGTCTTTTTCTTTCCACTTGTTTATTCTAATTCTCTCCATCTTTCAAAGCTTGCCTCAAATTTTCTCTTTTCTGCAGTTTCATTGAACTGATTTAAACATTCTCAGTTGATAGTTTATTGTCTATATCAGGTCACTTAATGGTTAATTGTGTTCTGTCTAATATTATTTGCTGATGTTTCATATCCTCATCATTGCCACAGTGTAAACTGTTTTGAAGCTATGGGCTGCATCTGTGATTTCTTTCTTTATTCTCATAGAGCTTTACAGAATCACAAGAGAGCAGCAGATTTTAATATATTTTGATTGTAAAAAAAATTACTATGTTTTTCTTAGCAACTGATTGTGTCTATAACTCATTAAGTAAAATCTCTCTACTATAAATCATAGTTTCAAGTAAAGTTTATTTCAATTAATTTAATTCATATTACATATGGCACTAGTTTATCTTTTCCCAACGTAAATAATACCAGAAGGAAACCTTTTAGAACTTAATTTCATTATAAACATCTTTTAAATTTTTATAAGTAATAATTATTAACATAGAATAAAGTGTGATCAAGTAAGGCACAATAAGAGTTATTCCTTAAAGTATAGAAAAAGAGCTTTAGCAAAATAGAGCTGCTATTATTTTATATACTTTTTGCTTTAATTAGGCCAGTTTATCCTAGACATAACCTCAGACTGTTAAAGAGAGAAAAAAAGTGTTGAATACTCCTGACAAAAGGCCAAGTTAAAATAAAATGCCCCAAAAAGTCACAGCAGAGCCCACTTCCTACAAGGACAATGGCTCCTCACATGCACTGCTGAAGCCACTATGAGCCACTGTGGGAATTGGACATTCTATACGACAATCTCAAGGATATTTGAGATTGCTCTGGTCAAAGCCTCCATCACTCGTAGGATGAGAATTTATTTTAGAGCACAAAAATGATATCAGATTATAATTTATAACTGCTTAAATTATGAAGTCTAATAGCTATTTTAAGTGAAAACATGTTTTAATAATTACTCTTCTAAACTTCTAGGAGCCAGCAAATATTACTAAAACTTTAGTTCTCTTTGAGGTTTTAGAGAACCATAGTTAAGTTATAAAAAATTTAAAAATTCTTTTTTATCAATGCCTAGTAGTGAAACCATAATTCTAAAAATATGGTTAATTTATAAGATATATTTTTATACATCTATCAATCTCCTTTATATATGCAAATATTTTTAGTCTTTTCTAAGTTTCATAAGCAATTTCTCTAAAGCATTGTCAGAAAAGGGACTCAGAATATCCCCAGTACCTTATTTCATTGCACTATTGGAAACCAAGTGATGAAGTTGTCAACTATCTATTCAAAAGAATACATTTGCTTGAATCACTCATAGAATAAGGTAAATGAGAAGTAAAAACCTATTAAGGTATTTCCAAATATGCAATGTAGGCTGTGAAATCTGTTTCTCAACTAATAAATTAATAATCAGTTTACTACTTCAGATTGATGAACTCATCTGTGTTCGAACTTTGAGGTTTAAAGTTTAGATAACATTGATTCCTCCTAGTTTATAGCATAATGTGTATCTGTTCGTTATTTGTCTATTCATCAGTCATTTATTGACGAAATCAAACAACAGAACACAAAAATGATTAAGATGCAGCTATGTAGCCTGTGCCTTCAAGAGGTTCATAGTTTGTGGGGGGGGGGGGGAGAATAATTATAGTACAACTCAGTTTATGTTTTAAATTCATATTCCAGCTGGAAAGAAAAATATAATCTTGGTCTTCTTTGTGCTGTACTACCCTCCTTTCCCTGGAGTTGTTAGTAAATCCTAGGAGCGTTCGTAGACCCAAGGCCGTGAGTGTGTTGGGGCAGAGGAAGATCTCTTCCCCTTAGGTGTTCACTTAGGCGTGTAAGCTGGCGATGGCCCCATATTGCTGAGCCCAAGCATTCACTCACCCATTCCTTCTCCTTCAGTATTGTGGCCTTCCTGGTCTCTAAGCCAGTGGGTAGAGTGGAGACTGCTTTGTTCGCAGTCTCCACGTCTGAGGCATCACCCTACAAATCCCATTGAATTCTCTATTCTCATGGATTCTTCTTTTATTCATCATGAGTTTTCCACAGAGACAATTTCTCTGTCTCACCGTTTTTTGCCTTAAATATAACTAACACAATATCCCTAATAGGTGTAAACGTTTAGAAATATAAATCCAGACTAACAGATGTTTTCTTCTCTGTCATGCCCCTTTCTCCTTAAGAGAAGGAACCCCAAAGGATTATTTCCTTTCTGGAAGATAAGTCAGAGGTAAGCTGTGCACACAAAGGAGGAAATATTTTTTAAATATTATAATACTACAATTAATATCTGCAGAAGAAATAATGATGGAAGACCACCTACATACAATACTAATGGGACAATAAGGGCTCACGAAATGGCTGTATTTTTCCAAATGCTAGGAAGGGAGAGGAAGAAAGAGTTAGAAACATCAGTGATTAGAGAGTCATTGATTGGCTGCCTCCTGCATGCCCCCTACTGGGAATCGAACCCAAAACCCAGGCATGTGCCCTGACCAGGAATCGAACTGCGATCCCCTGGATCATAGGTCGATGCTCAACCACAGAGCCACACTGGCTGGGCTATTTTTATTTTTTTAAAAAATTATTGAAATATGTTTGACATATGGCATTGTGTATAAACATGTTAATTTGATGCATATAGAAATGGTTAACTATTTTAACACTACTATTTTCATACTATTAAGTCAGATAGATATTAGCATTCAATGCTCTCACAAAAGAAATGTTGCATTTCTTACATTCCATCCACTTGAAGATTCAGACCTGGAGAATTTAGTAGCATGAATATGTTTTTTAAACTGATTTTACCACAGAGACATTTCCAAACTGGTTTATTTTAATTCTTTCCAGCTACCAAAGGGGGATAATAATTGAATATTTGACAGGTACTACCACTTTTGAGGTTGTAAGCTTTAATACTCAGTAGTGCATGGATACTCTCTAAGATATTGCATTAATTTTGTGCAATAACACTAATACAATTTTTGGGATCACTGAGAGAAGAAAATAAGACTACCTGCTGACTAATTAAAGCTCAGACACCATAGTGACAGAGGGCATTTGCTTTCTGTTGAGCATTGCTGGAGGAATCTTGACTTTGCTTTCTTAGTTTTGTCCAAAGTTTCTTAGCATATCTAAAGTCTCAGTTCCTGTATGTTAAATGATATGATGTAATGCATGCAAAAGGCTTTCTCAGTATCTGCTACATAGTAGAGGGACGCTACCTTAAAATTTAGGATTTAGAATATCATAGGTCAGTATTTTTAGTGTTTTACACAGAAGAATCGTTAGCTTTCAGAAACAGTATTTTTTGTTGTTGTTTTCCCTCAGATGTGTGATGTGTGTGTGTGTTTGTGTATTTTTTTTCTTACAAGCTTCATGGTATGGATGATGCTCATCATGGGCACCAAAGATAAGGTGCAAATGAGGGTGTTTAGTGATTGTTTTGCAATAGCCATTATTACATGTCTTTATCCCTCTTCCACACATAAATCTCTGCCTGGTTTGTTTCATGCTGACATAAATTGATGTTGATAAATTTAGATGAATAAGCCCCATGGAAGCAGAAATCTTTATGCGTTATTATATTCAATTATATCCACATATAATTCCGAAAGGCAACTCAAGAAATTGGCAATTGTTGCACAAAATGTTCTCTGTGCCTCAGTTCTGTTAAAAGAAATTCATTTGGAGTCACGGATACTAGGGAAATATATAACAAAACAGCCAGTTATAATAACTTCACATCTAAGATATTTCTTGGCCTTGAGAAATCTAAGGAATGATTTATGTATCATCATAATTTTATTATCTCACAATAGTGAAATTCATAGAGTGTAGAGCCTATATCCTTCCATTATATATCCATGTATAGATTCTTTGTGATTGGTGTTTCAGGATTCTTAGGATAATTCCCAGAAGTGGGATCACTGGGTGAAAAAGCAGCTCCATTTTTAATTTTTTGAGGAACCTCCATACTGTTTTCCCTGGTGGTTGCACCAGTCTGCATTCCCACCAGCAGTGTACTAGGGTGCCCTTTGCTCCACACCCTCACCAGCATGTGTTGTTTGTTGATTTATTAATAGTAGCTATTCTGGCAGATGTGAGGTGATGCCTCATTGTAGTTTTTATTTGCATCTCTCTGATAATTAGTGACCTTGAGCATTTTTTCATATGTCTATTCGCCATTCGTATTTCCTCTTTGGAGAAGTGTCGATTCAGGTACAGAGCCATTTTGTAATTTGATTGTTTGTTTTCCTGGTGTTGAGTGGTATAAGTTCTTTATGTAATTTGGAAGTTAGCCTCTTATCAGATGTATCATAGGCGAATATGTTCTCCCATAGAGTGGGTTCTCTTCATTTTGCTGATTTTTTTTTCTTTCTGTGCAGAAGCTTTTTAGTTTGATGTAGTCACATTTGTTTGTCTTTTCTTGAGTTCCCCTTGCCCTCGGAGGCATATCAGCAAACATTGCTGGAAGAGATGTCTGAGATATTACTGCCTGTTTTCTTCTAGGATTTTTACAGTTTTGTAACTTACATTTAAGTCTTTCATCCATTTTGACTTTATCCTTATGAATGTTGTAAATTGATGGTCTAGTTTCATAGTTTTGCATGTACCTGTCCAATTTTCCCAACACTATTTATTGAAGTGTCTGTCTTTACTCCATTGTATGCTCTTGCCTCCTTTGACAAATATTAATTGAGCTTGGGTTGATTTCTAAGTTCTCTGTTCTGATCCATTGATTGGATTTATAGAGCTTGGGTTGATTTCTGCTCCATCTGTTGTGTTCTGTTGATCCTTATGCCTGTTCTTATGCCAGTAGGAAGCTGTTTTGATTACAGTAGCCTTGCAGTATAGTTTGATATCCAGTATAGTGATCCCTCCAAATTTGTTCTTCTTTCTTGAGATTGCTACGGCTATTTGAGATCTTTTTTGTTTCCATATAAATTTTTGGAGTATTTGTTCTATCTCTGTGAAATATGCCATTAGTATTTAATAGGAATTGCATTGGATCTATAGATTGCTTTGGGTAGTATGGACATTTTATTATGTTTATTCTCCCAATCCATAAACATGGATTGCTTCCACATGTTTGTATCTTCCTCAGCTTCTTTCTTCAGTGTCATATAGTTCTCTGAGTACAGGTCTTTTACCTCCTTGGTTAAAGGTATTCCTAACTACCTTACTTTTTTGTCTGTTGCAAGAGTAAATGGGGTTGTTTTCTTAGTTTCTCTTTCTGAGAGTTCATTATTGGTGTATTAAAATGCCATGGATTTCTGGGTGTTGATTTTGTGTCCTGAAACTTTACTGAACTCATTTATTAGATTTAGTAGTTTATTGGTGGAGTCTTTAGGGTTTTCTAAATACAATATCATGTCATCTACAAATAACGACAATTTTACTCCCTCCTTTCCAATTTGGATGCCTTTTATTTCTTGTTGCTTGATCTCTAGGGCTAGAACTTGCACTACTGTGTTGAGTAAGAGTGGTGAAAGCAGACACCCCTACCTTGTTCCTGATCTTAAGGGAAACTCTTTTAGCTTTTGCCCATTGAGTAGGATTTTGGCTATAGGTTTTTCATATATGGCCTTTATTACATAAAGTTATGATTCCTCTATTCCCACTTGCTGAGTGTTTTTGTCCTAAATGGGTGCTGGATTTTATCAAATGCTTTTTCTGCATCTATTGATATGATCATATGATTTTTATATTTTATTTTTTTACGTGATGTATAACATCTATTGATTTGCATATATTGTACCAACCTTGCATCCTGGGAAAAATCCCACTTGATCGTGGTGTATGATTTTTGTAATGGATTGCTGGATCCAATTTGCTAATATTTTGTTGAGGATTTTAGCATCTATGTTCGTCAGGGATATTGGCCTATAATTTTCTTTCCTTGTAGTGTCTTTATCTGGTTTTGGAATTAGGATAATGCTGGCTTCGTAAAATGAGCTTGGAAGTCTTCTCTCCTCTTGTATTTTTTTGAATAGTTTGAGGAAGATAGGTGTTAATTCTTCTTTGATTGCTTGATAAAATTCACCTGTGAAGCCATCTGGTCCAGGACCTTTGTTTGCTCAAAGATTTTTGATTACTGCTTCAATTTCATTAATTGTTAATTGTCTATTCAGCTGTTCTGCTTCGTCCTGATTAAGTTTTGGAAGATTGTATGTTTCTAAGAATTTGTCCATTTTGCCCAGGTTGTCTATTTTGTTGACATATAGTTGCTCTTATTTATTTATTTATTTATTTATTTATTTATTTATTTATTTATTTATTCATTATATATTTTAAAATTTGTCTTTATTGTTGAATGTATTATAGATGTCCTCCTCCCTCCCTCCCCCCATTCATCCCTTCCACCCCGCACCTACTTACAATCCTTTGTATTTCTGTGACATCAATTTTTACCTCTCCCCTTTTCGTTTCTGATTGGGTCCTCTCTCTTTGTTTCTTGATGAGTCTGGTTAAAGGTTCATTGATCTTGTTTATCCTTTCAAAGAACCAGCTTTGGGTTTCACTGATCTTTTGTATTTTTTTTTTTTTTAGTTTGTATGTGATTTCTTTCTGCTATGATCTCTATTATTCCCTTCCTTCACATACTCTGGGCTTTTTCTGCTTGTCTCTTTCCAATTCTTTTAGGTGTAGGGTTAGATTGTTTACTAGAGATTTTTCTTGCTTCTTGAGGTAAACTGGTAATGCTGTGAACTTCCCTCTCAGGGTGCTTTCACCGTGTCCCATAGATTTTGGGTTGTGTGTTTGTTTTCACTTGTTTCCAGGTAATTTTTGGTTTCTTCCTTGATCTCATTGGTAACCCATTCATTGTTTAATAACATGATGTTTAGCCTCTGCATGTTTGAGTATTTTTGAGCTTTTTTTTTTTTTTATCGTGGTTGATTTCTAGTTTTATGCCATTGTGGTCAGAGATGGTGCTTGATGTGATTTCAGTCTTCTTTAACTTACTGAGCCTTCTTTGCTGTCTAACATGTGGTCTACCTTTGAGAATTATCCATGTGTACTTGAGAAGAATGTGTATTTTGGTGCTTTGAATGAAATGTTCTATAAATATCAGTCAAATCCATCTGATGTAGTTTGTCATTAAAGGTTACTGTTTCTTTATTGATTTTTTTTGGTCTGGAAGATCTATCCATTGATGACAGTCAGGTGTTAAAGTCTCCTGCTATGACTGTATTGCTGTTGATCTCTCCCTTAAATTACACCAAAATTTTTTTTATATACTTAGGTGCTCCTATATTGGGTGCATATACATTTACTTATAAGGGTTATATCCTCTTATTGGATTGACTCCTTTATTATTATGCAGTGACCTTTCTTGTCTCTTGTTATGGCCTTTGTTTTGAAGTGTATTTTGTTAGATATAAGTATTGTTACCCCAGTTTTTTAAAATTTCCATTTGAATGGAGTATTTTTTTCTATCCCTTCACTTTTAGCCTGTTCGTATCTTTTGTTCTAAGGTAGGTCTCTTGTACACAGAATATATATGGTTCATGTTTTCTTACCTTGTGTCTTTTGATTGGAGTATTTAATCCATTTACACTTAAGGTTATTATTGATAGATACTTATTTATTGCCATTTTTTTATGCTTATGTTCCTCTTTGTATATTTCTTTTTCTTCATAAAGCAGTCTCATTCACATTTCCGGCAGGTTTGGTGGTAATGAATTCCTTTAGTCTTTTTCTGTCTGGGAAACTCTTTATTTCGTCTTCTATTTTAAGTAATAGCCTTGCTGAATAGAGCAGTCTTGGTTGCAGGTTCTTGCTTTTTATTACTTTGAGTACTTCATGCCAATCCCTTCTTGCCTAAAGTATTTCTGTTGAGAAATCAGCTGACAGCCTTATGGGAACTCCCTTGTAGGTAATTGATTATTTCTCTCTTGCTGCCTTTAAGATTCTCTCTTTGTGCCCTGCGAGGCGTGGCTCAGTGGCTGAGTGTCGACCTAGGATCCAGGCGATCGGGGTTCGATTCCTGGTCAGGGCACATGTCCAGGTTGCGGGCTGCAGCCGATCAATGACTCTCTCATCATTGATGTTTCTATCTCTCTCTCTCTCCCCCTCTCCTTTCCTCTCCCTGAGATCAATAAAGATATATTAAAAAAAAAAAAAAAAAAAAAAAGATTCTCTCTTTGTGTTTAATCTTGGCCATTCTAATTATGATGTGTCTTGGTATGGATCTCTTTGTGTTTATTTTGTTTGTGACTCTTTGTGCTTCCCAAACTTGTGTGACATTTTCCTTCACCAGGCTAGGGGAATTTTGTCTCATTAATTCTTCAGACAAGTTCTTCTCTATCCCTTGATCACTTTCTTCTTTTTCTGGTACCCCTATGATGCAGACATTGTATAACACAGATGCTGTTTTATGTCCCAAAGTTCCCTTACACTACACTCCTGCTTTTTAATTATTTTGTATTTTTTTGCTTTTGATTGAGTGATTTTTTTGTTTTGTTTTGTTTTTTAATTCACTAATTTGATCCTCTGTCTCATCCAGCCTATTGACTATTCCTTCCAGTGAATTTTATATTTCAGATATGGCATTCTTCATTTCCGCCTGGTTATTTTTCATGGTTTCTATATCATTCTTCACACTGTTATTGTTCTCCCTGAGTTTCTTTTCTTTTTTTTTTAATCTTCACCTGAATATATTTTTTCCATTGCTTTTCAGAGAGAGTGGAAGGGAGAGAGAGAGCGAGATAGAGAAACGTCTATGTGAGAGAGACACACAGATTGATTGCCTCCCACACGTACTCTGACTGGGGCAGGGATGGAGCCTACTACTGAGATATGTGCCTGTGGCTGGAATCAAACCTGGGATTCTTCAGTCTGAGCACCAACGCTCTAACCACTGAGCAAAATTGGCTAGGGCCTCTCTGAGTTTCTTGAGCATTCTAATAATTATTACTTTGAACTATCTTTCTGATCAATTGCTTGCCTCCATTTCACTTACACTTATTCTGGAGTTTCCTCCTGTTCTTTCATTTGGGAATTATTTCTTTTACTCCCCATTTTGGCTGTCTCTTTGTGTTTGTTTCTGTATTTTAGATAGTACTGCTATGACTCCCAATCTTTGTGGGGTGGCCTTCTATAGTAGATGTCTTGTGGTTCTCAGTGGTGCAGTCTCCTTGATCTACTAATCTGGGTGCTCTAGGAATGTTTCTTGTGTGGATCATTTGGACCCTCCTGGGTCTTGATTGCTGATGGCCCTTTCGTAGTTATGATCGACCCTCAGGCTAGCTGACTGTGAGGCTCAACCCCACCCTAGGAGTGCAAACTACTGTGCAGGTGCAGTCTCAAGGTGTCTTGATGGGCTCAGTGACACAATCCTTAAGCCTTCAGGCTGGGTGTCTTTAGAGATAAATCTTTATCACCATGTATGAGACTCTGCGCAGGGGCTGCCCCCAAGGCATGGTTGTTTCCAGTAGGGTCTGGAGTCTACTGAGATTCCCCTTTGGGTGTGCAATTGGTGTGTCTAGTTGGGTCAAGCTCTGGTGTACTCTGATCCACCACTGGTTATTTTAGTTCTGGGTCCTTTTGGGTGGGTTTCAGATGCAGCTCACTGTCAGATGTTGTGTGTAAATGTCTTTGGGCTGCCTGTGTGTAGTTACCACTCTGTTCGTTGTTTGTGTCTACATCTGCTAGACTTGTGTGTTCATGGGAGGGAGCAATCTGTGCAGATAGGTCTACATATTTTAGCTTAGAGCTGGGGATAGATGTGTGGTCAGACTCAGGCTCCCTGAGGTCAGCCTTCACCTATCACCTACTCCACCTCTACCCTGAGGTTTCCTGGTCTTCCTCCAGAGCCTTCCAAAGAGAGTCTATAGGATGGACCCAGGCTAACCTAGCTCTGGCTAGGGGCCCTCTGCTTGGATATTACGTAGTCAGACATTCAATGAGGGAAAATTAATGTCTGCTTCTAAGCTAACTCCTCAGTCTCTTCTAAGCCAACTCTAATTTCCACACAGGCAGCCTGCTACAGATTCAGTTTGGGTACAGTCTGCATTCTCTGCAGGAGCAGTTTCAGCTGCCCTTGGCTCAGGGGGATTGACCAAAAGAATCTCTAGTTGAGGATGTTGCAGGCCCTGTCCTCAGTAGGGGGCTAAACACTTCCTCCCATTCCAAGACAATAGCCTCTGAGGGTCTCACAATTGGAATGTCTTGCTCTGAGCCTCTCTCCCATTCCCCACAGAACTGAGCTGAGAGGGAGTATCCGAGACTTCGCAGAGCTGAACCAATCAGTCTTTAGTTGGGGGTGGGGGTGGGAAGGTTGCAGCCTGTAGGAGGGGGAGACAGGCTCTACTCTTTCCAGGACTACCTGGGGGAACTCACAGGGAGCCATCAGCCTCCTCACCCTGTAGTGTCAGAGCCCAGCACTCTCCCAGCTGTCTCCGAGATAGAAGTCTCCCTGGGGGATATAGTCCAACAATCCCAGCACTGTTCAGACCAGTGCGGTTGCACCACTGGTCCAAGCAGGAGGGGTTAGAAAATTTAGCCCAGCCCAGTACTATGAACTCTCTGCCAGCTGATTTCAGCTAAGTGGGGGACAAAATTCCCAGCTCCACTTGTGCTCCCAACTCCCTAAGTGTGTGCCAAGAATCCCCAACCTGTGCTGCTATTCTGTGCCCCAACCCAGTAGAAGGAAGGAGCCCAATAAGCTTCCCGGGGGGGAGGGAGTTCTGACCCTGCACGCAAGGAGGTTTTTTCCCACTTTCACCAAGCCAAACAGTTTAGTCACTGACTGGGGTTCTACCCAATGCCTTTCAGGAAAGAAGAGGGTACCTCAAAGTCACTGCTGGAGGCAGCCCATAGGCCTTTCCACTGGACAAAAACACTTCAGTGCAGACTTTCCAGCAGTCAGAGTCCATGCAAACTTCTCAGACTGGGGCTGCTAACTATAGGAGCACTCCTTCACTGGGAAGGTGCTCTCCCAGTCTCCTAGACAGACAGAAGCCCCCTGGTTCCCTCTGTGGGATGCCCTGCAGGCTCTTCTTCCAGTCTCTGCTGCTCTGGGTTTGGGATCCCTGCATGTAGTTGAGACCCCACACTCCCAAGGGGAGGGAGCTTTGCAGCTAATATCACTCAGGCTGAGGCCCACTGCACCTGCTCCAGGGGGCTCCCCCTTTCCCTGACTCCCTTTCTCTTACCAGTCGCTATGTGGTTTCTTCAGT
This sequence comes from Miniopterus natalensis, assembly GCF_054644295.1. Classification (NCBI taxonomy): domain Eukaryota; kingdom Metazoa; phylum Chordata; class Mammalia; order Chiroptera; family Miniopteridae; genus Miniopterus; species Miniopterus natalensis. The sequence goes on along the minus strand of NC_142082.1, from coordinate 63,303,339 downwards.
GCTCCTTAGATATAATATGTCCAGTAAGTTGTATTTTGCCTGGTTTTTCAAGTTGATTGAGAAGAATTTTAGGTGTAAATCCTGTTCCTGCCTGTGAGGAAGGGCCCTCAGCCTCTGACTATGCTGCAGACATCTTGGGGAGTCTCTTAACATCTTTTAAATATAAATTGGAAACCACATAAGAATGTTTACATTAGACTTGGCAGTGCTTTGGCTTCTGGAATTTCAAGCTAAACCTGTGTCATACTCTGGATGTTTCAGACCAGTGATGGCCAAGAAAATCCCATATTCTTGATTACCCTCTTTAATCATAAACTTTCTTATGTGATTTTCAAAGTCTGCCAGGGACTCTAAGAAACTATTTATAGAAGTAATTAGTGCACTTGAAGGATAATGGCAGTCAGAACAAATGGATTTCTGGTGTTTCTGACAGAGTTATTTCACGTAGCATAATGACCTCTAGGTTCATCCATGTTGTCACAAATCGCAAGATTTCTTTTTTTTTTTATTGCTGAGAAATATTCGTGTGTGTGTGTGTGATCACATCTTCTTTATCCATTCATCTATCAGTGGACACTTAGGTTGCTTCCATGTCTTGACTGTTGTAAATAATGTTGCATTGAAAGATAAATACCATATGATTTCATTTATACATGGAAGAAAAACACACTGAAGAAACAAAAAACAGAAATAGGCTCATATACAGACAACAAACTGATGGTTGCCAGAGGGAAGGGGTGGGGTACGGGCTCAAAAGGTTAAGAAGACTAAGAGATACAGATTTCCAGTTATTAAATAAATAAGCCATTGTGATATAAGGTACAGCATAAGGAATATAGTTAATATCGTAATAAATTTGTATGATGACATGGTTACTAGACTTATCATAGTGATCATATTGTAAGGTACAAAAAATATTAAACCACTATGTTGTACACCTGAAACTAATATAATATTATATATGAATTGGAGTAGAGAAGTAAGATAATGTAAGTCACTTCAATTAACTGCATAATTATTTTAGTCAAGAAACTCGCTGTTTGATTTGAAATTTTCTAATTCTATAAAATATAATGAAGTAATCTATAACTTTTAATATTATCTTCTGAAAACAAAGGACCACTTTGATAATCTTTAAATCATTTTTTTTTTTTTTTCATGAATGCACTAAGGGCACAAGGAAGTGTAAGTCTGTTGCTTTTGACATACTATTTTATTCATCTTTGCAATTAACTTATTATTAGCTCCCACCCCTGCCCCCATTTGTTAATGTAATGATCTTCTAAAAACAACAAAAGTTAGACAGTTTCATAGAAAAATAAATTAGTAAACTGATATCACTAGATTTTTTTACTTCATAATGATTAAATCAAAGTGTACTCTAAGTAGTTTTATCTATCTAGAAATAGTATTATCTACTATAAAGTATAGAATGATAGTATTTTAAACTTTGTAGATTAAATTGTGTGATTCATGCATTTCCTAAGGATCTGAATGACTTTCAAATGAGCCAGCTACTTTATGCCCCTAATCCTTCTTAGAAAATAAATGGAAGAAATATGCTGATTCTTCTTTTTACATTAATACTGGCACACAAGTACCTATTAAATATATGCTCCAGTCATTTTATTTCTTTAATTGGAATGTGTTATTTTCTAGTTTCTTCAGAATCACAATTTGGTAAAAAGTAATCCAAATGATCTTTTATATTTTTTCCCAGAGGTAGCATTAAAGTTTCAAATCATAGAGCAATTCACAACCATTGTGGGAAGACTCACTAATGTAAAATAATTTATATTAATAAAGTGTTTGTTGCTTATGAAATCGGGGAAGAGCAGCTGAAGAAAATCCATGTGTGCTACTTATCATTGAAATAAACTATTGGTTAGGGGCAATTATTTCCATTTGACAATTTTCACTCTGCCTATAAATATTAATTTATTTTTTAAATTTATCTTTATTACTGAAAGTATTACAGATATCCCCCTATTTTTCCCCATTGATCCCCTCCACCCCGCATCCGCCCCCTCCAGGCTTCACCACATTGTTTATTGTCTGTGTCCATGGGTTATACATATATGCATATAAATTCTTTGATTAATCTCTCCCCACCCACTCCCAACCCCCACCTTCCCACTGAGATTCATCAGTCTGTTCCATGCTTCTATGTCTCTGGATCTATTTTGTTCCTCAGTCTATTTTGTTTATTAGATTCCACATATGAGTGAGATCATGTAAAACTGAATCAGGAGGAACCAGAAAACCTGAATATGCTAATAACAACTGATGAAGTTGAAGCAGTAATAAAAAAATACCCAACAAACAAAAGCCCTGGTTGACATGGCTTCACAGGGGAGCTTTCTAATTCTTTAAGTTGTAGAGTTAGTTTATTAAAAATTTTGCCTGTAAATATTTAAATTATTTAGATATATAAAGAAATGAAAATTATCATTTACTCTTTCAGGATATATTAAGCATCCACAGAAATACATTTAATAAAATATCCATGAAAGAGCGACTAATCTTTTATGTAAGGAGTGAATTTTTGGGTTAAAATTAGCATCCTGATTTATATGGCATGCAGAGTGGGCCTCTGCTCAAAACTAGAACTTCAGGGCAGCTTGTCACCTCCAGACAAGAGATTATGCATTGGAGATCTTTAGTAAGTGGATCGCTTGGCTGTTCTCATCTCAACTCAAAATGCTCTTTAATGTGACAGGTTGTATTGATGTCAGCTTTGAAAGAGCAAAGATTCAGAGCAGGAGACTTGTCTACTTATTTCTTTGAATTTTGAAAAGCCACAAACAATATGATAATCCTAAGAAACAGACTTTTTAAAATGTGAATATTAATAAGAAAAAATGAAAAGGTCTAAAGCAGGTGTATCACTTGGTTATGTAAAAAAGACAATATTTTAGAAAGCACTTTGATTATAAAATGGTCTGCAAATGTAGGCATTGTGATTGACATTTATTTGGAATTTCTATAGATTTTTATATAAACAACTCTTTTTCTCCCCATTGCTTTCTTTGTGTAAGTGCTTATGGATGAAATAATAGTCATTTGAAGGCAATTTTAAAAAATGTTTTAAAAATGATATTTATTGGGATAATATTGTTTAATAACATTATACAAGTTTCAGATGTACAACTTCATAATACATCATCTGTATATAGAATTGTGTGCTCACCACCCCAAGTCTAGTCTCCTGTCCCCATATATTTGACCCTTTTCACCCTCTTCATCCTGTCCCCACCCTACTTCCCCTCTGGTCGCTACCATACTGTTGTATGTGTCCATGACTTTGTTTTGTTTGTTCATTTCTTGTTTTATATCCCACATACAAGTGAAATTACATGGTTCTTGTCCTTTTCAATCTGACTTATTTCACTTACTTCACTTAGCATGGTACTTTAAAGATCCATTCATGTTTTTAAAAATAACAATTTTTTTTTTTTGGCTAAGTAGTATTCCACTGTATATATGTACCACATATTTCTTATCCAATCATCAGTTGAAGGGCACTTAGGTTGTTTTCATATCTTGGCTATTGTAAATAATGCTGCAAACAATTCCTTGGATATGGAGCTAATAATAAAAATACATAAAGAACTCATATAATCAACAACAAACGAACAATCCAATTTAATAATGGGCAAATTCCCTGGCTGGTGTAGCTCATTTGGTTGAAATATCGTCCTGTATACCAAAAGGTTGCGGGTTCGATTCCCATTCATGGCACATACCTCAGTTGCAGGTTCAGTCCCTGGTTGATGCATGTATGAAAGCAGCCAATGGACGGCCTCTCTCACATTGATGTTTCCTTCTCTCTCTCTCTCTCTCTCCCTCCCTCCCTCAAAAAATTAATAAACTGCTCTGAACCTTAAAAAAAAATGGGTCAATATCTAAACAAGATACTTTTCCAAAGAAGACATACAGATGGCCAACAGATATATGAAAAGATGCTCAATTTCACTAGCTATAGGAAATGCCAATCTAAACCACAATGAGATACCACGTGCTGTTATCAATGAGACAGGAAACAACAAGCGTAGGGGAGGATGTGGGAAAGGGGAGTACTCATTCTCTGCCGGTGGGAATGTAAATTGGTACAGCTCAATGGAAAACAGTATGAAGGTTCCTCAAAAAATTAGGACTAGAGCTACCAGCAATCCCTCTTCTGAGTATCTACCTGAAAAATTTGAAAACGTTTATTTTTAAAGATACATGTACCGCTATTTTCATTGAAGGCAAATGTTTAACTTTGGTTTTTTACATATATTTCTTGAACCTGTCCTGGATTTGGGAGTTCTGAATATAAAACTTAATGTTATGGACCGAATTGTGTTTCCCTCAAATTCCATATTTTGAAGCTCAAGTTCAGATGAGGTCATAGTAGTGGATCCCTCATGATGGAATTAATGCTTTTATAAGAGGAAGAAACCAGAGCTCTCTCTTTCATGTGAGGATACATGGAGAAGGTGCTGTCTGCTTAGCAGGAAAAGAGTGTTCAACAGAATCTGGTCTCAAACTTCCAGCCTCAAGAACTGTAAGAAAATAAATTTCTGTCGTATCGGCTATCCAGTCTATGGAACTTTCTTATGGCAGCCTAAGATGACTAATACACTCCTAGAATTTGACTAATAGAGATAAAACTTCCATATAACTTAATTTTAGTGGCTTAAAGGCATTGAAAACTAACTTGTTCCTTTATAAACTATAGTAAACACTAAAGATATTAAAACATTTCAAATTTATAACAAATTAAAATGCTTCAAACTTATACAAAGTTAAACCTCAGAGAAAGATGGTTTACTAAGCCAATGCATGAAATTTAATTATTATAATTATAGAATATAAAACATACTGTATATAATTTTAAAATAGATGGTAATTTTACAAATAGTATATTTGGAGAAGAGTTTAAATTACACTTTATCATTTTAAGTAAAATATATTCCCTGGAATAAAGGGAATTAAAAAAATTAATAGATATAGATAGTATAGAATTTTTTTAAAACTATATCATGAGTTATAACTTTTCAAAAAGAAATTTAAATTACTATGGACATTACATTTTATTTTATAATTCTCATATTAACTTTGTCTTTATGTTTGAAATGGGTCAAAATGCACAATAACAATGACCATCCCCTGCCAATCTAGGCCAATTACTTGAAATTACTAAATAGAATAATGGACACGTGTGCCTCTTTTGATGTAATAATAGTAATTACACATATTGAATTCCTATTTTTATTCTGGAATTTTACATACATGATCTCGTTTTTCATCACACCATTGTTGGAAGAAACACACTACCATAATTTTACAGAAGACAAAAACAAGTGAAGAGGTGTGTAAGCCTGGCATTTCAGCTCAGCTGCCTGCCCAGTGCCCATGCTCCTCCCAACATACTTGCTAGACATTTTATGAAACGTTTGATTTTTTTTTTTTGGTCTTTTTAAAATGTGGAGTGAAAATATCTTCAAAGTTTGTACATATATACAAAAATTCACGTATGCAATAATTATATATGGGTTTATAATCATGTAATGAATATAATTACATCAATAAAATAAGGAAAAAACATTCTAGAACAACCTGGAACTGGCTACAGCTGCAACCTCAAGAGGAAAGGTTTTATTCAATTTTCAGGAGCTATCTATGGCTAGTATCAATACTCACAAAGCATTTGGGAACATTATTTTTGTCCCAAGTTAAGTTAGAATTAGGCTTCATTTAATTTGGCATCCTCATTGTAACCTGAACATGTTTATTTCTACTCCAGGAATTTGACCATGCTCTTACACATTTACTCCTTTCTTCACTTCTTTCTCCCCTTACATATGGTCATTCTTGACTAATAAACAAGATAGATATGCTCTATATCAGCATAGAGCTTACAGTAAATCTTTAAAAATAAATGAAAGAATCAGAATTGTTGCCTGTTCCAATCTACCATAATCTATTCGCTAAATCTCTTTAGACAGAGATTTTCCTTCCTTTACCCTGTTTCTCCCACTGTACTCAGCCATCATTTATAGAGACATTCCTTGCTGCCTCATTAAATAATAAAGCAGTTCTCTCATCCTCATAGCTTCCATTTCATTTATCCTGATATACCTAAGATAAAATATCAGTCTCTTCTCTCAGGAAAGCACGAGTGAACCCTAAGAAATTAGTTTTGTTTCCCCTAAGTGCATGCACTCACATCAAACTACAGAGTGGGGCAAAAGCAGGTTTACAGTTGTAAGTACTTGAAACAGAGTTTATTTTTATACTATTATTTATTAATTATTATATTTCCCATATGAACAACTGTGAACCTACTTTTGCCCAACCCTGTATATACCTCCTTTAAGCACATTTGCACCAATGGTTGAGTGGTTACGGCTTTAATATCTGTATTACTCAATAACTTGAGGACAGGACCATGTGTCGATCACTGTATGTCTCCAGTGCTCAGCACAATGCAGTAAATATCCAAAGACCGAATAAAGGACTCATTGATGTGTGTAGGAGAAAACCATTACTACAAGTGAGATGATACAACTGGAAAAATGCAAACGTGGTTACTATATATTGGAAACTTCAGAAAGAGGATGACACCATGAGCTTTAGATAAACAATGGTGTGATAATAGGAAATACTAAAGTCAAATACAGCTTTGCTTCATACTTGATGAAAGGTAATGCAATTGAGTCTGATCTGTGTGTTATGTTAGCTACACTTCTGTACAGCAAGCAAAGGATAGCTGTAACTGGCTTAGATTACTTTGTCCATAGCATACTATGAAGTTTAATTCAAAACTGTCTTATTGAAATCAACTATTTGGGGCCCTTGCAGATAATCAAAAGATGTGGTCAGATTGATTGTCTTAATTTTTCTGCTACAAGTCAGTGATTCATCTACTACATTTGTGTCTGCTGCTTCTCTTTTGTTTATAACCTCACTGATCATCGTATTTGTTGCATGTAAAATTCATGCAAATATATGTGTATCAACTCTCTACAAGGATTCCATGTTGTTTAAAATTGTGTCTCAGTATATTTTTGTAGTTTGTCCTGTTAAGACCGATGGGAATGATCTTTTCACTACCTTGTTTTTTGATCACATTAATTAATCAATGTGGTCACACATGCTCAAACTGACTGTGCATGAAAATGTCATCTCTCTCTCCTGTAGCACACACATTTCCAGCTTAAGGAAGCTACAGCATTTTGACTCATTTAAATTGCAAAGAGAGGATGCAGCTTTCAATACACTTTATCTAGATACTCTACTTTTTTGCTTCCTGAAACTGGGTTCCATTCAAGTTAAGTAATTTTAATATTATATACTACTGGAATTAAGTCAGATCTTTAACACGAGAAAATCATTATTAAAGGTTGATGTTTCAAGATGTGGAACATGTTGTAAAATCTAACCCAATTGCTACTATATCAAATAAAATTACATAATTGTCCAATTTTTATTTATACTACTTCGGCACAGATGATATAAGCCTCAAAAGTGTGCGTCTTTTCAGATTATGTGTCTAATTATGTTCATAGTTTAAGAGTTTACCCAAAGATGCCGGAGGATCTTTTCCCCCCATTGCAGTTAAAGTATTATTTCATAGTAACTTTTTTCAAAAGGGAGCTGCAATTTCTTTGGGGAGGGGACTTGGCTGTGTTCGGTTATCATTCTGTTATTCTGAAAACAGAAAATGTCACGGACTAATCAAGGTCAGAGATTATGTAAATATGTTTACTGGAAAAAAATGAATTTTGATAGATACACACATAATTTTAGGGACTTGAACTTATATCTTTAGTTATGTTTGTAGTGAGATATTAACCTTTAAACATTGATTTATTTTCCTTTTTCACCTTTATGCTGTCTTTCTACTTAGAATTTTTGCGATGAGTGAGGTTTTTATTTATCACGAGGGAGAATGTAATACAACTGAGTAGTAGAATTTTTTTAAAGAGCAGATAGATTAAATGTAGAGAAGAATATTGTGACCTTTGAAATTTTTCCTCTTCATTATATTTTCCTTTCACATTTTCCTTCTTTTACTTACATCCTTTTCTCATCCTTTGGAGGCATGACTCTGTACAGTCTTTAGGCTAAGTAAACTTGAATCTAAACCCAGCCTTCTTCTCTCACTAGTTATAAGGAAAATTTATTAAGTTACTCAAGTTAGTCCCAAAGTCATGAGTTAATAATAAAAGTCAGAGAGAATATTTGCTAGGTACTTAATAAATTTGGTACCATTCATTCTCTTTCCTTAATCACACACACAGGTCAAAATAGCCCATTACCTTTGTCATAAACACTGTTCTTACCATAACTCAGAAATATAAATATCTGAACAAAAATAAATGTCCATTCAAAGTCATTGGCTTATATACATTTAGTTTTATTTTTGTAAAGAATTGAATTGGAATTTTGTTAATATATACTATGTATTATTTTTTATGTCAGGTTTATTTCTAAATTTTACAAACATAGGTTTATGTAATATTAGAGATTTATGAATTTTCATTTGTATTCAGAAAGGCATGGAGGGCCAGCCAGTGTGGCTCAGTGGTTGAGCATCAATCCATGAACCAGCTGGTCCCCAGTTCAATCCCGGGTCAGGGCACATGCCTGGGTTGTGGGCTCGATCCTCAGTAGGGGACCTACAGGAGGTAGCTGATTGATGTCTCTCATCAATATTTCTGTCTATCCCTCTCCCTTCCTATCTCTCTAAAATCAATAAAAACATATTTAAGAAAAAAAAAGAATGGCATGGAGCTCCAAGTATATATTTTTATGAATTAACATTTAATGAAATGTAAATTTATATATTATTATAAGTATTATAAATGTTTTACCTAATATTAATTGCTTTCTTTTAGTTTATTTTTAATTATAGTTGACATACAATTTTATATTATTTTCAGGTCTACAATATAGTAATTAGACATTTGTGTACCTTACAAAGTGATCACCACAATAAGTCTAGTACCCATCTTTCACTATACATATTGATTGCAACATTGTTGACTATATTCTCTATGCTGTACTTTACATTTCTGTGACTAATTTTATAACTGAGAGTTTATACTTTTTTGTCCCCTTCACCTTTTTCAACCATTCTCTCCCAACTCTTCGTGCCATCTGGCAACTTTCAGTTTGTTCTCTGTATCTATGAGTTTGGTTTTTAGATTTCACATTTAAGTGGAATAATATAGTACTTGTCTTTCTCTGTCTGACTTATTTCACTTAGCATAGTAGACTCTGGGTCCATTCTTGTTCTCACAAATGACAAGATTTCTTTCTTTTTGTAATATTTCATCATATATATATATCACATCTTTGTCTATTGATGGACATTTAGGTTGCTTCCATATTTTTTACTATTATAAATAATGTTGCAATAAGCATAGGTGTGCATATAATTTTTCAGTAATTGTTTGAATGTGGACAAGTTACCATATTGTTACTGGATTGATGGGGAGATAATGATCAGGATTTTAATTTCTCTGGAAATTTTAAAGTAAGTAATTTTTTTAATTTTGGTTTTCTAGCAGCCTATATTGAAACTCTAATTTGCACCAGAGTAACTTACTTTCTTACTACATTTTTTTTTTCAATTAGAGTTTGCATTCAATATTATTTTGTATTAGTTCCAGGTGTATAGCATAGGGGTTAGAAATCATATACTTTACAAAGTGTTTTCCCTGATATTTATAGTACCCACCTGGCACCATACATAGTTATTACAATATTATTGACTATGTTTCCGCTGCTGTACTTTACATCTCCATGACTATTTTGTAACTACTAATATACTTATCAGTCCCTTCACCTTTTTCACCAAGTCCTCCAACACCCTCCCTTCTGGCAACCATCAGTCTGTTCTCCATATCTATGAGTCTGTTTTTTTGTTTGTTTGTTTATTTATATTATTCTTTACATTCCACATATAAGTGAAATCATATGGTATTTATCTTTCTCTGACTGACTTATTTCACTTAGCCTAATACCCTCTATGTCCATCCATGCTGTCACAAATAGTAAGATTTCTTTTTTTTTTTTTATGGCCAAGTAATGTTTCATTGTACCACAGCTTTTGCTTTTTTTTTTTTTAATATATCTTTATTGATTTCAGAGAGAGGAAAGGAGAGGGAGAGAGAGAGATAGAAACATCAATGATGAGAGAGTCATTGATCGGCTGCAGCCCGCAACTTGGGCATGTGCCCTGACCGGGAATCGAACCCTGATTGCCTGGATCCTAGGTCGACACTCAACCGCTGAGCCACACCTGGCTGGGCACCACAGCTTTTTTATCCACTTGTCTATTAATGGGCACTTGGGTTGCTTCGATAGCTTGGTTATTATAAATACTGCTGCAATGAACATAAGGGTGCATATGTTCTTTCGAATTAGGGTATTGGGTTTCTTCAGATGTTTCCCCAGAAGTAGAATCAATGTGTAATGAGGCAGTTCTACTTTTACTTTTTTTAAAAAAAACTATATCTTTATTGATTTCAGAGAGAATAAGGGAGAGGGGGAGAGAGAGAGAGAAACATCAATGAGAGAAACAACAATGAGAGAGTCATCATTGATCGGCTGCCTCCTGCACACCCCTGACCAACGCCCCCAACCAGGGATCAAGCCCACAGCCTGGGCATGTGCCCTGACCAGGAATCGAACTGCTATCTCCTGGATCTTAGGTTGATGATGCTCAACCACTGAGCCATCCCTGTCCGGGCTCTACCTTTACTTTTTTGAGGAACCTCCATACTGTGTTTTATAGTGGCTACAGCATTCTGCACTCCCACCAACAGTGCACAATGATTCCCTTTCCCCCAATCCTAGCTCAAACTTTTTGTCTGTTGATTTATTGATGATAATCATTCTGACAGGTGTGAAGTGATATTTCATTGTGGTTTTAATTTGCATTTCCCTGACAATTAGTGATGGTGAGCATCTTTTCATATGTCTATTGACCTTCTGTATATCCTCTTTAGAGAACTGATTATTCAGTTCCTTGTCCCATTTTTTAATCTGGTTGGGGTTTTTGTTTTTTGTTTTTGATTTGTTTTGTTTTGGTGTTGAGTAGTATGTCTCTTCCTTTTTCTTCTTAAAGAAGACTCTAACATTTGTTGTAAAACTGGTTTGGTGGTGATGAACTTTTTTCGCCTCTTCTTGTCTGGGAAGGTCTTTATTTCTCCTTTAATTTTGAATGTCAGTTTTCCTGGGTAAAGTAGTCTTGGTTGTAGGATCTTGGTTTTCATCACTGAATATTTCATGTCAATCCCTTCTAGCCTGAAATATTTCTATTGAGAAATCAGCTGACAGTTTTATGGGAGCTCCCTTGAAGGTAACTATCTTTCTCTTACTGCTTTTAAGATTCTCTTGTTGTCTTTAAACTTTGGCATTTTAATTATGATGTGTCTTGGTGTGGGTCTCTTTGGGTCATCTTGTATGGGACTCTCTGCACTTCCTGGACCTGTGTGTCTTTTTCCTTCACAAGGTTAGGAAAGTTTTCAATGATTGTTTCTTTAAATAGATTTTCAATACTTTGCTCTCTTTTTCCTTCTTCTGTTACCTTTATGATGAGGAGGTTGTTTTGCTTCATGTTGTCCCAAAGGTCCCTTAAACTATTCTCATTTTATTTTAATTCTCTCTTTTTTTTTTTTGCTGCTTTTTGGGGTGTTTGCTACTACCTTGTTTTCCAAATCACTGATTCAATCCTCTGCTTAATTTAACCTACTCTTTATTTCTTCTAGTGTATTCTTCATTTTAGATATTGTATTCTTTTCTGACTGATTCTTTTTCATGGTCTTTATGTACTTTTTTACTTACTATCTCTGTTTTTAAGTTTTCACTGAGTTCATCCATTTTTCTCCTATGTTCCTTGAGAATCCTTATAACTCTGTATATGGAAGATTGCTTGACTATTGTTTTTAACTCTGTATATGGAAGATTGCTTGACTATGTTTCATTTAGCTCTTTTTCTGGAGATTTCTCTTGTTCTTTCTTTTATTTAGAGTGGGGATGGGGAACATCTGGCCTGTGGGTCATATACAGCCCATGAAGTCATCTGGTGTGGCCCTGCCAAGGCAACCACAGGCAGGACTCAAAGTTCAATAAATCTAGGAGCTTTTTTCACAGCTAATTTTTAAGTTGATAATTTGTATGGCTCTTGAATGATGTTATAAATATTAAAATGATCCTTGGCAGAAAAATGGTTCCTCACCCCTGACTTAGACCATGTTTCTTTGTCTCCCCATTATGGCTGCCTTTCTGTGTTTGTTTCTGTGTATGGGTAAATCTGCTATGTCTGCCAGTCTTTTATGGAGGCCTTATGTATTAGATGTTCTGTGGGACCCAGTGGCACAGTCTCCTTGATCACCTGAGCTGGCTGCTCCAGAAATGTTCCTTGTGTAGATTATATGAGCTTTTCTGTTGTAGTTGAGTCTTGATTGTTGTTGGCCTGTCTGTATGTAGGGTCAGTTCTCAGGCTGGCTGACCACAGTGTATGAGCTTCTATGTAAGTGCTAACCACATGAAACAGATTTTGATTAAGTAGGGTTTAGTGCCTGCCAAGCTCTCCCTTTGGATGTACCACTTGTGAAACTAATTGGATCCTCCTCTGATGTTATCTGAAGCTGGCTGCTAGGCATGTTGGTTTTGGGGCCTCTTGTGAGGGACTCAGGTGCAGGACAATGTTAGACACTGTCTGTAACTGCCCTGGGAAACCTTTTTGGAGCCACAGAGTGATTCATAGCTTGTGGCTGCTTCTGTTGGGATTGAAAGCATGTGGGTATGGCCAAACTGTGCACCAAGGTTGGCTTCCACTAGCACCAAGCCTGGAGGTACGTTAGCAAAAGGCCCAAAGCACCCTGATATTGGCCTCTACCTTCCTCTGCCTGCCAGATGCCTGTCAGGTTTAGTCACTGAAAAAGCCTATGGTAGTACTCAAGTTACATGAGGTAGATTCACAGTGAGTCACCAGGTAAGGGCAAGTGGTGTTCATCAGATTGATACAGGTTCAAACTCAGTGCTAGTGTGGGTCTGAGTCCACTCAGAAAATGTCCCAGTATACCTCAAGTCTTGCAGACTTTGTGGTGGGGTGCTTGCAGACTTTGTGGTGGGAAGGGGTCTCAGGGAGTCATCAAGGAGAGGCCAGAAGAGTTTATCAGCCCAAACAAACCAAGATTTGGCTGTGTAAAGGGAGAGCTCTGCATAGGTCTGGTGTGTGAAGGATAAATGGCCCTTGGCCTGGGGCCACACAACTCACTTTGTCCCAGATTCTGCCAGGGCCTCCTGGAGAGTCTGAGCTTTGCAGGATTAGGACACCAGGAGTCAGGAGGGTAGGGCTAGGAAGGTGGGGGGGAATGGCCTCCACCCCAGAACCACACAACCCAGTTTCTGACAACTACTAATCTTCCTGGATGTCCACATCCCAGGTGCATACTCCTCACTCCTCTGTAGGGCATGAGCTCTGAAGAGTGGGGCAACAGGTAGTTTGGAGGGTAGGGTTATTGCTTTCCCCAGGCTGATGCCATATGTAGGGGAATGCTTAACTTAGGAAAGATGGTGTCTTTAGTATGGGAGAGGGACACAGAACAGGGACTCTAGCAGCTCTCCTTTCAACTGTCTCCCTGGAATCACACAACCCAGTCTCTCCTTACAGGACTGTAGTCTGCTCCAAGCCACCTTCTGCCTGCCAGAACCCAGGGCGAGTGACTGTGAATGAGATTTTGTGTGCTGACCCTTTAAGAGGGCTCCTGGGTTTCTAGTAGACTCTTATCCCTCCCTGGCAGACAGAATCCCTGATGATTTACACAGCCAGATGTTATGGGGGCACCTCTTCCTCGCTGTGGTGACCTAGGCTGAGGAATCCTGTGTGTAGTTGGGACCCATCACCCCTCAGGGGGAGCCTTTGCAGCTGAGATATCCCTCTGGATTTTCAGCCACCACACCTGGGTGCAGGGCCAGCCCATTTCATGTCTCATCCCTTCCTACCAGTCTCAATGTGGCTTTTTCTGCAAATCCTTGGTGTTAAGACTTCTGTTCAGCTAGTTTTCAGTTGGTGATTCTGGGTGACTGTTCTAGATTTTAGTTGTAATTCCAGTTGGTCCTAGGAGGACATGAGTGGAACTTCCACCTACTTTGCTGCCATTTTGGATTTCTCAATACTTTTTAATGGACTTATACATTAATGCACTCATTTTCTAATTTAACATGTAGTTATTTGAAGCCTAATATATACTTGGTGTATATACTTGGTGTATATTATTGATCAGCTGCTTCCTGCACTCCCTCTACCAGGGATCACAACCTGAGCGTCTGCCCTGACCAGGAATCAAACTGGAACTTTCCAGTGTACAGGGTGAGACCCAACCAACTGAGTCACACTGGCCAGGGCTATAACATTATTTTAAATGGTATGAAGGTGGTGTGTGCAGTCTGTTATGCTAGCACAAGGCAAAGGAATGCAAATAAATTATATAGTAATGTAATATTTTGTGTATATTCTCATCTAAAAATAAAGTTTAGAGGGCAGGATATTTTTAGAGGGAATGTATCAGAATATATAAAACACAATATTTTCATAAATATTTACTTTTTCAGTATCTTTATGAAAAATGTCTATTTTTATTATATAATATTATAGATGCAGTAGAAGATGCAAGGAAAACTGAACTTAGACCAGAATATATGATGGGTTTTTTTTTTTACTTTTGTATTTTCACTCAAGTCTTGCTCTTAGTTTTTGCTTTTTTCAATTTAAACAGAAAATATTATGATAGTGTTTGGTATTGTCAAATTTTGGCTCACTGAATTTAAAATACAGATTTATTTCTAGAGTGATATGCCTTTAAAATGAGTATTACCATAAAAGTTCTTTTGAAAAGTGTTATTAAAGATAATAAAGAATGCAAATAAATTGAAAGAGGCTGCAATATAAAAAATAAAAATAAAATTAAATAAAATAAACTGATAAAATTCATTTTGAAAAAAATAGAGAATTAAATATTAGAAATAAGTAAGTGGGTTAAACAACAGAAAACATTAGAGTCCTTGCCAGTGTCGCTCAGTTGGTTGAGCATGGGCCCATGCGCCAAAAAGTCACTTGTTCAGTTCCTGATTGGGGAACATGTGCAAGTTACAGTCTCTATCCCCAATAGGGGGGGTGCAGGAGGCAGCAAATTGATGTTTCTCTCTCACATCCAGGAAGTGCAGAGAGTCCCAAACAAGATGAACCCAAAGAGACCCACACCAAGACATATCATAATTAAAATGCCAAACGTTAAAGACAACAAGAGAATCTTAACAGCATCAAGAGAAGGATAGTTACCTCCAAGGGATCTCCCATAAGACTGTCAGCTGATTTCTCAATAGAAATATGTCAGGCCAGAAGGGACCGACATGAAATATTCAAAGCCACCTACCCTCAACAGATGCCTTCCCGATTAATAATAATAGTACAGTAGAAGAAATTGGAAACAAACAACCTCATCTTCCACATACAAATCAAGCTATCTTCCTCTCTCTGAACACATTACATTTGTCTCTTCTGTTTGAATGGAAAGTTATTACTTTAAGTCTAATTTTTCCACATGGTTTTGGGGTCTCCTCCTCTCCATATTTGTAGCAAGAATTTTAAAATAATAAATGTAAAAGTAAAATAACCTTGTATGTTGAAACTCTGGATATTTGTGTTCTGAACTAACCTTTGCTATATTATGTCAATATTTTCATTTTAAATTAGAAACCTCTACAACAGGTATTTTATATATTTCGAAACTGAGGATATTTAATCATCACAGAGGAAGAAAAAGTGAAGATATATTTGTCATTTTTTGTGGTTAAAATCCTGTAGTATATAGGCAGCACAGATGATAAAACAATACATGGCTTGGCAACATATTGAGAAATTCTAATACTTAAAATATTTTCAGTGACACATCTTAATTATGTAAATTAGCATTATACTAAATGACAAACAAAATAAAATCAAGAAGATCTTTTGAATAAAATGATTACATGATTTATCATTAATATACACTCTGCATTTTAATTTAATATAATACACAATATAGGATACATATATTGTTTATAGAAATATGGGTATTAGCAAATACGGAAATGGGAAATAGATACTAAAATTACTATTAAACATTCAGGTTATTATTCAAATTGTCACTCCTTTGATATTGTACCTAAGATTTTTTTTTATTGAACTTATCAAGGTGACACTGGTTAATAAGATTATATGGGTTTCAAGTGTAAAATTCTATGACACATCATCTGTATATTGCATTGTGTGCCCACCACCCAAAGTCAAATCATCATTCATCACCATATATTTGACCCCTTTACCCTTTACTACCTTCCACCCCCCTTCCCTCTGGTAACCACCCTACTGTTGTCTGTGTCTATCAGTTTTTGTTTGTTTTTCTTGGAGCTAAGATTTTAAAATATTTTAAAATAATATTTTAGCAACAAACACATGATACTATTCAGTTTTCAGCCATATATCCCTGGGAATGTATGTTATTCTCTTCTCTATCTTATTAGCACTTTAAATGATATATTATATATATTAAAACAAAAATCTCTTTCTAGTTATTTATGATATAGAAGAGGCTAATCTGGTTTTTTATAACTTGTCTATTCATTCTCTACTGAGAGTCCTGAAGCCAAAAACCTTAAAATTTTCTTTATTTCATTTCTTCTACATCAAGAAATTTCAAAGTCCAATATTAAAAAAAGGATCATTTCCCTTAGTTTTTACAGATAATATCTCTACTTGCAATTCCAAGGCAATTTTATGGATAATCTCTACTAGCTAATTAATGCAATGGTCATCTTTAAAGCCAAGTTACAAAACAAACGTACATAACTGCATCCTTTATATTAGAGCAAGGGGCACTGGATTACCTCTCAGACATCACTGATTTCAGATATTTTTCTATGAGGCATAAGCTGTTTCTAAACACTTATTGATTGTAATGTATTATGTTCAGCTTGCCCATAGCCTCAAATTTATTATGCAAATTAACTAACTTGTCACTTTGAAAAAGAAAACTCTAGTTTTAGGACTAAGGGATCATTATGAAGATCTCATTAAAATTATAGAAAATTACAAAGAAAAGAACAGTCTATACTTCTCTCACTGAGAATTTACTACTGTCAACTTCTTTGCACATTTGCTTTGTTTTCTTTCTTTTTACTTTCCTTCCTTTACTTGCCCTTCCCTATGCTTCCTAATTTCCCTCCCTCCCTTCCTTGCCTTTTCTCATTCTCTCTGGTTTACTTTTATTTATGTATTTTATTTATTTATTTTTATTTTTATTTTTTTAATTTATTTTTTTTAAGTTTTATTATTGTTTAAAATATTACAGATGTCCCTTTTTCTCCCCAATGACCCGTTCCACCCCGTTCCTTCCCCCCCCCCCGGTCCCTCTCCCCACCATTGTCCATGTCCTTGGGTTGTGCATATATGCACATAAATTCTTTGGTTACTCTCTCCCCCTCCACCTACCCACCCTCCTCCATCCCTACGACATTCCTCAGTCTCATCTATGCTTCCATGTCATTGAATCTATTCTGTTCATCAGTTTATTAAGTTCTTTAGGTTCCACGTATAAGTGAGATCATGTGATATTTTTCTTTCTCTGCCTGGCTCATTTCACTTAGCATAATATTCCCCAGGTCCATCCATACTGTCCCAAAGGGTACGAGATTCTTCTTCTTTACAGCTGCGTAGTATTCCATGGTGTAAATGCCCCACAGCTTTTTTATCCACTCACCTACTCATGGGCACTTGGGCTGTTTCCAGATCTTAGCTATTGTAAACTGTGCTGCTATGAACATAGGGATGCATAAATCCTTTCTGATGAATGTTTCAGGATTCTTAGGATACATTCCTAGGAGTGGAATCACTGGGTCGAACGGCAGCTCCATTTTAAATTTTTTGAGGAACCTCCATACTGTTTTCCATAGTGGCTGCACCAGTCTGCATCCCCACCAGCAGTGCACTAGGGCTCCCCTTTCTCCACACCCTCGCCAGCACATGTTGTTCGTTGATTTGCTGATGGCAGCCATTCTGGCAGGTGTGAAGTGATACCTCACTGTGGTTTTAATTTGCATCTCTCTGATGATTAGCAATGTCGAGCATTTTCTCATGTGTCTCTTGGCCATCTGTATGTCCTTTTTGAAGAAATGTATATTCAAGTCCTTTGCCGATTTCTTAATTGGGTTGTTTGTCTTCCTTTTGCTGAGTGCTATGAGTTCTTTGTACACTTTGGAAATTAGCCCCTTATCAGATTCATCCTTGGCAAATATGTTTTCCCTAGTGGACTTTTCACTGATACATCTCTGGTTTACTTTTAAAAGAAAATCACTCTATTGTAAAAGTGATACATGTTTATCATACACACACACACACACGTATATATGAATATTCTTTATCAAATATTCCTGAAATATGTGTGGCTTCAAACTGCATTTTCAGAGGGTTTTTTTCTCCTCCTTATTTTAGAACGTATTTTTTGTATTGTGTTGTTGAATAAACCTACTTCCATTTGTTCACTTCTCTATTTTACTAATATGAGTTATCTTTCTATTGCATTATCTTTATCCATTATCCATATATATTAGATTCTTTTTAATTGCTTTCATATGCTCTAATTTTAATATGTATTCACAGTAAAAATCTAGAGACTTTTTTATGTGGTTTTCATTGGTTTCTATTCCATGTTAATTTTCATGTACTTATTATTTGTACAATAATCATGGCTGATTCTTCACTTTTTTTTTACCTCTATTTGATCTGGGATTTTAATTTTAATACACACACACACAGACACACCTTATAATTTATGGGGTCTATAAAATGAGCTAATGTTGAAAATTTTTTCTGTTTATTTAGATATAATTTCTTTAAGTTCAGTGCTTTGACTTTTGATATTATGGTCTTGTATCTCAATGTTTGCTGTATTGCACTTGATTAGCTGCTTCCTTTTTTTGTTTTCTTACCTGTGAGTGACTCTGTTTAGAATTTGTTCTGATATGACGTAGGGATTTCTCAGGTTCTTTTCAACGTATCTGAAAAAGATTTTTTATCCTTCGAAGAGCATTTGTGTTCAGTCAGTTGTGCAGGCGGAGTGGTGAGAGTAGGGGAGCTGGAGAGTTAAGCTGAGATGTGGAGCATCTCTCTTAGGATACTTGTTCTACATTTTTGTAAACATCCTCTACTAATGTTACTGTACGATACAGATGGATATAGTCCATCTCCATGCGGGGATTAGCCCAGTCCTTCTGTTATTTCCATATTTCATTGAAATCTTACTCCTTTAACTTTTGTCTTTTTGCCATTCTGCCCATATTTAGTCTGATAACTACCCAGTTTGTTTTTTTGTAGAATTTGGCTTATTATCTATGTCTTTTTTCTTTCCCAAATCACCAGTATCCTGTGAGAAATGGCTTGTCAATCCATCAGGAAGCCAGTCATTTAAACTTTCCTTTAGAGTCTATCATTTTCTTTGGAAATGTTCATGTTATCACAAGTTTTTCTAGTTTATGATGTTAGATTAGCTCTTTTGCATTTATTTGTTTTCAGTAGATGAATATATTTGTGAGGTTTTATTCTCTTTGGTTCATTTGGGGGTAAATTTGATAGAAATTTTCCTGATATTTTGGTCACATCTCAACCAAGAAATCAATCCATTATTTAAAATGTTTTATTGGTTAGATATGCACCACGAACCTAGTGTGTAATGCACACAAAGTAGATCTTTATTTAATAAATGAATAACTTATGTATAAATGATTAGTTCTTAATAAATCTCACAACAATGACATATATTTGTATTTTACCTTTAGTTTTTCAAAGTGGCTTCACATGATTCATTTATTTAATCATGATTAAAATCCTGTACATTTGGTAATGCAGATGTTTTCTGCTCATTTTATCTGTAAACAACGTGAGACTTACAAAGGCTTAGGAATTTATTTAAAACATACAGCAACTAGTTAGTAGAGTTCATCAGTTGAATACAGGATTTTGAACTCTTAGAATCATAATTAACAAGCCACTTTAGTCCAATTTTAATATTTTTCCTTCAATAATTTCTTCAGAAATATTAAAATATTAAGATGTCAATTTTATTATAACTATATGGCTAACATTTTAGATAATAACATTTAGCAAAATAGTTAAGAAAAGTCAAATAAAATGATATAAATAATGCATATATTGTGTTTACCTCTTTAGAATTAGAGAGTTATATATTTATATTAATAAAGTAATGTTTATCAGAATATAATGAAGTGGTGTTTATGTTACGCATGTCATAGCCATCTAAATTATTCCTGTAAAATCTACCTTCAGAATAAAATTGTTAGAGCATGAAAATGCTAGTAAGTAAAGAAGCAAAGTATACACATCACTATGTTCTATACAGTGGTATGGTTTTCTAAAGCAAATTAGGAAAAAGAGAAAAATAAATTTATTGAAACAAAATTTTAGAAATTTCTATTTTAATTACCTATAAATATTAATACCAAGTCTGAATTGGACCTTTTTGGCAAAAGTCATCTAGGTAAAGGGTCTCTAAGTTAGCTATGTTCCCAAATTATAATTCTGTCCATCAGTGGCATGTTGAAAAAGAAAGACAGAAGGAAAAGTCAGAAATTGTTACCTGAATTATAATTTTGAGGAAAATTATTTTGCAGAGAATAGTAGAAATACTTGATATGAAATGAATCTTTATTAAACATATATTTTGTAACAAGAATTAAGATATGTAATTGCAAAAAGGTGTAATGTATAGTACATAAAATATCCGCTCTCATGAAGCAGAACATGCAGTAGAAAAAGAGCAAAATAAGGACACATAGCTATCAAAGTGATGAAAAGAAATAGACTACTGTGGGCATTTAGTTCAATAGCACTGAGATGAAACTATGAAAAAAAACCACAGGGAGAAAAATAAATTTGAGATAGGTCTTAAAAATTGGGTAGAATTTTCACAGTGTAGTTGAGATAAAACATTGCATTTTCAGTAAAGAAAATGGCATGAATAAATCCAGGAAAAGTGGAAAATCAAACAGCACATATAAGGAACATTGTAAGCTTTTGGAACATAGTGGAACATGGTGCAAAAATTGGAGATACAAATGAGAAGTCAGGATCAACAATTTATTTCTGTTCCACAAATATCTATTCTGCACTTGCTCTTTGGTAAACACTACTGGGCGCTACTTGAAATTGAAAGTCAAGTTTCCTCTTCTCAAGATACATATAACTTATTGATTGAGATAGAAACACAAACTGATGTTTTAAAAAAATGAAGCAAAGTGATAGGGCCATGTCCCAAGTTCTATGAGATCCAAAAGGAGGGCCCCTTCCCTTGACTAAGGATGGGATGAAGTTTCTGAAGAAGTTTTCTAGAGGATATTGCCCCTGAGTTTTAAAAGGTCAAAGGGAGAGAATGGGAGACGTCTGTAATACTGTCAACAATTTTTAAAAAATCAATAATTAAAAAAAGGTGAATAGGAAGACTATCTTGCTAAATATAAGAAAGATGTGAGTTGTTGATGATGCCAAATGCAGGAAACTATATGGACAATGAGGCATGAAACAGTAGGGGAATGTGAGGAACTACTGGGAGAATGACAGAACCAGGTGATAAGGGCCCTGATGAGAGAAAATAGGAAAAGATGAAGCTACAGAGGTAGACATGGATTGCTGGAGAACTTTGAATGTCTTGTTAAGGAACACAGGATACTACGCTGTGTTTAAAAATTATTTACATTTCAAATAGTAGCAATTTAAAGAGTTTTAAGCATATGGAGTTTTAAACAGCTCAGTGTGGAGACTGCATGAAAGATGGGTTTGAGGAAGCTGTGAAATTGGAGGGAGGGAAACCTCCTCAAAAAGAAAAGACCAGAATCAGATGGCTTCACTGGTGAATTTCACCAAACATTTAAAGAAGAATTAATTCCAATTCCTCTTCCAAAAAAATAGAAGAGTAAGGAACACTTCCAAACTCATTTTTTGATGCCAGCATTACCCAATACCAAAGACAGAGAAGGATACTAACAGAAGAGAACATTACATGCCAGTGTCCCTAATGAATATAGATGCAAAACTCCTCAACAAAGTTCAGCAAACTAAATTTAATAATACATTAAAAGAATCATCCACCACAACCAAGTGGGATTTATTTCAGAGATGCAAGGTAGTTCAATATCCACAAATCAATAAATGTGATACAGCACATTAACAAAACAAAGGATAAAAATCATGATCATCTCAATAAATGCAGAAAAAAAAATTGAGAAAATTTAGCATGATTTTATGATAAAAACTCAAAAAAATTATATGTAGATGAAACACCTCAACAGAATAAAAAGCATATGACAAGCCAACTGCTAAAATCATGCTTAATAGTAAAAAGCTGAGTGCTTTTCCTCTAAGATCAGGGACAACACAGGATGCCCACTCTCACCACCTTAATCAACAGTACTGGAAGCTGTAGCTAGAGCAGTTAAGCAAACAAAAGAAATTTAAAAAGTCCAAATCAGAAAGGAAGAATTAAAATTGTTGTTGTAAATGATATTATATGTAGAAAACCCTAAAGATGCTACCAAAACACTGTTATAACTAGTAAATAAATTTAGTAAAGTTGCATGATATAAAATCAATATAAAAAGTTTTTGTATACTAATAAACTCTTGCAAAGAGGAATTAAGAAAACAATCCCATTTATACTAGCATCAATAGCTATAAAATACTTAGGAATGAATTTAACCAGAAGTGAAAGATCTGTTTACTGAAAACTATAAACCGTTGAAAAAAATTGAAGAAAACCCAAATAAAGGAAAACTTATTCCATGTTTATGAATTGGAACAGTTAATATTTTTAAATGTCTATACTATCCAAAATAATATACAGATTCAGTGGCATCCCTATAAAAATTTCAATGGCATTTTTCAAAGAAATAGAAAAAACAATCACAAAATTTGTGTGGAACCACAAAGACCCTGGATAACCAAAG